>NC_057941.1:14641303-14949018 GCF_018555375.3 Anguilla rostrata | reverse complement strand
GGGTTAGGGTTGGGGTTAGGGTTAGGGTTATTGTTAGGGTTACAGCTAGGGTTAGGGTTAGGGTTTTTGTTACAGGTAGGGTTAGGGTTAGGGTTACATCTAAGGTTAGGGTTAGAGCTTTATCTTGTGTTCGAGTTAGGGTTAGAGTTACAGCTAGGTTTTGGTTTAGGGTTTCAGCTAGGTTTATGGTTAGGTTTTGCGTAACAGCTCGGGTTAGGGTTAGGTTAACAGCTATGGTTAGCGTTAGGGTTACTGCTATGATTTGTGTCAGGGTTTCTGTTTCAGCTAGGGTTATGGTTAGTGTTAGTATTCCAGCTATGGTCAGGGTTAGGGATTTTGATAGGGTTAGGGTTAGGGTTACAGTTAGGGTTTGGGTTACAGATAGGTTTAGGTTTATCTGGACTTACTGGACTGTACTTTCTTTGGCAAAAGGGAGGGGCCTCCTCCGCTGGCTCCCAGCGGCAGTTTCCCTATTGGTTAATCAAACTGTCTGTCTCAGTCTCCCTCCCCGCCCCTGACACTCTGTGTTTGCTGCAATCTAAGTCCCGACTGAAACACCTCAGCTATTGAGCTAACGCAAATTATCTGCTAAAAACAGAATTATGGACAAATTCAAAGAAGCTTTTAATTCTGTTATATCACAGACTTGCTAAAAACATGGTGTGACATTGTTGAAGGTCCTTCAGCACGTATGTTTGGATTTGCTGTTATCGAACAGAGATGCACTCGCTTGCTTGCCTACAGGATTTGGCAAAAGTTTAATTTTTCAAGCGTGGCCTACGGTATGCAGTCTGCTATCAAATTAATTCCTAGAAAAATCGCCAGAATAAGCAATGGTTTTGATTGTTTGCCCTTTACAATCAATACAATTATTTTCCCCAAATTGTGTTGAACTGATGCGCGTCTGTGGAACACTTTGCGTCCGCTAATGTTTTCCGGTGCATGTTTTAGACCACGCCTGGCCAAAACACTCTGTTTGGTTGGGAAAATACAACTATCCCAGGAAGGTTGCCTCCTTTGTTTATGCCTAGAAGGTCAAGGCATCGGCCAGGCTCTGTTGAACGAAGTGAAAAAAGAGACCTGCTCGTCAGGCTAGGTTTAGGGTTACAGCTGCAACGCTAACCCTAACCCTAGCTGTAACCCAAACACTAACCCTAACCCTAGCTGTAACCCTAATCCTATCTCTAACTGTAAGCCTAACACTACCCTAGCTGCAACCCTAACCGTAACCCTAGCTATAACCCTAACACTAACCCTTACCGTAGCTGTAACCCTAACAATAACCTTAACTGTAACATTAACCCTAACCCTCGCTGTATCCCTAACCCTAACCGTAGCTGTAACGCTAACACTAACCCTAAACCTAGCTGTAACCCTAACCCTAAACCTAGCTGTAACCCTAACACTAACCATAACCTTAGCTGTAACCCTAACCCTAGCTTCAACCCTAACCCTAGCTGTAACCCTAACCCGAACCCTAGCTTCAACCCTAACCCTAACCCTAGCTGTAACCCTAACACTCACCCTAACCCTAGCTGTAACCATGAATCTAACCTAACCCTAGCTTCAACCTTAACCCTAACCTTAGCTATAACGTCTAACACTAACCCTTATCATAGCTGTAACCCTAACAATAACCCTAACTGTAACCCTAACCCTAACCCATGCTGTATCCCTAACCCTAGCTGTAACCCTAATACTATCCCTAATCCTAGCTGTAACCCTAACCCTAACCCTAGCTTCAACCCTAACCCTAGCTCTAAACCTAACCCTAGATGTAACCCTAACCCTAACCCTAGCTGTAACCCTAAAACTAACCTTAACCCGAACCCTCGGCATAACCCTAACCCTAGCTGTAAACCTAACCCTAGCTGTAACCCTAACCCTAGCTTTAACCCTAACCCTAGCTGTAACCCTAACCCTAGCTTTAACCCTAACCCTAGCTGCAACCCTAACCCTAGCTGTAACCCTAACCCTAGCTGCAACCCTAACCCTAGCTATAACCCTAACCCTAGCTGTAACCCTATCCTAACCCTAACTATAACCCTATCCCTAGCTGTAACCCTAACCCTAGCTGTATCCCCAACCCTAACCCTAACCCAAGTTGTAACCTTAAAGCTAACCCAACTGTAACCATAACCCAAGCTATAAATCTAACCCTAACCCTAAACCAAGCTGTAACCCTAACCCTAACTCTACCTGTAACCTGAACCCTAACCCTAGCTGTAACCCAAACCTTAATCCTAACCTTTGCCGTACCTAACCTAACCCTAGCTGTAACCCTAACCCTAGCTTTAACCCTAACTCTAGCTGCAACCCTAACCCTAGTTATAACCCTAACCCTAACCCTAGCTGTAACCCTATCCTAACCCTAACCCTAGCTGTATCCCCAACCCTAACCCTAACCCTAGTTGTAACCCTAACCTTAAAGCTAACCCAACTGTAAACATAACCCAAGCTATTTTAACCTAACAACCTAGCTGTAACCCTAAACCCTAACTACCGTAACTAACCAACCTAGCTGTAACACCTAACCTAACTTAGCAACCCTACCTAGTGAACCCTAATCTACCTGTAACATCCAACCCAGCTGTAACCTAACTAACCCTAATCCTAACCCTTGCGTAACCCTAAGACCCTAGCTGTACACCAACTAACCCTAGCCACTGTAACCTAACACTAACTATGCTAAACCTACCCTAACCCTAGCTGATAACCTCTAGAACACCTAGCACGCATACACACCTAGCAAACACCTAACACTAGCAACCTATGAAACACCTATTAAACCTAGCAACCAACACCCTAGCATGCCTAGACTCTGTAGAACACCCAGCAACACCTAGCAACCGATACGGAACACCCTAGCAAACCCTAGAACACCATATCAACTCTAGACACCTAAATAGCAACCATACTAGAATTCCATAGCAATCAATTAGCAACACCCTAGCAACACCTAGAACACCTAGCACTGCCTTGAACACCATATCAACTACCTTGCATTAGAACCGAACATCACTGTCCATTTAGCCAAAATTGTCTAGATATTATTATGTAATGAATATTTTCATAAGTATATAATTACTTATCTGTTCTGCACAAATTCGACTTTGCATTGGCAGCAACCACACTTCACAATTTATGCAGGAATTGTCTAGTTATTATTATTATTATTATTATTATTATTATTAGCGGAAATAACTATTTTCATTTACATAACATTAATATGTCCCGAACATTATGTCTCCCTGAAATGGGACAAAAACAGCTGTAATTTCTACATGGTGAAACCAAAATCTACAGTATAAGAATACCCTTTATAAATCTGCCCTTTAACCACATGTAAATTGTTTGATTATGAATCTAAAATTTTGGAGTACTGAGCCAAATCAAGAAAAACATTATTTGTCACAAACATTACTGAGGGCACTGTGTGTACACAGACAGGAGCCAATCACAAAAAAGCTATGTCGCCCCCAATAATATTTCGGGGGCGACATAGCTCAGGAGGTAAGAGCGATTGTCTGGCAGTCGAAGGGCAGTCGGAGGGTTGTCGGTTCAAACCCCACCCTGGGCGTGTCGAAGTGTCTTTGAGCAAGACACCTAACCCCTAACTGCTCTGGCGAATGAGAGGCATCAATTGTAAAGCGCTTTGGATAAAAGCGCTATATAAATGCAGTCCATTTACCATTTACCATTTCCTGTGCTGGTCCGAACAGATGAGTCAAAAAATAGCAATTGGTGGAAAACAAAATGTTGCTAGAGGGTACTACGAATGGAGCAGAGATAGCAGCCATTGACAATCAAAAAATCACATCTTTAGTGCACCCTTTAACATTATGTCTGTTCTTCTCAGATATTTTTTTTCTGTCTACTAATATAACTGTTAGCAATACATCAGCAGCTATTTTGGATACAGTTCCCATGTGGCACACTGCCAAGGTAAACTTGAGCAAGGCACTTTACCTGAGTTCCTTCAATAAATATTCAGCTGTACAAAGTGAGAATAAACACCATGTTAAGGGACCTTGCCAATAAAACTGATAAATATTAATAACTAATGTGTCAACGTGTATTGCATTAATTATTTCTATATAATGTTGCAGCTGTCTGTTTCTAAAAATAGAAACCCTGGAAGAGGGTATCTATGGAGCAAATGATATATTACTGAAAACATGAGTAGCTGTATACTTTAATTGCTCCTCTTTATAAAGATCCTTTCTCAAGTTTGTCAGATATGTTTCATTATTTTCATAATGAAAGGATGATGACTCTAAAAACTTCACATCCTTCTCTGAGACTGAATGCCTGCTATTTAAATGTGTGTGATGCCATGGGAGTACAGCCTGGGTAATGTGATAAAAAAGTAGACCTTCTCCAGGAGGCCTAGTGCAGGTCTACCAGAGCTCTGCTGCTCATGGCACAGTCAGTGGATAATTGCCATTCTGGGTTTACTTGTTTGGGATATCAACAGTACATTGCTCTGAGGCAGGGGCTTTTAAATTCAATCTTGGGGCCCCACTGTGTATGCTGGCTTTTCTTCAACCTCTGAATAGGCGTGAGCTGTTAATCATCCTTAATTAGACACTGAAGGATGATATATAATTTTAAGGTCACATTATGTCACACACAGCTATGTATGCCATGGAGAATCAATAAGGGATTCAAGTGTAAAAATGGAAGGGTTTCCAGGATTTAGTCTACTATAAAAATCAAAAAAGGAAAATTCACTAAGATATAATTTGGACATGTGCAGCTTGTGACTTCAAGAATATGGGGGTCAGGGGTTTATGGGGGTGGACAGTCAACAGGGAGAAGGGTGCTGAGAATTGTGCCTGATAGTTTTCTTTTGAAGAAAATCTGGTTCTGTAAAGCTTGGATTGTTTCTAGTTAATATCAATGAACATTGTGACATGAGTAACATAACATGACCTTTCTGGGATTGTAATACATTAGAGAATCAAAAGGGGCCACGCTACTGTAGTGTGGGATTGTGAATGATGACTTTCGGAGCTTTCTGAAACCAGTGCCAGGCTACTAATGTCTGGTCTGTTTCCCCCCCATACAGCACTAGAGCACACAATGTTACATCCCTGGGACAAAGCAAGGCTATAGCTTCTCCATCGCCTCATGGACTAAGACTTGTAATTCCTTTTAACGGCTAGTTTAGTAATTCATTAACTCTATGCAATATTCATATCTGTAGTTTTTTAGTCTGCTTTGCTAAAAGAAGCAGGCTTATCATTTAATGTCTGTACTTTCAGTAACTCAATTTGTGAGCACTGGTACAATGTTATAACTTTTAGTTAGAACAAATGGGGACAGAAATGTGCCCCAGATCTGAGACATTTTTGATTAAACGGAATTCTCTGATGTGGAGATGAAACTGATGGCCTATTAAGTCACAAGCCGTAGATTTTTTTCTTCTTCACTTTTCTCCTCAGCACTAGGATTCTTTAAGGTCAGTTCAGCCTCAAAAATAGCTCAAAGAATGTGCTATTAATGTAGAACATGAACTAGTGAATAGTGAGTGGTTTCTTGGGTGGATGTTGACTGCAGTCACTCCTCTTAAAGCGGCTGATGTGGAACAGACATCCTCAGGTCTGTGGTCTAAATGACTTTGCAGTTCCAAATCAAAACACCAGGAGTCAGTTGCATCCAACCTCAAGCTTGATGCAGTAGGGGCTTATACTTGATACAAGTTCATCCTGGCAGGGAATCACACAAAGAAATCTCATGCTCAAGAGTAAAACAGCCATTTGTGTGAGCACTGAATGATACTATTATGACATGATATAGGAAGAGAGAATGAGGAACTCCAAGAGCAAATATACAACTGTTTTGGGTTTTGAAAAATTATGGAAGTAATTTTTAGTCACTACTTGCATGCTATTTCAGTAGTGGCTTTTTTTTCTACTAAGAGCAGTACTAAAGAATTCAACATTTTGTGCTTTATGGCTAGAGAAGCTGTTTAATATGTATGTGCATGACAGGTACCCCACAAACCATTCACTCTTGTTCATTTACTAGTAGTACCCACCATGACCACAAGATGGCAGTGGGGCTACACCCTACTCCCCAAGCAAGAAGACAGGAAATGTTTGGATTTCATTGTTCAATCACCTCAGGGTTGTCTGTGTGCGTGTTCCTTTCACTCAGCCACCCTCAGGAATAAAGCAACCTGCTAAAATAAAATTCTAATTTGAATGCATAAATAAATCCGTGAAAACAATAATAAACAGCTCAAATGTAGTTTTTTGATTTAGTAGCAAAAGCAGTGAATTCATGTCTGCACTGCTGAACAATCCCCAGGCGGTTCTGGCAATTTCCTTTTAACCAATGTGCTCTCATGGGCTTTGAATGATTCTGTGTGGCGTGGTGTCTTATCACAGTTGATGCTAAACAAATGGAAAGTGACTGTCCACAAAGAAAATGTCAATGTATGAAAACATGCTTTGGATTAAATGTATTACAGCTTTCCATTAGTATTGTTTACTCAATAAGGCAAAGTAATAGAGTGATTCTGTTCACATAACTGAGGTGCAGATCATACTAATGGTAGTGAGGCATCTTGTGATGATGAATAGAACAGTTCTCTTGAACAGAGCTGATTGACCTGAATGACATTGGCTACTGGGTCTTTTGATGTCAATATTTCTGCAAAGCTTCGCTGCCTGTGCAAAGACAGTACATAGTTGTAGTCTAGTTAAACTTTGAACCATATCCTTGCAAAGCATTCAAACAGCGTGCAATGATGATTGCTTTCCACAAACAGGGGGCACCATCTTAACCTATCTATTGTTGAAACCATTTCTTTTTCAATAAATGCTTAATTTGGTGAACGTTATTCATAAACGATCATAATGACACATTCATAAGACTATTTGCTGAAGAATATTCCTCATGATGGCAAAGCATGGCAGACAGTGTTCTGGGCCTTCCTCATCTTTCACCATTTCAAAGGCTTGTAAGTAGTGCTGACATGAGATTATGTAGTTCCCTCTGTGCAATTCATCAACACGCTACAGTTCATCTGAGGATTTTGGAAAGAGCACTTAAACAACTCTTTAATAAAGACTGTAGGGTAACTCTTTCGATGATAGCGCAATTATTATTGTGTCACAAAGGATTAATAACTGCACGTCACTTCCTAAATACAATGTTAGTTCAACATTTATAAATAAGAATCACATATAAAATGAGGCCTGTGTTGTCAGATTGAAAAATCTCATGGAAGCTGAGAATATTCCTTTTTGCTATGGTGCATTATATCATCTAAACACACTAACTGTGGAGTTTTCTCAATCTGGTCTTCCTGGCCTCCATGTTAATGATACATTCACTAACATTTATTAATATTGACTAGTTGACAGTAATGTATTTTTAATTATGCATAATGCACTCATAATCTATTAAGTGCATGTAAGTGAGCCTTAATCAAAAGTTTTAGAGTTGTGCCATTTTGAACCATTAGCGAAAAAAAAAGCAATACATTAGAATGGAAGGCAGCCCTTTGAATCATCATTTGAAATGGACCATTTATTTAATTTTTTTAAAGAACAGACAGTCTGCCCTCTTTATGTATTTTTTCACTTTACTATGATGGGGAAAGCAGAGAGGAAGACAGATGAAGATGAAATCAGAGTCCAGAAGTGTCAGGGCTGGGAATCGAACCCTTGGCTACACAGCAGTATGGGTCGAGACTCGGTCACTCCACGGTTTTTACCACACTGTCTCCAAATGGCTCCTTTTTAAAGCGATAAAATTCCAAGTGCACTGTTTCGGGATCCTCTTGATGGTTTCTATTTCACTGATTAGAGGAATTTAATTGAAAGCAATATACCATGAGCATATAACATGCGGGGGGTGTGGATGGGCGATCAGTCACCAACTCTCACAGTAAGTAATGATTTTGTGAGTGAGTGAGTGAGAGATTGAGGAGCTCGTGTTTCTCAAAGGTTGCAGTCAAAATATATCCCGGACAAAAGGGTAAAAAATGAAATGTTTTGCCAGTGTGGAGGATATGCCCTTTAAGAATGATAACATTATTATTTTTACCATTTGTATTTTCTCCAGTCTTCTTTTAAAATGGGCAACCAATTTAAATGTGTAAACTAAAAAAAATGGCGCAGCAGCAGGAAACATTTTCTGCTACTGTTTCATGTTTCATGTCTCAAAGTAGGTCAAGTTGGTTTGGTGAGCTTATCCTCAGACCCCGTTAATTGCTACTGATAAGGCGGCAGTGTAGAGGTTAAGGAACTGACCTTGTAACCTAAAGGATGCAGGTTTGCCGTTTTACTCTTGAGCAAGTTACTTAACCTGCATTGCTTCAGTATATATCCACTCCCACTGTATACCTGGATACTATGTAAAAAATGCAAAAGCTGTGTAAATTGTTCATCTTTTAAAAGCCCATACTATAATCTATCCCAACAACCGCACAGGCTTGTCTACTACTTGCATTTGTATCAATTGTTGTGATCAGACTGTCATGGCCATAAAATACTTTCCTGATGGCAATAGCATATTGTCTCAAAAATAACTCATTTGGAATTTCTTTGAATGCATGGTATGAAGATGGGTGTAACAGAATAGCAATAACAGAATTGATATTTGACAGACCTTCACATAGTGCATTTTGACTGTGATCAACTTGCCACGCTCTTCAGTCACGCTTCATCCTTGTGAATATACATGTCTGTTTATTGAAATGTTTCTTTTTCATCAAAACCTAATGGTAAGAACTGTTTGGGGACAAAAAACAAAGGCAAAAGGGATGTCTGATCTTCTAAGAAAAGCCCAGCATGAGAACACACTTGCTGCAACGTGAGGGATGGATGTGGACATGCTGGTTTTTTCTAATACGCCATGGCAAATATGGCCCTGCTCTGTAGGTCTAACCATTATATTTCCTCCCTGTGTTCCTCAGTTCTTTAGTCGAGCAGTTTTCTTCCAGCAAACTGATCAATCACATGGCTAAAGGGCACCTGAGGTAGTTCCTCACAAAGTTTTTTTCTTTGACCTTATCGTCGTTTATGAGTCTTCCTTGTTGGACATTTGATTTATCTATGTTCAGTACATCGACTGAAACACCTGACGTGTTTGTTTTGCAATGCCTGACTTTCCCCCCAATCCCCTCAAAACATATTTCAAGCCCTAACTAGATATACACATTCAAAGTTGTATGCAGTGTAAAATGACCAGCTATTTTTATGGAATATTCTAGAGCCTGTGGAAATGCTGAATGGCACCATGGATGAGTCTCATTCAATGCAAACCATTTTTGGCGTCCTGCGTACTGTGTTCTCAGTATGGCCACCAACAGTGACAATTAACTGCCAGGAATCTGCCCAGTGACTTTCCTCCACCCTAACTGGTTAGTGACTTTTCCTCACTAACTGAGCTTGAGTCTGCCTTCATGTTTGTGACTTGGCTTCAACAGAACACCCTGTGACTGCCTCAGGCACCAGAAATTCCATGTGCTGTTTGAATGCTCAATTGACAATTAAATCAGGCGGAAAATATACAGCTTCTATTTATCAAGGACACCTCACTCGATTGACAACCTATGATAGATGGGCGATATGAGTCCTTTGCAGACACAATGGTCTCACACTGTTAATAGACAGATGCTTTCATATCTAGAGCACTGGCTTATTTCAGTTCCTCTGAACCTTTGAACGGCCCATCAAAACATTTAATAAAAAAATTAAGTGTGCAGGTGTTTATGTGTGTGTGTGTGTGTGTGTGTGTGAGAGAGAGAGCGAGCGAGTATATGCAGTGAGCTCCATAATGTTTGGAACAAATAAATTTTTTATTGATTTTGCTCTCTACTGTCTACTTATAAAACAATTCACATGTAGAAATTACAGTACTTTTTATAAATAGTCCCGCCATTTCAGAGCATCATAGTGTTTGGGACAAATGGCGTCACAGGTGTTTCTAATTAGTCAAGAGTGTTCAATTGCTTCCTTAGTGCAGGTATAAAACAGCTTTCAGTATTCAGTTTTCATTCTAGCCTTTTTATTGCCTTTGGAGTCTATTTTTGGGGTTTGTCAACATGAGGACCAGAGTTGTGCCAATGAAAGTCAAGGAAGCCATTATGAGGCTGAGGAATATGAAAAAAAGCAGTCAGAGACATAGGCCAAACCTTCGGCTTACTGAATTCAACTGTTTGGGACACCATTAAGGAGAAAGAAACAGATAGGTCTCCCCAGGGCTCCCCAGATTTGGCATCAGTACAAAGGGGTTAAACAGAAGCTGAGAATGAGGTTTAATCACATGTGAATTGTTCGATTACAAATCTAAAATTGTGGAGTACAGAGCCAAATCAAGAAAAAATATGTCTTTTTCCCAAACATTATAGAGCTCACTGTACACACACACACACACACACACACAAACACAAACACAAACACAAAATATATTCAAGTTGCATCAGCTTGCAACATGTACCCAAGATCCCTATTTATACTTTGCGAGAAGCAGTGTGGAATTTCACTTGACTCTTTATACTTTACATATTTCCTGTATATTTACATTAAACTGCATTTGAAAATAAACATAACTACTGATGCAATTCCCAAATATTCTACTGTATATTCATAATCAATGCAAGAAACAATTTTAAGGGTTGATGTATGAGGGCTACATGGACTCATTATGAGTGAACAGGGTAAAATTGGTGAAGTTTATTTCATTCCAGATCATTTGCATCCCTTTTTCAGAGAGACAAATTTGTGGTTGATAGTGGTTACTAATGCTTACAGGTAGCAATCCTGTATATAAGCCATATACTCCACAATCTAATCCCTATCATTGCTGCCGTAACAGATCCAAATTGAACATATTAGAGAACACTGATTTCTAAAAAAAAAAAAAAAAAGGTAATGCGCTTTCGAATTGATGGATATAAAGTTGGTATTTATTGTTCTGCCAAATATCTGAGATTATTTGTTTAAATAAAAGTGTATAAAAAAGTGTATAAAGTACTATAAAGTGTCATTTTTAATTCCTTTTTCACATGTATTAGCCTGTGATACGCTATTTTAAAAGGAATCCCTGTGATGTTCTGAATTCCTGAATATGTACATGTATATACATTATTTACATCACCCTCTTGTAAGGTACTAGTCTGAAGTTGTCATGTGGTTAATGACACCTAATGACTCAAGCTCTATTATATTATTACCTGGCATGTGCTTACAGTTTCTTTTTACTTCTATCTTGCTGAAGAGGAGACTTCCAAATGTCATCTTATACATTTTACTCACACTAGAAAATACATTGCAGGGGCCTTTCCCCTTGTTCCCCAGGTTGAGGTTAAAGACAGGCTTATAACCTAGGGGTTGCAGGGTCAATTCCCAGATGGGACATTGCCTATGGACCCAGGGTGTTTGACCTGCTTTGTTTCAGTAAATATTCAGCTGGGAAATGGATAATATTTAATTAGCAAGCTGTATAACTTTTCTTGGATTAAGGTTCTAATAACCATAAAAATGAGAATGGTAACAATGATAGTCCTAAACAAAACCAGCAAAGACAAGAAATGTTAAAAATAGACATGTTTAAAGTGGTATGTTTGACATGGAAAACAATTACAAACTATATAGCTGATATTATCTTTTAATAGTATTATTCATTTAAAAATCAAAATTACACTTGCCCAAGTAAAAAAAAGATATTAAAGACCAAAAGACATCATGCTGTTAAATGTCTCCATAAATAGTCTCACACTTACTATCATGCAGGAGTAATATATACATGATAGACAGTTTTCTGCCTTTATACAGTACTCTAAATTTGACTGTGATAAATTTCAAAAGAAAAAACTTCCCTGTCTGTATGCTGTCTATTAAAAATCATGGGCTGCAGACTCAAATATGACAGCATAACTGAAAATGACAAATAAAAAATGGAAGTTTTATTTCAGAAGTCATTACAACATATTAAATCATGCACAAACGCAATGGGGCACAAGCCATGACGACGAATATAATGCGCAAATAAAAAAAGGCTAGTTTTGCATTCAAGAGTAAATTAAATGTGAACGATCATATATGAAAAGCTAGATAGCTGATGATCACTTCTTTCCTATTTGGTGAAAGGGAGCGACGAGGAACACTTTAGCAAGCTGACAGCAAAGAACTGAGTATCAAGATGCTTTGAAAGCCTGTGGTTATTCGAGTTTGTCGGTGCGCCACGGGCACCACTTGACTTTGAAGAGCCTGAAGTGATAGATATCAGAAGCACTCCCCCCCCCCTCCTGTTGTAGCACCAATTAGCACCAGAAACCAAAAACAAAAGCTAAGGTGAAGTAGTGTCGAACACCACGGCTGACCACAGGAACGCTGTCCTTAGCAGTGAGGACCCCCGACCCGGACGTTCCTCCTCAGACCCTTCCGAGCATGCGGGCGATCCACCAGTTGCAGGGCATGATGATCTGACAGATGACTCGGCCGCCCTGGTAGTAGTACGGGTAGGGCCAGAAGCCGCCCAGGGGCTCGTGGTAGCGACGGCAGTAACGATGGGAGCGGCGACAATACTGGCAGCAGTACCCCCCTTCGTCCAGCCTGTTGTCGAGCTCGATCCCGACTTCTCTCTGCAAAGGGAGACCACACAGTCGGCTTAAATATAGGGATACATACTGGGTATTGGCAGAGCTTGGACTGCATTTTTATATTCACAAGTTACAATATTTTTTACAAATTGCGTTCAACAAGGCTTTATTGACATTTGCATCACAAGTCCAATAATAAAACATTTATCCAGCAATATACAGGTAGTGTTAAAAAATGGAAACACAGTTGTGAAGTCACCCATTTTTTTGTATTATACTGGTTGCTCTTGTCCCAGAAAGTAACTTATAGTTAACTTATCAGAGGTTGCTCTCAATGCTGGACTACTTCCACCCAATGCTGCCCTTTGCTGATGATGTCTTTCCCTTGGCCATACTGACCTCACCATAGACACTGTACCTGATGAAACATCAGCAAGTTGAACTGTCTTGGTTACCGGAGCTCTGCTTTTGTTTCCCTTTCACGATTAAAGTGTAAGCTGTTTGGATAAGCTGAAAGCCTCCCCTTTTATGTCACTCACGGTGAACTGCAGGCTTTCAAAAAAACGAAGCTTGACATTACGCCGCGTCTGACGATGGCCTCTGCGTCCATCGTGGAACGCGGGAAGCTAAACGCTGCGGTTTCTGGGTGACGGCGTGGGTTCCAGGACAAGGGTGACGCATGCAGAAACGGAACAAAACGCCTCTGACAGCCCTGGCCCGAAGGGAAGGCAGGAATGAGGAGCATTTCACCTTGACCCGAGCCACCGGAGCATAAAACATTATATCAGGCCCTTGACCTTTTCATTTCTGCCTGCAGACATCACTCTTCCCTGCCCTCCGTCCTTTCCATCATTCGTGCGCCTGAGGTTCTTCGACTTTGGGTACTTTAAGATTAAGTGAGCTTGACATTACTGAACTACCACCAAGATAATTACACTGTATCGCACCCCCCCAGAGGCACACTTACACACCATACTCCCTATCCTACCATCATCTCTTAATTTCTTAATACAAATTAAACCTCTTCCCTACCTTAACTGCCTATCCTCGCAACCTTGTCTTTAAACGAATGAGACAATCCTGAGGCGATTAGTGGGATAATTTTCGGCTAATGAAAACCCTTAAATTTTCCCTCCACGGCTAGATTTGTGATGCATTCTGTGGGCAAATGAAGCCAAAACAAAGGCAGCTTTAGCAGAATATCAGGGGGGGTGGGGGTGCGACATTGTACCCTTGAGCGAGGCACAACCTGAACAGTTTCAGTAAATATGTGGCTGTATCAGTGGACTGACTGTATGTAGAAACATGTAATCCGTGTAAGGCACTCTGGATGCGTCTGCTAAATGCCTAAATGTACAGTTCAATGTTTTACTGGATTCCCTATGTCTTCACACTCTTCCACAGATCTCATCTTTTATCAAGAGCAAATTTTTTCCCACATGCGAGGCAAAAAGTCAGGAACTAACAATGTAATAGATGATACATTTCATGTAGTCATGTCAAGGCCTAAAAGCATCAGTTTCCTTCTTGGACACTGAAATTCATAAACTGTCATATGCATGCACAGCGTAGAGGTTAAATCCAACATTCAACACAAAATAATGCTCATGTACTGTGGAACTGAATCACCTACATCAAGCCCTGAATTTCAGACATATTTTCATGAAAATACCCTACTTCTGTCTATTAAGGTGTGAGTTGACCAAACCATGGCACTGAAAACAAACATTTTTTATGGGTTATGCTCCTTGTTCAATCATGTGGACTTACTTGGGCTATGACATCTCCATAGAGAAATATATCAGAAATACATCTTCTCACAAAGGCCCCAGTGTTGAGTTTACTCAAAGATGAGACGTGGCAAAAATATGGAGAAGAAAGTGATGAAATGCATTTTTAACCTATCTGAGAGCACACACAGTTGGCATTGTAGATACATGTTTCTTGTATGCAAGGGAGACAAATAAGGAATTAGAGTGTAAGAAACAAGAAGAGAAAAGTAGGCATTTCTTTACAATGAAAAATAAATTATATTTATGATTCTTTCCAATGAATAAATGAATAAGATGCCTAGTTGCTCAAATCTGCAATGCGTAAATGTTTAAAGAGTTATTTTTATACAAGCAGTGTTCTGTTAACTTTGGTTAATTTTTATCAAGCTGCAAAAGTAAATGCACACTATAGCTAGAGACCTAACGCAAAAATTCCTGTTTTGGGAAATATATTATGTTAGTCAAGTTTGTGGTTGTCATATTGAAGGCAAAAACAAACAGCAACTGTGTTATTGCTCCTGACATTAGACCTGAAATAAACATCAAGTCATATCACCCAAAGCTTTCATTTGCAAACAGTGAACGCATTCATTCAACGCATAATTAGAAAACATGGTAGTGCTGTTTCACTGTAAGACAAATGGAAGCTTTTATATTTATAGCATTTATAGCATCGAGTGGCGGCATAAATCACGCAGTACTTTCATTTCAATTTGCGAGGGAATGTGGTAGCGATCAGCACTGAGCACCATGGGAAATCTCCCCAATCAGTTATAAACAAGCAGCATTAATTAATGATGGAAGCCATTAATCCATCGCTCATTGTGTTTTCGGCCGCACGCTAAAAATGAGCCAATCCCCGAAGCGTAATATTAAGCATTTAATATGAATGAGTCTGTCGAGTGGAAAAGTTTGCACAATCATTCGATAAAAACTCGTCAACCCGTCTGCAGTTCACTCCCGCGGCGTCCAGATTTCACTCTGTGCATCGAGATTTTCTGTTTTCCGAATCAGCCCACATCCAAACTCACTTCCTCGCTTATTCAGAGAAGGTGCTGTTGGGACCCAGCCAGACGCTTCCTGACTTCCTTAATGCGCATCATGCCCCCCCCGTCTCCCGATTCCCCGATCCTACTTCCGCCCGGGAAATGCCAACGCTTGCTCAGCCGTGCCGGTCCACGTGCCAGCCCGGCCCCTGGGCAGCACGGGTCACACCGGCCTTTCGCCGACGCTCCAGCCGGGGGGGAAGTTTACAAGTCCGAGCGGCCACTGGAAGAAGGCCCAATCATCATCCCCGAGGCTCATCAAACAGTATGTGGGTCAAGGACCGCAGCGCAATTCCTCTCCCGCTCCGGGATGACAGTTATTCAGTTTGAAAGATGTCCAGGGTCACTCCGGCGCTCAATGCTCCGCCGTGGCGAAAGGTCAACCTCGTATTTCCTGTAACCTCTATGGCGGACGTGTTAATGATTATTTATGAAAAGCACACGGTGGGGGGGGAGAGACATCCCTAAATATAAATACATCCCTCCGCGTGTGGGCACTGGCTGGAGACGAAAGGGGAGGTGCCTTCAAAGAAAGGTCGAGAACACCTGTCTACCCGCTGGTGTCGACGCGGCTTCGGACTCCAATTATAGGCAGTAGAACCATCCTCAGCCCCCCCACATCGGACCATCACTAATACCCACGCTATCATTCCAATATGCAACCAGGGCACTGTCCTTGCAGCAGATTAGCTTCAAATTGCCAATAGACCACTGTGGATTACCTGTCTGGTCAAGATGAGAAATTTTAAATGCCATTTACCCCCAAGGGGAAATAATTATACACACACTAAGTAAAAATAAAAATTATGACGACTGTCACTGAGGCTGAGATAGAAGAGGGGTACAGTGTCATTAAGTGTTTTAATACCACATAATGAATCTGTCACACTTTAGACCTTAGAGTGGCCGTCAATCTCCTCACTTAAGTGCATGAGTAAATAGGCTGTTTAAGGTTTCTTCATATATTTAGTGTTGAATATTAAATATACAATCTTTGCCTTGCCCTGTTACACTAAGCTTCAAAGTTTCAGGGAAGATGGACACATTTAAGAGGAAATAATTCCTGTCATGGCTTCAAAGGCCAATACTAATTACCTGCGTTGATCAAGCCCGTGTGGGCAATGGATGAAACCATGTAGATCCCACAGATTTCTCATCTATATGCCTGCCGCCTAGATCCCCTTCACTACAGTGTTTTTATCATGAATGAGATTACATCATGCCCTTTGAAGCTTCTTCAACATTCAGAGCCCTTTGTTTGGGCATGTTTCCATATCACGCTCGTAGCCCTGGTCTGGCAGTCACTGAGGCAAAGCGATTGGTAAGATGTGCCCGTCGTTTTGAAGACACGAGGGGCAATTTACAACAAATGAAAAACTGCTTCTGCACCTCAATGAACTGAATGGACAGATTCAGCTTTTCTTCCGGCTTCCTGCAGTTTGAAGGTGGCAGCGGAAAATGGCTGCCCTCAGTCAATGACGAATTACACTGCAACAGTTCACATGCTGAAAGAGGTGTTTATCCTCCTGAGGGTTTCACCTTGATAATTAAGGCAAGATTAATAAATTCACTCATTCATTAATGAGTAACCTCAGGGAGGATTTCTCATAAAATGCGGGCTTCTCGTGGCCTAGAAATCTAAGACAAGACCAGAGAGGCCAAAGCTGGGCTACAGGGAACAGATGATGTCTTTGAAGGCTAAATATTCCTCTCCATTAAAATGAGAGAAATTAAAGCTGTGTAACTGAACTAGCCTTACTTAAACTGATATATATAGAGCACTTTCAGTGCCCTGTGGTCTACAAAGCCTATTGCACTCCATGAAAGTGGGCATCAATTAATAATTTCTACAAAGGGAGGCCGTTTTTACATAGAGCCCAGCCTCCTTCTGGTTTGTTTCCTCAGTTATGCACTCACATAGTCATTGACGGTCTGGTGGCCCAGAACATCCCTGACCTGGCGTTGACCTCTGACCTTCGGCATCTCCTCAGCATTCTCGGTGTCTGGGAAGTCCACATCTGCAAAGCCGTAGGGGAATGTGAAATTTGATAAGTGCTCCATCATTTTCCCCTCTCTTTTATTCAAAACATCTGTCGTTCTCACATTAAATGTGTTTAACACCAGCTGCTCAAGGCAATTGTCGGCACTTTCCTTTCTCCTTTCTCATGGGTTTTAAACTGTTATTACTGCGGTCATTTCATTCATTTGGGAGGCCAAATTTATGGATGGAGTTGAAGAGAGACTCGGGTGGACAATCAAGTCAGTCTCAACAAAGCTATCTGCCTGACCTTTAGTAGCTGTGACGTAGGAAATAAACTTGGGTTGGGCGATAAACCATAAGGATGATTATGGAATTTTTTTTTTACACGTAATGACAGTCATCTGCAGTGTAGAGGCTTTCTTTCCTTATTTTTTCTTTAATACTTGATGAGGTTGTGAACCTCCAAACATCACTCCTGTCTATTGGGTCTTGATATGACAGCCAATCAGAAGCAGCTTCCATGTGATTGAAAAAAAAAACGCATCACATTGATGCTGCATAGCCTTGCTGCTGATTGGATGTCATATCAATACCCAATAGATATGAGTGTTGATGTTTTTTTCTTGGAAGAATTTCACATGGCCTTTGAAGTACGGTGAAGAATAGCTTGTTCTACTTCAGTTGTCATAGCAAACACACAAGGCTGAGCCAATTCTGCTCATGTCACAAGCTCAATGGCTGTCATACGTAAAAACCTTGAATAAGCATGATCAACTTCCACCGAGTTTCAGTTCCAAGCTATCTCTGTTTGCAGACCTGAAATGAATGCTTATTCTTAAAGCAGCAAATTAACAAGTTTGGTCCATTTTTCTGTTCTGAGTGACACGTTCATATTTCTATTTAAACAAGACTCAAGCATGATCTTGAGTCACAGTTTTCTATTATTGATTAATTTGGATTACAAACATTGCAATGATGGCCAAATTGTAAAATTACTCACTAAAAACTGACAGTCTGTCAGACTATATATAAAAAGTGCTGTGATTTCTTTAATAAAAGCTGGGAATCTGCGCTTTAACCACATGTGAATCTGAAATTGTGAAATATAGAGCCAAATCATTCCTTTATTACAGTCATTGTGGTCCACAATAAATAATGTGACCCTTGTAACAGAGTATCCAGGACAACTCTTTGACTGTAATTCTAATATTCCCTTCATCAAAAACTCGCTCTTGTGGAGATATGCTGTGCGTTTTACTGTTACAGTGCAGCTAACTGGAGTTTCTATGTTTGTCCTTCAAAGCTGTCAAACATTAAAATATGTAAATATGGAATCACACTGAGCCTTGGCAGACTGTGGCTCACCTTTCAGAGGGGAAGGGTGGATCCAGTGCACGGGGAGGTGCTGGCAGATTTCTGAGATCTTTGAGTCGAGCAGGAAGGCACGGTCGGCGATGGGCTCGGCAGACGGGACCCACACCTCCATTTCCTCTGACGGAGCGACCGAGGCATCGTCCGCCTGTGGGTCAGAGAGGACGCACAGCTTGTGTTTGCAAGTATCGCCTCATTTTCCGAAATCCCCACCGCCTCAGATTCTGTTCATCCCAAGCTAATAGTGTTTCAAGAGGAGCAGGATGCTAATAATTTCACAAGCAGGCTCAAGACACGGTGTGCCAAGCAGCTACACAGAAAAGCCTGTTCTCCTTATTTAACTTATTTTCTCAGGAGGTCCCATGAGATACAGTCTCTTTTTCAAGAAAAACTGGATAAGATAACAACAATGAAATGCAGTGCAAAAAAGGTTTATGTCAGACAACACAACAGTGCAGTAACACCGAGTCAGAGACAGTCAGAGGCCTCAGAACATTTGAGGGCTGCAGGACAGAGCTTGACATTAACTTTTTGCTTCACCAGTCACCGTGCATAGTGGTTTCCCAAAGTCACTATCCACTCAGTATTTTCCCCAGCCAAAATCCCCCCCCCCCCAAAAAAAAGTAATAAATATAGCCTAGTGAAAAGTAATAGGACAATGTATGTATCCACGTGTGTGTCACAGCGAGTACAAAAATCTATCTAAAAATCAAAATTTTATTTTATCTTTAACAAAACATGTGCTTCAAGATAATTTATATTACAAACACTGCACTGCAGATCTTTGCCATGAATATTCTCCAAGTGTCAGTGCAAAGTATATGTATCCACAATTTAAAAGAATGTTGATAGAACATAAACAAAAAAAACATAAAAATGACTTTATTACTTGCCTATAGCCGAGGAGAACCAGCTATATCTGATGGTATTGAGCAGTATGTGATGTCCAGTGAAGCCTGGCTAGATTTAGTTGAAAAGTGAAAGTTTTCTAGTGGGTTGGACATAACCAGGCTGTATCTGGGTAAAAGCTAAATTGGAGCTAAATTGATCAAATCTAGTCCACATATGTCAAAACATTCTTCAACCTAGATTTCCACCCCTCTAGATGTCCAGATTCCATCCAGATTCGAGACTTGTGCTCTGACTGACTTTGAAATCATGAACATACATCTGCCCAAGTTACAGAACTGTCTGTGGTCAAAGTTCATGCTTCTTTACTGAACCATTGTTGTTTTATGTGTTTGGTGCTGCAGTAGTTGTCATTTCCGAGTTTCCAAATCAAAACTGGAGAATCTAAATCGCTCTCCACTGGCGTGGTGTCTCATTAAACAAAACTTTGAAGCCGCAATGAGAATCGGTATAGCCTACACACATTAATATATGCAGCGCCGAGTTCGGCTGTGGTTCACTCTTACTGTGGCCAGTAAGAGTGAATGAGTTACACGCCATTGCTGAATTCTACTCGCGTCTATGCTGGTGAAGGTGCTCATAAAGAGCTCAGGTTGGACCCTATAATTGAAGATTCAAGTTTTAACATTGACATTGGAACTATGACAGTTTGCCCACAGGAAAAGGGAAACAACTGGCCTAGTCCCTGCAGGATGTTTTTAAGTCAGCTGATATTTTTTAACTTACAACTAATTACTTCCTCCCAACAAAACACCAAACATCTACAGGCTACAACTTAATGAGTTGTTGGTGAGAAGTACTCATAGGCACAATGCATCAGAGGATCAGCTGAGGTTCAGCCGCAGAACTGGCAAGCGTCTGGCTGATGCAGAGGTAGCTCTGACGATTTGGAGACTGACAATTACTGATTCAACTTCAGGATAAAGTTAAAAAGGACGTATTTGTTAAGACATAACAACATAATTTGAAGGAACCAGGGAAATAGATATTCACCATTAAAGAAATGGCAGCAACTGTGATTGCATTTGAGCTATTTTCAAATAAAGACTCAGCAAACTACAGTATATATATATATATATATTAGGGATGGAGGGAGATGGCACTATTGGTATTTGTATCTGTATTTGTTCAACCAAAAAATTGTATTGTATTCGGATTAAAAACCGGAAGTGGGTGGAGTTCAACATGGACGCTGTATTAAATGCCAAAAATTCCAGATTTGTACCATTATAGTCACTGGTACTGCTATTGTTGAGACATTAAAGCATTAAAATGATTACTTTACAATGACATCAATAATAATGCAGTTTAACAATAGGTAATTAGCTTTTTAAAGCTGTGTTTAACTACATTGCACATACTACTTAGTACATACTACCTAGTGCATACTACATAGTACACATAGTCAGAGCGTACTAGGTAGTATGTACTAAGTAGTAGATGCTCTGTAGTATTTACTAGGTAGTGTTAGTTACCTGTTCCTGTAATATTTTAACTCTGAAAAGGTCACGTTTTTTACTACTGAGCCAACTACCGATGGACAGCTGCGTCAGACGTATCCAGCATTGTAGCATCGATTTATGCACCATCAGCGACCTAATTTCATAAAGATTACGAAACCGATTTCAATGTTTGTATTTCTAAATTATAGCGGTTTTGTTATATAGGCTAAGGGAAAATGTATCAAGGCATATTGCAGGAACACTGAGAAAAGCCCTAAAATTGCATGACAAAACACAAAATGGAAAAGTAGTTAAATAAATACAAAGTGCAATATTTTTAAAAAGTTGTGTCTTTGGTCATTCAGCACACTCCTCCCTCTGTTTTCCTGGGAGTGCGCTGTCTCTGCACAATGCAAACACCATGGGGTAAGCTCCACAAAATGACTTGTGTTATACCAAAGTGAAATACAAAATGTGAAATTTAGCATGTGTTTCCACCTGGCATTAAGGACACATTAAAAGACACCTTCGAACACACATCACCATTACATCTCAAATGTGTGTTTGGCAACAAGTTAAAATTTCATTTGTAAAATGGAACAACTCTGTAACGACCCACTGCAGTGTACAATCTGTCAGAAAGGGACAAACTGGAATACCCTTTCCCCTCATATTTTCCTCATGCAGTCTAAGCACACTGGTATTAATACCCTTAATTAGCTGATTCTCCGGCTCATGAGCTGTGAAGTAAACAATTATTGCTTAATGATAGCCATTGCGTATCATTTCTGTCTAATAGAGATATATGCATGTGTTTTGGTGATGTCCTCCCAAAGAAGGGGGATTTGTTTTTTTATGCATTTATAAATACATGTGCAATGCCATTACTGTCCCTTGCTAATTAGCAGAATAAACAGAACACAATTACCTTGACCATTCTTTTTTTTTCTTTTTTTTACAAAGATGACTTTGTCCTTGTCCACAGCTTAACAGTGCCTTACTTAATTATCTGGCTACAATGTGAACCTGTGTCAACTGTGCTTATGTTTTTGAATTATACTACTATGATATAAAAATAATTTGCAGACAGACTGTGATAGTTCATACTGACTATCTATCTTGCACATCCAGTCGATCTGCCATGCTGTGTACTTACCCAAACCATTGACACACATTTCCCATCAAACGCCCAAGCTTCATCACAACTGATTAAAAGAGCCGTTGGAGTTATTGCCAATCTGCTCCTCTGCCACCAAGTCCAAGAGCAGAGCAAACTTCAACTGGTCTTTAATTGGCACTTTTAACTGGGAAAAAACCAAAACACGCCTCCACTGCAAGCAAGCAGGAGGGTTACGACACCAATCTCCCCAAAACAGGACTTTTAACTTCAAAGCTGGAAAATGACCTGATATCTTGCTTGAGATGATGCTCTGGGGAGCTGAGAAGGTCACTTCTCAGGTGAGAGGCAACAAAAAAAGAGAAATGCCATTTTAAAAGCAGCCATAATACCAAACTTCATCACAGCTTCTCCAGCACAAACTCATCTTATTTGCTCTGCCATGGTTTTGATGACAAGCTACAGTACATGCAATATTTTAGCTTTCATATTCAGTATTATGCGCTGAGAAAGCACAAAACATTGGGATTACTGCACATGCTCTGTTTTATGCATATTTACTAAAATACTGCAATGCCCCTTTCTCATTGTACTTGCAGTGTAATGTGGATGATTGTATGATTTTGAGGTGCTGTAGTAGCTTTCATTGTTTTCAGACTTACTATACAGCATGTTACCATCGTTATTATTAACGCAGACTGTAGTCAGTGACAAATCGATACAATGAAACTGCGACATGACTTAAGACAAGGTTTTGGTTGTTCATAGCACTTTCAGCAGCTGCAAAAAAACAAAAAAACAATATGCCGACAATTTACATGACTACACCTCATTTTAAGACCAAGCTTCCCACAAGGTCATTTGCATAGGTGCTGAATGGGAAAATGACAACTGTGTCTGTCTGTAACACAGCAAAGACATTTGCATCTGGGTTACTGCCATGTTGTGCCGAGTCCAAGATAGAGTCCTGTACAAAAACATAACATTGCAAAGAGGAATGATGATATCAAAGAGGGAGTATTAGAGTAACACTGGAAATAATTCAGTTGTGACATTACTGCTTCACACAAAACATGTCTGAAGCTCACCAGTGCTCTCTTTCTTCTTAATTATGTTCCAAACAGTTGATTTTGGTAAGCCTAAGGTTTGGCCCATTCCTCTGACTGTTAGCTTCATTGACTTTCATTGGCACAACTATGCTGACAAAATAACAGACTTCAAAGACAATCAAAAGCCTAGTATCAAGACTAGACACTGAAAGCCCTCATATGCTTGCACTAAAGAAGCAAGTGAACACACCTGACTAATTAGAAACACCTGTGACATTTGTCATCCCAAACTTTATGGCACCCCAAAATGAGGGGGCTATGTATAAGAACTGCTGTTATTTCTACACGGTAAAACCAAAATGTTATTTTTTTTACGCCCATTAATAAAAGCAGAGAATCTCCATTTTAACCACATCTGAATTGTTTGATTACAAATCAAAAATTATGGAGCACAGAGCCAAATCAAGATAAAAAATATGGCTTTGTCCCAAACACTATGGAACTCACTGTATGTGTATGTGTGTATATATATATATTGTAGGATATGTAGTGTTTAGATTTTGGCCTTAGAGAGGGAATCAGTGAATAAGAATGTGGCCTGGCCTCCCCGTCACAAGCATCAAAGCAAATATGATTGGGGCAATATAAAATCTACTGATACCCTAATCTAGGCAGACAATCTATGGGTCTCACCCCCTTCGAAGAGACAAACCAGATGACACAGGACACCATTTTGGGGGTCGGAGACCCTACATGCCTAACATTTCCCTTTCCCATGTCCTCTTTAAGTTTAAATGCAATCTTTAGGTAGGCCAGTCCTTGTCATACATTAGTCTGACCCCCCTTCCCTTCAATCCTACACCTTAACTCAGCATCACCCAATCAGGGCAAAACATCCTCAAGCCATGCTGGGTAAGGTATTTAAGATTGCCACAGGAAAAAAGGTTGTTGTGTTGCGTTTGGTTTCGGAGCATAGAAGAAGAAGAGTTTTCCTCTTTTTATTTTGGTGGTGGTTCCTTGGTTGTGTGTTTTTAGCTGGTTTCCTTGTGGCACTTATACTGGAAGTGGGTGATACTTTGGCAAGGTCTGGCTGATCCGTTTCTCTATCTCTCTCTCTTATCCGTCTCTCACTTTCTATTTTCTGGTATTTCTAGATTAGTTGTTTAATGTTTTGCTGTATGCCTTCTGTTGTGTAATTTAGAAGTAGTGTGCCTGCATTCAATAAAGAATGTATGTTTTCAATTCATTATAATTGACTGCTACTTATTGAATTCAATTATTTAATCTTAAAACCTGGTATAGAGCTTGTTTTGACTTGTTGGTTGATTCCACCATTGCACTGTAGATTGACCTATCAATGAATTTGGCAATTGAATTGATCATTCTCATTTTAAATAATAATTATTAAATTAAATCACATAAAATATATTTTACATGTAGGTAAAGTGAGGGGTTCTAGCACGCAATATCACTTGGTTCAGTATTCAGAGTGCTGAACATCTTAACAAGGACATTGATTGTTGGAACCGCTGGATTCAGAAGATAAACATATTCTTAATTAATCCTTGCTTGTCCGACAATATATATATATATATATATATATATATATATAATACGTGTGTGTGTGTGTGTGTGTGCAGTTTTACTGTGTGCTGAGCAGCTGTCGTACCTATCACCCTATCACACAATGTTAACTTATAACTGCTGAGCAGGAAACACCTTCCAGGCAACACTGACATATGCTGACTCATCAAAACGCTAATTAGAGTAACATTTTCAGTCACAAATGATTTTAACACCTTGCTAGTCTATTTTCATCATGCCTCAAATACTATTCTATGTACTTGAGTCAAGTATACAAAGGGAGGATTCTACTCATTTGACAACAGCACTGGTCAGACATATTCTCATATGAATTATCTGGCCTGTACATATCACATAGCATGCAGTTGTAGAATATACTGTGCTTGAACTAATTGAATTCATTGAACTCATTTTGTTTTAGCGGGGGTGTGAATGAAATTGATACTAATGGGTTACTGCTGTGGTGTCCTAGGAGACAGAAACTCCTGGGGGCCACAGCTGAGAACTGAGAGGCAGAGAAAAGACCAGAATTGCCACTTGAATCAAAATGTTGTGTGCTGCTGTGGGCTGATGACAGTAAGGGTGAAAGAGACAAAAGCACTGAAAATGACGAAAGAGAGAGTGATAATTAGCTACTTGTTTAAAACCGTTTGGTTTATCAAGTCTCTTTCCTGCTTGTTGAAAACAAAGCAGCACAGGACCAAATGTGTCATCTCTACCTTGAAAGTTGAGCAAACCTACTTTTTATTAAATAAAAAACACAAGACATCCCTAGTGGTTCACAATTACAGTCGCTGAATGCGATTCGCGTGTGCAGCAGAATCCAGATTAAAGATTGTGTTGACTGTGTTGGCACTTTTTAGACCCTAGAGCTTATTTCTGAGTTCCTTACATAAAAGCAATCAAAAGAAACTTTTTTTTGTTGCAATATTTTAGTTATTTCCAAAAAGTTTAATGAAATGTTTGCTTAATTGTTTGAGAAAATGCCCAATTCCTTTACACATAAAGAATTTGTTAATGCCTTAATGTAGCACACCAGGACTGAAGAAAAATCAACTGTATGCCGTATAATAAATATGCGTATATGTATTTAATAATGATTCATGTCTGAGAATGACCTGCCAACTTTCTGTTACTCTCTCTCCCCCTCTCTCTCTCTCTCTCTCTCTCTCACACACACACACACACACACACACACTATTCATATCAATAATGCATAATGCAGTGTTCTCTTTCTCTCGCACAACCCAAGTGCTCTACCAGGTCCTCCTACACTGAATCATTTCACAGCTGTGCTTTAAATCTAAACGGCAAAATCTAATTAGGTTACACACAATGCACAACAGAATAAGATAAGAATGGCAGGGGACATATGGTGCAAGTCAATTAGTGTCTGCAAACATGGATTAGGCATTTAAAGGAAGGAAAATGATACATTTGGGGTTTTTGTCAGTCTACCTGCCATGCACTTGATCATTAATTTTGAGCCACATTGAAAGAAATTAGATTTTTAAAAAATTTCATTATAATTCTTTTTTAAACATTTTCTGAGG
The DNA here is from genome assembly GCF_018555375.3 of Anguilla rostrata. Lineage (NCBI taxonomy): Eukaryota > Metazoa > Chordata > Actinopteri > Anguilliformes > Anguillidae > Anguilla > Anguilla rostrata. The sequence goes on along the minus strand of NC_057941.1, from coordinate 14,922,632 downwards.
CTCAGTGGCCACAGAGATGAAGAGCTGTGGAATGAAATGCTGTTAGAGATTTAAAAAAAAAGAAATAGTACTGCAGTACAAGGCGATTCTGTAGACTTTATTCTTGGGAAAGACAATGGACTGGCCTTTGAAAATATCAGATCTTGAAGAACTACAGATGGAATGGTACTTCACTGTAGTAAAAATGCAGCTATTACAAATAAAGCTAAAACGTTTGTGAAAGGCTTTTGGTGTCCAGTTACCCAAGAACACAAAACAGTAAAACAAAACAAAATAAAAAGTAAATTTCTACATCCACAAAGCAGCACAGTTTGGGGTCACAAACAGTCAAAAGATATCCAAAGACCTTTACATCTTGTTCCTTTTGTTCTACATTTTCAATGCCCATCTTTTATGTAAACCATGGCAGTTTACCCTTCAATATAAAATATAGTTTCTTGGTGGTGGGGGGTAATTGGTTCTCTTTCATGTTGAAATTTTGTTGTGTGGAAATTGACTCACAAATCTTAATTCACAAATACAGTGACATAAATTTTATTTCTGAAGAGTTAGGCATACATAAACCTCAGTTTTTTCCTCAGTTGTTCTGCAACACCATTCAATTTTGCGATTTGGTTGATGGAATATTAGCAAATAAACTCATGGAACAAAACTAGATTTGTGTGAGATGCCCCTCCAGATCTTCATATAGGGTTAGAAGATGGACAGACAGAAAAAGCCAGATCGTGTTATGACCGACTCAAGTGATATTTACTCAGATAACCCTATTCCAATTTCCTTTTCAGGAGAACCTACATCCCATCTCTTCCTTTAGTATCTCAGTCTTTCAGAGGGGATGATTAAAAAGGAATATTGGTTCAAGAAGCCAGGTACCTCAGACTGTCAGAGCACTCTGTAGTGCTGGCTTCTATTATGCACACCTCAACTTGTGCAATAAGTACTACATAAGAACATTTGTCCCAGTAGCATTTGTTCTAAACACCGTCAAAGGCATAGACTGAACAAGAGTGCAAGCATTTTAGAATACCAATTCACTTTTAACAGCCACTTCCACCAGGGCCAATATTAAGTCTTCATCAGTCCCTATATTCTCTGTAATTGCTTTGCAGGGCATACTGTGTACAGTGGCTTTTTGCAGCCATCGCACAGAATTTTCACATAAGCCTTACTGGCTTATGTGAACCGTATACTTGCGGCAAAACTGGGGAATGAGAGACCCACGTTAAATTTTCAATTAAATTGTAAACCACCCTAATGGACTAATGGACGCTTCCTAGTTAGTCGCCATGAAAATGAAAAATCATTAAAACAATGGGTTTGGTTTATTTACATTAAGCAGGCTAGTGAATGGCAGATCAATTAACATAAGCATAAATAATGTTATAAAATGAGTATGCCTCCTGTTTTAGTGAAGGAAATCAGAAAAACAAAATTCCTAGTTCTTACAAGTTGCAGCAGTTAATCTTTTGTGTGCCATTTGCTGCGCCTTGTAGTTGAGCCTGTGCAGTAATACAATCCGTACTATTGAAAAAGGGGCAGATTTTTGTGGAATCAATGGAGACTTGAAGCAGGACTTCCATAAAAGGGGAGCTGAATCTCTTGTCATTTTATACTCTTAAAAACTCTGCTGTGAGATGTGTCTTAAAGCACAGCCCGTTGCCGTGGGAACAAGTTGAATACCATACCAGCATCTCGGTGTCTTCGGGCTCCATTGCTGTTGGTTCAGGCAGCTCCTTGGTTTGGCTCTTGATGTAGCATCTCTGTTGTTTAGCAAACCGGATCCCTGTCATTCCCTGAAAGTACAATCAAAGATATATATAATTATTCTTATGTTACAGCTAGGCCTGGCTGCAGATGAAGAAAAAAAAAACACATTTATGTATAAATTGAATGTTACTGTAAGTATTTTTGTTCTCCAAGAAGGACAAAATAAATCTATTACATTCCTCTGCTTTTGACTGCAAGAGCTGCTCTTTCTACATATTTTACTGCAGCAGAGGGAAATTATCTTGAAAAGACATTCCATACTGCCATGTGGAATCCCTGTCTCTGGTGGAAAAAGTAGTGGAAAAAATGTCATCATGGCAGCTAAAATATTGGAATTATTTCCAGTTTACTTTCTGCTTCTGGCTGGGGAGCCGGATGAAGCAGCTCTGCGATTCTGCGACTTAACTGTCACCATATTCAATTGATGGTAAAAGAAAAGGTTGGATTTTTTTTTTTTACTTGCTCTTGCTGCAGTCACTTTAACATTGTGTCAGGGCATGCAGTGCCATGGAATTCACCTCTGTTCAATGAGGACTTAATTACATCTACATAGTGATGGGAAGTTAATGTCTTCTTTAATCAGAGTTAATTTGGATAAAGAGTCTCGTCTTGCCTCCTGACAGAACCTCCGAGGCGGCTCCAGAGTCGTACTTTAACGACCGGCATCATAAACACACAAGCACCTAATTTCCTCCACTCATATCCACGATTCTAAAGGAAAAAACCCATTTACATATCGTTATCTGTGCTCACGGAAATACAAGCTGCTACGTTTCAAACTAAATGCATTACGGCGAGATCCAGCCCAGTCTACTCCGACGGAACACGTCTGCGGCACAGGTCTAAGGGAAGGACGGTTCTAAGCGATGAGAGGCAAAGATTGCCGGGATCGCTCAACCAGAAAATTAAGAAGAGGCACTTCATTACAAGGATAGGCGATTGGAAAAAAGGCTGTGAAAAAAACACGACGTCCTCGTTCCACTTAATGTGTGCGCATAGGCAAACTGCGTTCCCATTGAACACTTTTCTGATTGGAGGAACGGAACAAAAACAACAAGTGTTATCTGCGAGGGTGGGAAAGGCTATGGTTGGACCCCCCAGATTTCACAATGCTGTCATTATGCAGGCTGACAAAAAGAGACACGCAGAAGAGCTCCTACTTATTTTATTTTTTTGGTACAGTGCAGTGCATTGTTACAAAGTAAAAATAAGAAATGGACATGCTGCATCTAAGGTTTACAGCCAAGGCTAAATTTAAACCACCATCCCCAGTTTTTGAGTTAAATGGTACAAAAAGGCAAAATGGACAATTATTCAGCAGCATAACGTTTACAAAATAAAACTGTTGACGATGTTAAAAATACAAACTAGGACCTTGTAATACTATACATTACATTGTACATAGTGGGTTACAACTATGAGCAATAAATACAGATTAGGTGCAAAATGACATCAGATGCAATATGTCGACAAATATTAGTAAAAATGAACTTCTGCTTTATCATTTAGTGTTTCACTTTATCATTCAGTATGTCATAAAAATATATTATGTACAATTTGGTTGGTAGTGCCTTCCATTATTGAGTACCTTTGAAAGCAAAGGGGGATTGTCCAAAAACTGTTTTACTCGAGACCACTTTCCAGCTTCCCTCATAGTAAATATATTTTAGGCATTTAGCAAACACTCTTCTCCAGGGAAACTTTCATTCTTTGGTACATTTACAATCCATGTATGCAGCTGGATATATTTACTGATGCAATTCAGGCTAAATACCTCACTGAAAGGTATAGCAGCAGCACCTGCCAGGCAACTGAACCTACAATTTTGGAATTTCCAGTCCAGCTTCCTAACTATTATGTTACACGCCACACAAAATTGCTGTTTGTTAACAAATTTGCTTCTGGTTACTGGAGCCGTTTTCTATTGATTGTTTCACAACACAGGTTTCACAAGTTTCAAAGTGAATCTGAATTTTGCCCCTCAAAGGTGAAAGACTGCATGTTTCACTCCTGATGTACCTCAAAGGCAGCACATAGTTTACTTGAAGATGGTCACACATGTTTTTATGCTCCATATTGAACCAAACATCTCTCCATCAGTCAGCATTGTAAGTCATGACTCATATTAAGTCTAATACTCATAGACCTTTCAAAAACTCTCTTGGCCTACTAAGAAGAAAAATTTGAATTTCTGTTAATATGACAAACATACTGAACAGAGGAAGTGACAATAAACAGCACATTGTTAGATTTAGGCCTATTCATGCTGTTTTATATTTATGGGTCCAACTGAATGTCAAATGAAGTCTCTCTTGTTTCCTTAGTTTTTGAAAGGTTCCATGCTCCAATATCCTACCTCCACTAGCATACTCTCCAGAGAGCCCACGTTATTAGCCAGCAATAATAAACAAGATATCCCGCCTGTCCTCCAGACGGGATTATTTCCCTATTTACACACCTCAAACACAGCACTTGGAGACTGCATTTTGCAGGGGCTTTGGAGTACGCAATGATCAGAGGCATCGGTTCTTCAGGCCGACCAATTCTGGAGCCTTTCCCCAGTGAACGCTTAGTACAACCACTAATAAAGTTTGTGCTTTCCTGGAATCAGGCTCAATTATTTGTGGTTTTGACTGATGTAATTTGAACAGTAGATAGTCAAGAACCCAGCAATGGGCTTGTGAGAATGCGATTGTGTACACTTTCCTGACAAACACAGTGTTGAGATACTGGAAGACAATTGTGTTGTCCTGAGGCCCCTTACTGTAATGCTATTTGTAATCTTGGATTTACAATATATTTACAGAGTCAAATAAAATAATAAAAACCAAAAATATGCGGGTGGGGAATTGCACAAAGAGACTGATGAATATATTTGGGACTGGCTTCAGTTGGAATTGTTCAAGCTATTTTAGTATAACTTCGGACACTGATGTCAAATTTGTAGTTTCATTACAAAACTGGATTTGTGACCAGCAGATTGCAGATTACTATCAAATACATGTGTAACTTCCATTGTACCCTTAAAGAAAGTTCAAACTGGATTACTTAAGTAAATACCCAGTTGTAGAAAATAAACTCATCATGTCACGTACATAGCATTAGAAAATTGCACTTATTAAATAAAATGTTAATGGATACAATTAAATGCTTCACATTATAAGTAGGATTACTGCACTACTCTAAAGGAAATCATGAGTGCTTCCTTACAAATTTTGAACCTCTCTGGCAAGGAAATAATATTCAGAAAAACATGGTGTATGCACATCCACCTGGCTTGGCCAGTTTCAGAGCAATAGAATGAAAGAATAAAGAATATCTGCACACCAGCAAATTCTCTCTTGTGGTTTATTCAGGGTGCAACATTTTGACCAAAATAAGCATACTGACCTTTTTAGTAAAAATGTTATATAAATAATATAATGATAAAATAAACTACTAAGTGAGCATTTGCTGGTGTGTGGGTAATATTTGCCAGGAAGTGTGAACTCACTGCATTATTTGTATGTTTTGTTCACTGAGGGCGTGAAACTCACATTTTTAAAGTCATGAATCTCCAGGACTTCTTCGCTCCCATTTCCCATCCTGAAGATCTCAATGCGATGGGCGGGGTCGATCTCCATCATGCTCTCTGTCTCGGCACCATCCAACACCACTTTATACTGAAGGTCATATACCTGGAAAAGCGAAAGCAGGCATAAACTAAACTATGCATCATTAACTGTAAAACTGTATATGATTTTTGTGTAGGATGCCTATGGTGCAAGAGAAGAGAAAAGTCCACCCACTCCTTGAACTGGGATCAAAAATAGTAAGGCAATCAGTAGAGAAAGAGACATCCAACAGGACCTAGACTGCTTTTGATGCTTTAACAAAGAAACATACAGGCATCTGCCAAACATTGATTTAAAAGGGAAATAGTTAATATTGACTACTTCAGCTTAATAACTCTCAAACCCACTGAATGTATTTCATTTGAATCTGTGACAACGGGTCAGCGAGGCTGGGAGATTTCCTTCAAGGATGGTCTGACCAAAGCATTCTCATTTGTCTATTATGCAGCTCTTGTGTACACACGGACGGCTTTCAGAATTAGCATTTTCAAAATGTGATTGGATTCTACCTGCCAAAACACACTGCAAAGCCAGCAGGAATAAAAGGAAATGACTGTAATTATTTTTTGAAAGTCATATCTTCAGCGGGAACATTTTCTTTGCCAATCATTAAACATCCTTGCAGACTTGTATAAATAATAAAAAATAGGAGGCAATTTGGTCTTCAGAACTATTGATTTGTAATCGCATAGAATATTATACTTCCATCAGGCTTGTACTCAGGCTTGCAGAGAAAACCTTTTACACAACATTTTTAAATGAAAACACGAGGACATTTGGAAAATGAAGTGTCCAGATTGAGCGTGACATACACTTTAAAAGGAACCAAAATACTTGCAAATTACAGGACCTAAGAGTTATCCTCTGAACAAGAACCTCTCTACACTCCCCATCTCTCCTAATTGTTAAGGCCTTCTCTGGCCCCTCCAAAACAGTTTCTTTACTGCAGCTTCTAGCATCCACAACCAGACAAAAGACTTTGTACAGAAGAATGTGTACAGAAGTAATAAGGATGCGAGTTAATTAGCCTTCTTTGCAAAGTGTCAGCCTTGAGGCAGAGTCGCATGCTTCTGAATGCACAAACATTTGTGGCACAATGGGCAATGCGATACAACCGGCCGATTGACTATTTTCAATGGTGTCTGAGATTTTTTGACTTTTTTTTTTTTTCTGAGTGAGCCACAGGTACAGTACTGAAGAACAGAATGGCTCACAGTTAGCACTTCATGGACAAAGAACTTTCTTTGCCATTATGCAATTTACTCAATGGTTCAGCCTTCATTTCAAGGCAAATTATATTGCACTGTAGTAGAACTGGAGTTAAATTTTTTACTTTCTAACATGTATATCAAGACATAGCCCAGGGATGACTTTAAAACTAAAATTATGGTCACTTTTTTACTGTTTCTGTATTCTCTTTTTAACATTTCTGTAGTTAGTAGGGCAATGCCTCCATCAATTCAAAACAGTTCGAACATCTACGCTGATTCTCTGATGCACCAACTGTTTATTGGTCCAGAGCAGTGGTTCTCAACCCTGGTCCTGGAGACCCACTACCCTGCGTGTTTTAGATGTTTCCCTGCTCCAACACACCTGATTCAAATGAATGGGTTGTCATCAAGCTCTTGCAGAAGCCTGATAACAACCCATTCATTTGAATCAGGTGTGTTGGAGCAGGGAGACATCTAAAACATGCAGGGCAGTGGGTCCCCAGGACCAGGGTTGAGAAACACTGGTCCAGAGAATCCTCTCTACTTCGGTGATACAACTGCCAGACATGTATGTGATGCCCCTGTTGGATTGCTGGTCCCAGCTGGCACTGTCAGTATTTGGTTTTGGACTGTGGCGCTTATCCCTGTATTAAGAGCTGGTGCTTTAGCTGGATACAGCACCTGACAGACAGACACCTTTTTCAATGTATTATATTACTTATTGAAATGGAGGTGCTCTTCTAAAGAAAATGCTACAAAACAAATATCCTACTGGGAATAAAATTGATAATATTTTTTGCTTGAGCTATGTTTCAACGTGTCCCTGTGTGCTCAACAATTAAAAACAATTAGCTAAATATGAAGCAAAGCACAATTTAGTCAGTTGCATTTTTTGTGTACTGCTTATCCCCTTGGATAGAGCATATAAAATGGCTGTTTCCCTCACATTTCTGAAAGCTGATATGACCATAGGAAATAATTTCAATTTACAGTTACTTATCACACTACGCTCCCTGAAGAAAAAAAAATGTTGTTCTGTCAGAACTGGCTTGCCTAGAAAATGTAATTAGTTTGGGTGTGGTTTTTAAACAATGTATTATTTAAGCATTTATTTAATCTGCATGCATTTCTATTAAGCTAAAGCAATTTAGCAAAATAAACAACACAATCAATATGAATTATTATAACAATGTGGCCATTAACACTTGATAGGGATTTGGCCCGAAACTGTTTAGCATTTTCAATGCCAACATTATGCCTCAAGAAAAGAATCCACCATCTGTTCTCTAAAGGACATTTAGTCACTGTAGTTTAATATAACTGTAAAACTAGTTCAGACCTTTTTGACAACTTTTGCTAGAATTGAAATCTTTAATTAGACTGAGCTTGTTCCTCTTATTATTCTAAGCATTAGTATACGGCAACACAAATACAGCTCACGTTGTGTGCCTTCCCGTTGAAGTTCACCAGCTCACCTTCTTACAGGGTCTGTGCTTCAACAACAAATGTCATAATCTGAAGCAATCTTTGGGATCATTACCCTTTGGAAGCATATATCTGAAATTCTTGAAATAGCGGTGACATGGATGATTGCAGTATCTGTAGGGCACTGCATAATGTTTGGGACAGAGGCAAAGCCTGTTTTTTTTCTTGATTTGGTTCTGTGCTCCACATTATTACATTTGCAATCAAATACTTGTCAACATGAGGATCAGAGCTGTGCCATTGAAAGTCAAGGAAGCCATTATGAGGCTTAGGAATAAGAAAACAGTCAAAGACATAGGCCAAACGTTAGGCTTACCAACATCTTCTGATTGGAACATCATCAAGAAGAAAGAGAGTGCTGGTGAGCTCAGTAATCACAAAGGGCCTGGTAGGCCAAGAAAGACCTCTCCTCAGACGGAAGAATTCTCACCATAATGAAGAAGAACCCTCAAACACTCGTTCAACATATCGTAAGTACTCTTCAGTAGGCAGTCGTGGATGAGACAGTGACTACTGTCCACAGAGGACTGTTCACAAACAGAACTACAGAGGCTACACTGCAAGATGTAATCCACTCATTAACCTCAAAATAATGATGGCCGGACTACAGTTTGCTAAGATGTACCTAAAAGAGCTTGCAGCATCATGGAAAAACATCTTGCAGACAGATGAGACCAAGATTCAGTTGTTAGAGTGATGGCAAGAGCGAAGTGTGGAAGACAAAAGCAAATGCCCAAGGTCCAAAGCATACCACCTCATCTGTTTGGTTTGGGGACATATGGCTGCCACAGGTACTGGCTCACATGATCACTAAAGACAAGTGAGCCAGTCTTATAGCAGCAGCATAATGCATTCTGAAGTGTACAGGAACATCTTATCTTTCCATGCTCAAGAAAATGCCTCCAAAATCATTCACAGACTTCAAGCAGTCATTGCATGCAAAGGATATGCAACAAAGTGAATGAAGCAACTCCTCATTATCCAAAGCACACCTCCCTTATCTGCGAAACAAGGTAAAGGGAGTGTAGGCCATGTATGGAGGCTATTGGAACTAGCTCACTTCTCTCTACTGATGATGTGAATGCTGATGGCAGCAGCATGGGTGAATTCTGAAGTGTGCAGAAATATCATATCTGCTCAGGTCCTATAATGCCTTGAAACTTATTGGCTCGCACTTCACCTTGCAGCAGGACAATGAACCCAACCCACTGCTAAAGCAGCTAAAAAGTGGAATTTTCTTGCCCGACCTGAATACAATTTAACGTGTTTCACTTGCTGAAAACAAGACCGAAGGCAAAAGCCTCACACAAACAAACAGGAACCGAATATAGCTGCAGTACAGGCTTGGCAGAGCATCACCAGGGAAGACACCCAGCATCTAGGAATGTCTATGGGTCGCAGACTTCAGGCAGTTATTACATGCAAAGGATTCGCAGCCAAGTGCTAAATATGATGACTTTATTTAAGATTATGTTAATTTGTCCAATTACTTGTGGTACCTTAAAGTGGGACTACAACATATAAAAAAGGCTGGAATGCCTACACAGATCACCCAATTTGTATGTAAATACCCTCATTTTACGGCTGGCAGTCTGCATTTTAACCTGGTGTACAGAGCCAAAACAACAAAAATTGTGTCACTATCCAAATATTGACGGACCATGCTGTAACACATCTCAGTGGGTGTCAGTGGCCCCCAAAACAGGAGCAACAACGACAGAACAACAGCCTGCTTGAGAAGTTGCACAGAGGGTTCTTATAGCACAAAGGTAATTCAAACATTTGTTGAGTGTCCACTACACATGCTGAGGTGGCCAAATTCACATCTCCAGCCTGCCTGTCACCCTTCTCCCACTTGGAGAGCTACCCCAGAAAAGTAATATCAACAATATTCCATTTCCTTAGGTCTACAGTGACAGCAAGGTATCATTCACAAATCCATAGAAGAGAGTAAGGAATTCAGTCATAAATGGCATTAACTGCTGTTCACCAGTTTCTGGCTGAACTTTCCAGTCACACCAGATGTCAACTTCATCTTAGGAGATGAGAGCTGGCATGCAGGCCATCTGTTTGGCAGGATGGACTAAGACAGAGGCCTACATTGAATCAACATTTGTCCTTATTTTTACTTGCAAATAAAGGCCAGTGCAACTGTTTCCTTCACAAAACCCAATTTTTTTGGTTCAATTAAAATCTACAATTGACCATAATTACAGAGATTAACATCCTAACTTCAGATCTTGATTGGTTATCTACAAACTAGCTATCAACTACAAAAGAAGCTATCAACTACAAAAGAAACCAGGACAAAAGCTTGAATTGTGATGTTAAAATGGGACGGCTTTAAAATGCTGCTCTAAGCTCCAATCCCCTGTTAGATCAGTTATGGAAAAAAGCTTCACGTCCTCATTCTCTTGAGGACTTCTCTCACATTAAAAAACAATCAGAGGATGAACATAAACAATATTAATACAAATAGATTTACAGTGAGCATAGACATTACAGACCAATAAAATTATATACGTGGACTTACTGCTGAATAGAGTTCATTCACAGGGGAAATAAAGATTGAGCCCAGTTGATCTATTGTAGATCTGCTGGGTTGAATAGCATGATATATAAGTGGGAATGTATTTTGAAGTCAGAGCAAATTGTTCCCCATGATGCCAGTACATTTTTCATTTTATTTTTGCTTGCATGTTTTTGTATTCTGATTGGATGGGTGGATAGTCAACTCAACCCTTAATGCACATTCACAGCATACAAATGCGATGATTAGTCTCTAGGCATTTCCTCTCTGTTCAGTTTTAGATCTCTGCCACATCTTAATCTTGGGGTCCAGCTTAATTTAAGCTCCTATGCATTGACATCTGGCTGGTATTCCAAAAATAGCCTGTTGATATTAAATTATTTTTCACTCAGATCTTTGTGCTTTATAAAATGATAAATCTTGTTTTAAAACAGGATTTTCCAAATTTCACATTTAGAACTTGGAGCAGGGGTCCCCATCAGAATTGCTTTGTGATTTTGAAAAGGCAACAATACTAAGGAAAACAATGATTTGGTTTTTTGTTGGTTTCATTCATCATAAGTCAATACAAAGAAAACACACGGAAACTCTGCCTTTTTAAAATGCTGGCGCAATACACAACACTTTCTTTGGCTTATATATTCTCTCTTTTTGGCCTGGTTTCAATCTTGAGAGATTATCTACTTTACCTGTATGATGGCTCTTTCTGCATGCTTTCCAACAGGAAAAGAATCTTAGCAGCTAACATTACCTACTGCAGTCTGATGAAAGCTTTCACATATACTGTACTATAAAGCTACATTCCAAGCTTTTCCATTTCACTGTTCTATTATTTTTTTAAAGGATAGTGGACATTCTTCTCTCTTTATAAATGTTTTAACCTTAGTGAGACGGTGAAAGCAGAAAGAGTTGCAGATAGAGATGGGATCACAAAACAGACCGTGTCATGGCAGGGAATCAAAACACAAGCCTCACGGAGTCATATAAGTTAATACTTGGCTAACCCACACAGTGCACCACACAGTGCTGTACCACTGTGCTGTGTCTATTATAGCATATGTGCAATGATACACAGAGTTCTTGCTGGTCCAAGCACACCATGTGTGTTGAGATTCTTTATTTGACTATTTTTATTTTTGTTATTTTCTCTTTGATTTGCACTGAAAGTTTGGGTGGCTTAATCCAGGCTTACCAAACTTGGTAGGTTTTCTTTGGTGCCAAAACAAAATTCTTGTCTCTGTTAAAATTGGCAGTCTGACTGCCAAGAGGCAATCAACGACATTGTTTGACAAATTAATATTGAGCAATATATCAAACCTAATTTTAAAGATGCTTTTTGGATTTTAGGTGCTTGCTCTTTTGCATTCGGCATGCAAGTTCCTCTGCGTGCGTCATCACATCACACTTGGAAAGACTGTCGCACCCAACACCACCAGTGGAAAACAGCATATAGAGAAGCAATTACAGAATGCAAATGCACTGAATCGACATTGCTACAAAAAATTCCATCATGAAAAAGTATCACATATTAATATGAAAAAATGGACACTTTACTGTTTTTATGACTTCACACGAGGATTGTATGAGTTGCACGTTTGGACAGTATGTGCTATAAGTAAACTGGTACTTGTTGCAAGTAGGTTTTTGGAAATATGACATTTTCAAAATGAAAAAAATGAAGAACTGATCTATTAAGGACTGAAGGGGTAGTGCATCTATGGACTTACTCTTCCATTCTGATTGATGAGAAACTGTACAGGAGATAAATAAATTATTTAATTAAAAAAAAAAATGTTTGCAGATGTTTATGATGGAAAAACCTACCTCACTTGAAAAATGGCAAAACACATAAGACTGCAGTCTTCAGTCCAAAAAGCGAACAAAAATAAAAATCCTAGCATTGTAGATTAAATTACAAAAATGACTAAAACCTAGACTTTCATTATTATGTGTATTTATTTATTTGTATTTTTATGGTGCATGGCTGCTTTCATTTTCGTGTTTTTTAAATGAAAGATTAAGGACCTTATGCTTGTCGCTGACTAAAATGAAGAAAATGTCAGACATCAATATACTTAACGCAAAAGCACTGCCTTTTTCAAGGTAAATCTCCCAGCTATTTGGTCCATGCACTCTCTGATCCTGCAATATTACACAAGGTACGTCAAAAGGCAGAGCTGTTCAATGCCTTTATGCGTAAATGTGTTAAATCGGCTGCATAAACACAAATCAGAATTATCTGCAATATGTCACACTGGTGGGAGTCAGTGACCAGGAGTTGAGTGAAGATCAGTGGATCCTGCAGTTTATCTGTGGATCGGGCAGGTCGGGTTACAAAAGATTGATGTTCTGATTAATTGCAGGTAGGTGAAAGAAATTTATAAAATAAATGACACTATTTTACATCAAATAAAAATATATTACTACATCTTTTACGTTTCATTTGTTGTTCACTTGGTTGATGTTTTCAGGAACTTCGATTTGATGATGATTTGATGTTCTTTACATTGTATATGGTTATATTGTATATCATTTGCACTTCTATGCATAGAGACAATGGTGAATTCTTTATTCTGTATTGATGTCATTGGCTGGCCACGAATCATGGGACTAATTATGAGAAGTTTGTATAACAGGATCTTTTACCACTCGTTCTAAGACTAACACAAGCCAGAGATATCTGAAATGTGACGGAAAAGTAATTACGTTTGACTTACGTTTCAGGCACCTCTGTCATTCACTGACACGATTCAATAAAGTTGCAAGTAAGAGACAGTGTTACACAGTTTATTGCTTTATTATTAGAATAAATCACACATGTGAGATCTGTTCTAGGACTAAAAATAGGTTTTAGGGTCAGAATAAGGGCTAGCGTTAGCAAAACAGTAAACCTTAGGTTGAAGCAAGATAAGGATTATGTTTCCGAGCTAGGGAACGCATGACCACAAGAGTTAGAGGGCCACTGTCAGTCAGGGCCGAGGGAATCATCTGCCCCGCCTGACCAATCCTCCCACCCCCCCCCATGAGTTGACTATCCACCCATCCAATCAGAATACAAAAGCATGCAAACAAAAATAAAATGAAAAATGTACTGGCATCATGGGGAACAATTTGCTCTGACTTCAAAATACATTCCCACTTATATACCATGCTATTCTCCCCTTAAGGCACCTCTGCTCCTTCGGCTACAAGTAGGGTTTAGGGCCAGAATTAGGGTCTTAGGGATGGAATTTATCAGTGAAATACATTTTGTATGTGTGACTCCAAACACTTAAGACCATAGTCTCATCTCCAAAATGTGAAAACAATGGAAAAATTATATATCTTTGGTTTGTCCATTAACATGGCTGAAAACCCATACACATTAGATTAACCTGCACATATAAATAAATGAAAATTTGGCACAAAATGGGGCTGCACATATCCAATTCCCACCCTAATTTGGAATGTGCAAACGTTTGCAATCGCAGCTCTGTTCATGTGTGAGCTCCGTTGCCAAATCAGGAAAGTGTAGACATCCGTATTGCCCTACAAAGCCTAACTGCAGTAACTACGCAAAGGGTAAAACTGAGAAAATGGCTTTAAAGTGTTTTAACTGGCCAGCCGTCATGGTTTTTGGGCATAAAAATCACCTCATAAATACATGTACAATTAGTGCAATATCTCTTATATACCTGTAACCCATTTGGCTGGCCAGTTAAAATACTTTAAAGCCATTTTTCTCAGTTTTACCCTCTGCGTAGTTACTGCAGCTTTGTAGGGCAGCGTAGTTCTCTTCCGAAGCAGGGATGTCACGAGCAGGTTCCTTTACACATCACAGTGTAAGTACAGCTGAGCTCACATAGAGTGGAGTTTGAGGAAGACATATGCAGCTTTCACATGTAGTCCATGGGTGGCCAATCAAACAGCAGGCGTCGTCAAACAGCGTAGAACCCTAATTGACTGAAGCCTCCCATACCCAGGGCAATGTAACTGGCAATTGCATGCTGTCCTATAGCGCTACCGGCCACAGCTAGAACTGGTGCGGTCCGGATTTGATCCAAGTCTGCAGGGCTCATTCATACGCCACCCAGCAGCTGTTTCACAGCATTTTTGAAAGAAAAAAAAATCTACTTTTCTTAAAAAAAAAAAACAAACAAACAAAAAAATGGATGAGAGATCAAATAAGGAAGTAAACGTAGATAAATCAATTAAAAAATATCTTTTATTGGTAAAAAAAGCACATACACATTCTGTTGGTTTTAAAGTGAAGGTAAGACTATAGTCTTTTGTCAAAAAAAGAAAAAATTGAAAAGTCATGTTTTTTGTTTGTATTTTTCTCATGAAAATGGAGTCTATGTAGTTTTAACAATGTTGGAATGTTGCAGGAAGAGTATATTGCTTCATTGGTTTTTTAAATGATGATTGTGCAATATACACTATGCAAATTAGCACATTGTTATTGCAGTAACAAAAACAGAACAGAAGTAGAACAGAGTCTGTCGTTGACTGAATGACTGTCTGAGCTTGTGTCCCGCAGACGGGATGCTTTTTCACCAGAGCCTTGGAATGTTGCTGAAGCCAATATAAACAGTGCTTACTCGGTACCTTACATTATCACTCTTCTGGGATGAGTTTTAGAGATCAATCATCTTTACATCCCCTCAACACCAGAACAATTACCCAGTGGCTCCCATAACAGTCAGAGCACCAAGTTCAGATAAACCATGTGGACCTGCCTCCTAAAAATTATACCATCAGAAAATACTTGCCAATATTACTACAGAGAAATAACTTACAGTCCATACACTGCAAAAATAACTCACTGAGGTCTACCAAAAATAATTTATTTTTCAACTCGTACTAATGGCCCTCAAATGAATAGGTGAGAATGGTAAATGGCATCAGTGTCCAGTGGCCATTGATACAACAGTGGGCTTTCCCTACTTGACAAGCCCAGTAACAGGAACGTAGTTACACAAGAGCAGATAATTAGCTGAATAAAACTTGCGACAAAGCGCTACGCTCCTCAATATTAATCCAGTACATTTGTTCTGTCCTTTGCAATCTTCCCAGAACATAAGAAGCCAATTCAAAAACAATCTGTTATTTCTGTTGACATTCAAATACATACATCAAAAAATACAATGACACAGCTCAATGTCATAGAGAGCCCCATTTGTTTTTCTTTTGATATATTTTGCAAAGAAGGTTTTAAAGGGCACATTATGTCACTTATTTGGTTTCTTGTCTGGATTGACAACACAGTAGTAGGACAATACATTTATATATTGTCATTCTAGTGAGAGAGAATATCTGATACATATTTTTTCTTGGCTTTGCCTTCAAGCTTCTCCAAATAATTTTAATTAAACAGTGATAGCATAAAATTACAGCTTTTGGCTGCTGTGATCCAGGGGCCCATTAGATACAAAGTTAACACCCAAGACTAGGTGTTAACATCAGATGTTTATTCAGGTGTAAATTCTACGTCAGTTGCACAAGTTTGGGTGATAAAAAATTTCTGACATGCTCACGACTAAAATCTACACCTAACAGGGAGCAGGTGTACACCGGTCATAACACATTGCTCCATATTGAAGAATAAAATGTAATTGAATCAATACGGGATACAATTTGTTCTGTAATTTCTTACACAAAGTTCCAAACATATACAAAGTCTTTCAAAATAGTGAGAATAACATAATCCTGAATAAAATCAAACCAGTTTCAAATGAAACAGTTGAGAGATGCAGAATCAAAGTGGTATCAGGCAATGCTGCAAGCTCTGCTCCACTGTGTGTGCTTGCCATTGCGTGTCGGAGGCGCACATGTTGTAAGGATTTAGACATGGTCACAGGGAGGAAAACAGGTTTATTTGGGTCACAGGGAGGAAGACTCCATTAACTTTAAAACCGGTAAGGTGGATGTTTGTGTGAATATGGGTTTGTGTGTATGTGCATTGACTGGGGTGTGCTGAAATAATGGGCGGCAAGATTTGTACCCCAGAGTACAAGACTATCTACTGCTGCCAGGCATTCATCTAATTGTTCTCAGACACAAAGGCATTTTATCCTAGCAAGTAAAGATGCTACTCATCTGGGAATCTCGGAAACAATATTTCTGTGCCACAAATCAGAGACTTTAACCTGGAAAATATGTTTGTCCGGGTACCAAAACTAAAAGCTGAACCAGGAAGCCCTAACTAACTTTACTCCATCTAAATATCCCGGTCTATGACCCAATTACTATTTTTATGAAATAATACTAGGATCCATCTGGACATTAAAACTAACATCTGTCCCAGAGCAGCTGCATTTCCAGTCAGTGAAACTATCAGTATGCCCAGTGAGTAACCCGTATTACGGTGTTACCCCTAAACCGTATAGAAGACAAATACGCTGATTGGGGCGCACAGAGATGCACACTTTGGTCAACATATATGCAAATCACGTCCTTTAGATGAGCTGAAAAAGGGAAAACAGTTTATAATGGTACAATATAACAGTCGGCGATAACCAAGGATAGGCAGTTGCAACGATGCTGAAAGGTAAACATTTTATCTAAAAAGCAAGACAAATAAAGACCGCTTTTCTAAGAGGAGAAAAGACAAACAATCTAACCAAATAAGACAAAGAAAAGGAACGCAATGAGAGTGCTGATGTATGCCCAAAATGCACAAATGAGAGGACTACGGGGCCAGAAGAACTGTTAAGCAGATTCTCCTTAAGTATCCCTTTAGACTTATCTTAAATGCAATCCTGAGCAAGCCTTCCACATTACACAATTTCCTCTGTATGCCCAAATAAGGTCTGACCTAGCCAGTGTTCTGCCCCTTTCACCGCCAAAAGACCCTCTTCCTACAGGAACAGGGGGGCTGCATTCACCAAAAGCCATTCACCAGGAGGCTATCAGTTAGTCTAGGGTTAGTTAGTCTCAACAGGGGCGGTACTGCCCCCCCAGTGGACGTTTGTGGGATGAAGGGGGGCGAGGAGACAAAAATAATTTAAAGGGGAGCGTTAAAAATTAAAAGGGGGTGTTTGTTTTAGAATTCTGAACGTTAAAAAAGATTCAGATATTTTTCATATTACATGCATTGAGAAAATAGTCTTGGTTTTGAGTCAAATGTTTTGTGCTGAAATGGCCACTGTAGCTTGACTGCATTCAACCAATGAGGATGGTAATTTCGTCAGTCCAATCAGGCCAGCAGTCAGAACCACCTTTTTTTATCTCGTTTGAAGCGGCAGACAAGCAACACTGGAGTTTCAGTGAGTCAATCTAACAATCAGATTTAAGAAAATTGAAAATAAAATGCATTAAATACAAACAATTGGTTTGAGTCTTTATTATTATTCCTATTTTGTTGATCATCAGGTAGGTTGGCAGCGATAGTTTGTTTCAGAGAAAGCTACCGTTTGCTGTAAGCCAGGGGTGTCCAATACGTCGATCGCGATCGACTGGTCGATGGCAGAGGCCAGGCTGGTAGATGCGTCTAATTCTTCCCGTTTTCATCCTGTTTCCCTACGGCTTCTGCCTGACAGACAGGTATGCATGATTGACGTGAAATGTGGCCAATCTGCTGCTGTTCAGAACTTTTTACATTAAGCGTGCCCATTCATTCATGGTATGATCACGTACATGTCCAATATTACATGACGGCAACATGATAACTTGCCTTTTATACGGGGCAGAGCAGTTGTGGTGACACGATAAATTGGGTCCATCATAGGCAGGGAATTTCATTTTAAATATCGGACAAATAATGGTGTGAATCTAACAGCTGGGATTTTGTCCAGATATTGATACTGATACAGATACTGGTGTAATGATTTTACTTTTATGCCAGTACAGGTTTCTATACAATTGGCCTTATATTTTTACAAAAAAAGGTTGAGAACCCCTGAGTTGCTCTATTCTTTCACCTGGGTTGATTGGAGTGCCATCAGGCTATAATTGGGCTACTTTGAAGTTGAGAAGTGGAGGAGTATTCGGTTTGTTGCCTTTCAAACATGTCTGTCCAAATTTTGGGGTGGGGGGGGGCTTCCTTATTTTTCTGCATTGAAGGTAGCACCCCCAGTAATTACAATACAAACTTTCTTTGTCTTTTGATATGTGTATGAATTATTACATTTGGACAATAGTAGCCTACATCTTTGTTTTGAGCAAACAAATCAATAAGAATGAAACATTTGGTTTTCTTCTAGGCTTTGCCTCAGGCATTTTATAAGAAAACCAAGCTAGTTCCGCAGTATGCGAATTAGGAGCACACATTTTCATGCAACAGACTTGCATGTGAACATCTATCATAATTAGTACCTGCCAAAGTCTAGCTGGTACAACTGATGTCGTCGGGCTATTGCTGGATATATGTCTGATCTGTGGTCTAACAAGTTCAGACATCAGGCAAATGTCAGGTGTAACGGCATAATGGCTTTTCTGCAACTGGTCTTAGGTTCCTATGATCTTAGATGGAAAGCGTAAACGTTTAATTCACATGCAGGTTGTAGTCTTACTAGTTGCAATAGTCTACTTTCAGACTATTAAAAGACCTTGTGCAAGATGGATGAAAGGTGAGAGTTAAATAAATAGAAGAAAGAAGCCCCTGTATGCTGCTTATTGGACCAAAGTATCCCCAAGGTCTCCCATGCATGACAAACTGATTTCAGCAGCTGAAAATAACCTTAAAAGTAAGTAAGAGATACTACAGAAATAGAAAATGCTAGCTTTAATGACAAATTATATAAAAGGTTGTAAATTGTGCAGTAAATAAACCTGTGCAAAATGAAATAAAGTACTTTCAGCTTGGAACGCCATCAGTGTACTTAAATACAACTGGACTTAATGGTAAGTGCAAATGCATTTAACTGAACACTGGCATAAAAAAATTCAGATTTGAGCTCACATAAATTACATTTTCTCCACAACTGCTAAATTAAGAAAAATCTCATGGATGGACAAAGTGCTCAACTGGAGTGCACTGATTTAAACTTGACCTCCAATCTATGCTCCTCAAGGTCACTCAAAGGTGTTTGCTTTGACTGGGAGGGACATTGAACAGCAGCCCCAGAAACAGAGCTCTGAAGGGAGCTTGAAGGATGGGAAGGAGCTAATTGTGTCCGCATCAATCGTGTGTGCAAAAGAAACTGGAAGGCATGCCCCATTTACTTTCTGTGTGTATGGGAGTACTGAGCGAGTGACCTGAGAGGGATGGAAATGTTTAATCTTCTCACACATCAAGAATGACAAGGGGGAGCAGGAAGAAGCACATGGCAGTACAGCTTCTCAGACCGGCTCCAGTGCCACCAAGACAGCCATTTCCAGTGATCTCTGAGTTGCGGTCACAAAATGTTGCACTTTGTTGGCGTGCGCTCAATAGTCCCCTCCGCTTTACCGGCCCATCAAAACGCAATCTGTATATGGCCGTGCAAAAGCATAAACCTTGGTCACAACTCACACCTGGTCCCACATCTGGTAAATATTACAGAATTTAGCTATGGTACTTTGGGGGGTAGTTATCATTTCTGCTTTCTCCCTAGAACTGAAGTAGCACAGAAGCTTCTTTTTTAATTTGAGCAACACATTGCAATCCACCCCTTCCAAGCTTTGAGGCATCACAGCACATTGAAAGCAGTGCATCCGCAGAGACTGCTATTGCCTCCTCAATAACTTCACTTTATATAACAGTAGGAGACAAAAAGAAGCATGTACCCGAATGTTATAAGTAAAAATTAAATATTATAATAAAACAGTGCACCATTTCAGGCACCATGATATTAAATGAAAAGCTAGGCCTATCTGACATTGATTTAAGTGCCTCAGTCTGTCCCCAGGAGTACTCTGGTAGGTTTTTGCACTTCTCCAGTTTGCTTCATATTCCATTTTCCCTTCTCCTCAAGATGTTTTTAATGACCCATTTTTCCCTCCCTGTTCCCCCCCCGGGCGGGACTCTGTTGCTCACTTGCGTTTGACCACCTTGCTGTCGCCGCCTACCATCTGCAGCTGCACTTAATTTTCATGAGCTCCGCAGTCCCCTTTTCAGCTCCAAAGCATGTATGACTAATCACAGCCATTTTAAAGGACTCGTGCTCTCCGAGGCAATAAATCATGCCAATACGAGCTGCAGCGTCTGTAATAGAGCCGCGTTCGAGAGAGACAGAGAATGAGGTAGCTCCGGTCGGCGATCCGAGTCCCTGGCGTTCAGCGAGCTGCCGTTGGCCAGATCTAGGGTCTCGGCTGCATTGTTGTCTGAAGCCCTTCTCCCTTTATAGGTAGGTGAAGGTGGTGGCAGATCTGCGGTGCAAAACTGAAGCACTTCAGTGCAGTTCAGTGACACAAGTTGTTATATTGACCCCCCAGAAAACTGATTTCTATCATCTTTCCCTCCTCCTACATCTGCAATCACTAACCACTCATCTCCCTTGGGAGCCAGTTTGGTGCACAATGGAACACGTTTGATAGAGAGAACAAAAACCTTATCAGGAAAATGCTTCCTGAAGCCCTTCTGAACTCCACTAGTCCCTCCTGTAATTGATTTCAGGGCGCTGTAACAACAAGCCCCAAATGAAAGGTTAAAAATAAAAGGAAAGACACGCGACAGTAATTTTCTGCCCTGAAAATGGCTGTATCCTCGTGTCACATGGCCACCTGGGTTAAGACGTGAGAAAGGAGAGCAATTTGGGGAAAAATATTCTGCTTGTTGCTAACCAGAGTAGGTAATGCTGAAAGCCAGCACGTTAGCAGAATGAGTCTGTCTCGAACAATTGTTGTTGTTGCCACAATTTTGTTTTCTTGTTTTTGGATTATGGGAACAGTTTGTGAAGAAAGCAAAATGTATGACACAGCACAGGAGTAGTATTTTATCTATAGTATTACTTCTATCAGTTGCTCTCCATATGTGTACTCACAACTTTTCCTTCTTAACTGTAAGCATGGTAACCTTTCTGTGATTTTGCTGAGAGCTGAGAACATTGCTCATTACAGTTTAGATTAGAGTGGTTTCAGAAGGTTTTATTGCTTCAGTGACACAATATAAGGTGGACCAGGCAGACATAGCCACAGAGACAGGTACGATGTTTACAGCCTCTTAATTGCCTTTTGTGCTGTTTGTGGTACATCAGCCTGTCGACACAAGGACAGGAATAATGAGTGGGCATGTGAGGCTCTCCAGAAGGGATGGCAGTGATATTTCACTAATCTGTTTTCATTGCCCGTGGGAAGGATGTCACCACAAGGAACTGTGGTTAACAAGCAGACGCATGCGGCCGGCTCTCACCGAAAGAGCGACCCGAGAGCGGCCCAAGGACAATGGCACACCGGGGGTGTCATTGGCATAAGCATGCAAGACCCAGCTGAGCCACAGGCTACCGACACGGAGAGTGCGCTCTGTTCAGGTTCAAAGCCATGACCTCTACGCCGGTCCCCGTGGGCTGCACGAGCAAAGCAGGAAACAGACTTGCATTTGCCCCTTGGAACTGTGGCATAGCCAAACAGTGACGATCCCGACAACCCATTCGGTCACAGTGGTTGATATTGTTTCTCTTGCAGACAGAGCTGAGAGAGCAGTTACTCTCCCCTGTGTTGTTAACTTGAACTGCCCCCCACAGCTTAAGGTGTTCAGGAAGCAGACTGACCCCTTTCCTTAAATTGTATTTACTGAGCATGACTAATGTCGTTTACATAGTTTCAGATATCTCCATGACATTTCACTGGGCTTACACTTAAAATAAATATTGGTTAAACCATAATACATACTAAACCATAGTAAACCATACCATAGTACATACTAAAATCCTCTGATGTGTACTTATGTACTTGACAGAACCCAGAATATCAAGAACACATCAAAGCATACTTGCATGTTGTTTTCGTTCCCAGAGATTATTGTGTTTACGTAACAACCAAAGAACTGTATAAGAACAACAGTTAAATTAGCAACTTTGACTTACTACGTAGTTCAAATGACTACGTTGTTTGAAATTACTTTGTAAGTCGTTGCAAAGACTTAATTTATTGAAAATGACAAAAAAATGACACTCGTATGAGCTTTAAGTGGAAATGCCATGCCATTTGGACACTTCAATTTGCGTATACTGCACTATAAAAAGGATGAAACGGGTGACTCTGAAAGTAATTATACAAAATGAAATATCTAGATTAAAATGGATTAATTGAAAATAAATGTATATTCTTTAGGGCACCTGGGTTACGACATGCATTGGCTATTTATTGTTCCTGATTTAATGTTCCATTTTCATCTAATTAAGACATGCAGCATTTGAATTATGCTTTTGCTGTCTTCCATTGAGAACATGAGCTGCACTGCATGAGATACATCTGCAAATGTGCAGTAGATACTGAGGTCCTGGGAATTATATAAAACAGCAGAATGTCAACAGCTCCATCTTGCATGGCTTGGGTGGGAGTTTTATTGGTAGGTCTAAACCTGGCTCACTTACTGCATTCTACAAACAGCATTCTATCCCTACATTTTCTCTGAAAATAAACCACAATTAGGTCACAATCAGCCAAATACTTGTTTGACAAAGGCTTTTCAAATGATGTCTATTCTGGAAATTTTTGAGAGAAGGGTTTCTATTTAGGGCACAGAGGTTTAGAGGTTGTGTGTTGTCAGTTTCACTTGATGTTTGTCATAAAAATTTGTGTGAATGATATTGCTAAACATGTTTGTTTTCCCAAATTGATTTTACAATATTTACAGTTGGGGTTTCCCTAAAATGAAGTAATTCCCTACCCTGTACATCAGACTTTCAGCATAAATTAGCATTATACAGTGCCCTCTCTGAAACAAAATGTATAAAAAATACCCTTTAATGCAAAATCAAGAAAAACTATCTTTGTCCCAAACATTTTGGAGGGCACTGCATGTGCAATGTTGTCTAACATAAAAACAAATTTACCGAACCAATACACTTTCCCAAACCAATTTAACGAAAATGACATATAGCTTGAAGAACATTTAAAAAACACCCAAAGCTAGAATGTACATCTTTGCCTTCTCACAATACCGTACAGGAATTTCATTTTAGCACAATGGCTCCATAAAGTTAGACTTGCCTTTTGGCTATTTTCAGTGAAATGAATCACTACACCTACACAAAGCTGAGAGAATTTAATTAATGGTGACCTTTTAAAAAGGATAGTCCCTTAGCATTAAAAAGGGCTACAAAAGATCAGTTATATAATTTTATATAATTTTTTATGGTCACCATGCCAAAGGTACAAGGGTAGTTAAAATATAAGGACTTTCTAACTGCTTTCTGGTTGTTCTTCAATTTTCTAAGAAACTGTGATACACTGGAGATCTCAACACAATTAAAAGGTTTAGTTATGTCTTTTTGTGTTATAACAAAATAACTGGATAAAACAACAGCCAATGAAAACAAATGCAGATTTTAGGCCAGTTCTCAGATTGCAATTTCAATAATATCTGTGCAGATCCAAAATTAATCTTACTATTAAAGTCTATGTTGTGAGCCAGGTATGAATACACTGATTTAGAGTTGGACAGTGAACTCATCAGAATAAATGTGTTTGAAAATATAGACTTAACATATGTATGCCTTTTATCAGTTATTTATAAATGACTGTTTTGTGTTATGGATCCTCTTCGGTTAATTGCAATAAGCAGGGTTTACCAATTTACACAAGCTCAAATGAAAGGTATTGGTAGTTACCTCCTAAATTGTTATTAAATCATCCATTCAGAAGGCAGTGCCCTGTCACAGGAGAAAACCCACTAGCTCAAATGGAACTCTTAACATATAAGTCTTAACAGACAACATTTGGTCCCACTCTAAGATGTGTGTTATCTATTAAGTGTTGAATTAACACCGGGCATTTTGCTGCGTGGGTTTAAAGCTGTATAGGCACTAGTATGTTCAAATGAAGAAAAAGTGATGTTCAAAACTATTTTTTGCTTTCTTGGTGTAAGCCTTCTTTATTTCAAGTGACAAAGATAATAAATAACTACATTCAGGATGCAGTGAATGTGTGACTTCGTCTTTTGCTAAAATGAAGTTCTCTGGGTTTTTGCTGTGAGGAAGACAGGTATCATGATCAATGGATAGTGCATGTGAAGAAGGGATCTTCCTCTTCTGCAGATGTAACCCAAGGCCAGAGGCTTAGTGCCCAGCATCAGATAAAAAAAATATTGGGTTTTTTTTACAGGTCTCAACAAGGTGCTTTTTCGGCAGGCGCTCTTATCCAGAGCAACTCTTACATTAACTCAGAAGTTATTTTTTACAGCAGCATAAGATTCCTTACATATTCAGCTGGATATTCACAGAAGCGATTCAGGTAACACAGCTGGCTCATGGGTACAACAGCTACATCCCACGGTGGAATCAAGCTGCAACCTCAATGCTACCACTGTACTTCCCTTACCATTATACTGCACTACCACCACATTCATTTTAAAAGTCTATGCAAAATTAGTCAAGTACAGGAGCTGGCCTAGCACTTTGAAGTCTGACACAGCTTGGTCTTCTGTGCGATTTAGCAGAGACAATGTTTTCACAGTGGGGACACCTAGACATGCATTAACAGAAATGGAAAGAAATTAACATGGACTTTCATTCTAAAAACAATACAAAATAGGTAAATAAATCAATTAGGATGATAAGGCCAAAAGAAATGTTAAACGACAAAGGTACATGTTTAAAACTGCAAGAAATTAGGTAAATATATTAGATATTACTCATGTGTCATTGTTTCTTAATTAAGCTTAAATGATTTTGCCTCCTGAATGGGTTTTGAGTAATGCATTTCTATTTCCTACGTGGAGACATCTTTTATTCTTTATTGCTTTCTGAAGAATCTGGAGATTCAGCTGCACCAGATATTCTTGTGGAAGGAAAGAGGGGATGGGGAAGGGAGTTCAGGAGGTAAATCAGTTGGAACAGAACTGTTTGAGAAACTGATGCATATCTGGAAACCTGTATTTATTATTGGATAAAGACAAAACTGCAAAAGAGGTGCAGCTGAAAGGTATGGTTTCATCACATGTCAAAAAAAAAAGACCACAGACTTCTGGCAAGAAGGAAAAGGTGGGAGCTTCTTCATACGTAAAAACAAACGGTCCTCCAGGAGTTATGTCTCCATGCCACCGTGTATGGTATGGTACGGTACATCTCAAATGTTTAGCCACCATCTTAATGGTATATTATGTAGGATTGTGTGGCCCTTGTAGACTCTGTGTTTGTAAACCCCACTCACACCTCCTTAGGTCTCAACCCCACCCACACCTCTGTTGAGGACACACCCTTGAGTACTACAAGCAAAATGTCAAGCAAAGAGGTGAGGTGGTTGGAGATATTGAAAATAGCATTTTTAGCAACATGAACGTTTCCATTTAGATGGTAACAGTAATTATGCAGTGTTGTAACGATCTTTACACTGAGTGCAGCCCTTAGCACGTAGGAACATTGTATGGTAGCTACTCCGTAGTACCGGTGCGGCTATTTTGTGCTTTTCTTCGTTTGGTATTTAGCTATTCTAGGCCATGTTTCATGAAGCAGGATTACTGAGTTAGCGGGATAACTGCACTGAGTAAAACTCAGAGCCCTCCCAAATCTGGAACATGGACTGAATAAGAGCTGTTCTGGATTTTATTCTGCCCAGTTATCCAACTGACTCAGTAATCCTGCTTCCTGAAATACCCCCCTGGACATTTAGCTAGAATTGGGATATAAACACAGAATCACGTGTGGAATAGGTATTATAGGCAGGCCATAGGTCAATCATAGCTAGCTAATACACTTGTAAAGTGAATTACTTTTTCAAGTTATCCGTTTCAAAGTTGTTAGCAACTTTGCTAGCTTTGTTAGTGAAATTGGTTACATGTATTGTTAGCTAGATAGCATGCACGCTGTATCAAATTCATTTGCTCTGATTGAAATATATGTAGATTACTGAGCTAGCTATGTTGCAACTATAAACAGTAACAGCAGTTTCCATGGGGGGGGGCTTTGTAAGGTAACTAGCTAAAAGTAACGTTACTTACAGGTCCAACAGAAAACAAGCCACGTCCGCGTCGCTTTTCATCTCCTTGGTGAACGTCAGCCGATGCCACCGAAGAAAAGTAATTCCATTCCACTCTAGTTTTTGAACAAGCCCTGTCGGCTTGTCTTATTTACTTCATTGTCTCTAGGCCCCTTAGTATCTGCCATTGCAGCATACTAGCAACTTTGTGGCAATCTGATCCCAAACCGCAGGCTCTGTAGCCACGCCACCCCTCCCCACACAGAAGAGTGCCATGCCCAGAAATGTCCTGAACACATTTTAGAATAACAAATACAGATAAAAGGTGCACAAATTTGGTTAAAGTCTGTAAAGACTGAGATTGCCAGTGCATCATAGACATACCTTAGCATAGATATTTTATAATATTTTAAAATAAAGAATCCAGCATAGTATGCCTTTCAGGGGTGCTCAACTCCAGTCCTGGAGGGCCGATGTGTGCCCTGGTTTTTGTTCCAACCCCACAGCTCTATACACCAGCACTGGTTCACTCCAATTTCAGACCACAAAAACATTCTCACCACAGATACATGGACAGTCTGCAGCTACAGTTCATGATTTTACTAAAAAAATATCTGGCAATATAAATGATTGGGGCTAATTAAATAGTTTTGGGCAAAAGTTGGAGTGAAATCCTGAAATGGATCGGCCCTCACTGTCCACCCCTGCTTTAGGTGTACACCAGGAAATGTATTTCCGACACTGGAACAGCATATGAACAAGAGAAAGCAAAACTACGAAAAGCATGACTAATTGTAAAAGACTCATCGGTCATTGAATAGAACCTTGAACACTAAGAACATAGCAGCATTAATGGAAGTCAAGGACAAATGAGTCAATTAGAATGTCCCAATAGACTTTAAGAGGGTAAGTGATACCATTGTAAAAATATAAATAAGAGGAGGCTGAAAAATGCTGGACAAAAGCTGAGCTAAATTATACAAGAATAATAATGATAAAACACAAACTGTACAGACAAGCAATAGCTACCTCCTGTGTTTCTCTCCTTTCATTATCATAATGGCCAGCCTGTGGGGATGAGAGCCCCAGTGAACACCATAAAGTGTTAGCTGCAGGGAGATCTTCCAAAAACCAGACGCATTGAATGCACAGGGACGTAAAAGTATCTGCACTGTGTGGTCCTTACAAGGGCTTCAAGCTAGACACAGAATACCTCTTCTCTCTACAGCTTCTCAATCTCAGTCTTTGTAATCTTATATTTATAGAATGCTGAACATTTATCAGCGTTGACAAATCAAATGCCAGCTGGCACACTCACCTTTCAGTTTCATGTAATTGCTAATTCCCAGAATCCAGAAATAAACAACAAAGTGTTCATTGTTTCAACAATTCAACAGTGCCTTACGGGGGCAAGTGATAATTATAAATAGACTACGCAAAAAACTTACTTGCGACAAATATCAGTTTACTTACAGCACATACTATCCACACATACAACACATACAATCCACATGTGAAGTCATAAATTAATATAAACATTAAAGTGACAATCCTTTTTTTCATATAAAAAATGCCATATGTGATTACTTTTCACACTGGCATATTCACAGAAATATCTATCCAATGTGTTTCCATTCTGAAATTCCCCCTGCTATTTTCCGCTGGTGGTGTCAGGTGTTACAATTCCAATGGAACATGCATGCTGAATGCAAAAGAGTGAGTGTCTCTGGGCACTCTTCTTACTCCAAAATATGTTACTGTTGGATTACCTTATAAGAAAAATAAGTGCTCAATGTACTCCTAATAGCTTAGTTTCAAATGGCACTCTGGTATTTGGCGTTCCATTTGAAACTAACTTTTATGACCACCAACCACCACAGATGACGCCAAATCCACCAAAACTGAAAAATTAATGAAAACTACTTTAGGTACTCTGTAATATGCTGTCAATGTATTACTCATTATTAGCAAATACAAAACTAATTAAGTAAATATGTCATTTATACAGAAAGGTCCAGAGTATTGTACATTTATAAGGATTCATAAACCCTTTTAACCCTTTTCTGTTTCTTAAACACATTTATACCTGAAAGAATGTTTAGTATATAAGCACTCGCCTACCACCGCAGAGACCCGGGTTCAATCCCCGGCGGTACTTCCGGCTCGACTCCTACTGGTTGGGGCACCTGTTTAGCAGGGAGGGGATCTGGGGGAGATAGCGCGAACCTCTGCACGCGTTATGCTCTCCCAGTGAGGTGAAAAAAGAAGCGGCTGGCGACTCCACATGTATCGGAGGAGGCATGTGGTAGTCTACACCCTCCCCAGACCAACAGAGGACAGTACATTGACCAGGACCGTGATTCACACTGGGAGAAAAATGGCAGAAAAAAAAGAATGTTTAATCCCAAAAACATTAGCATTTTCTGTAAAACCACTCACAGAACCTCCATTCCAGAACAGTACAAAATAAAGTTATATAGCGTTTAGAGACATGTTCTTTCTGGATGAGGAAAATTGTAATCACTGAAACTGCCACCCTTACACCGTGAAAATACAAGACAATATGCGTAAAATGTGTAAAATGCAAGGAATATCTGACTGACACATACAAAATAAAACAATTCATGGAAAGTACAACGAACTTAGTTAGAAAGGGATGAAATAATCCACATCCAAAAGGGGCTGCTGTCATTGTACATGTTTTCTTTTTTCCGCATTGAAGCAAGGCATCTATGCGTCTTCTTTACATCCACTGTACCAAACAACAAATGTGTATATGCACATATCTACCAACAGCATCCCTGTTTTGAACCCATTTTAAAAAATGTCAAATGGGTCATATTTTTCCAACTTGTCAATGCATCTGGAATACATTCACAAGTAAGCCCATGGGGATTTTTACGGTAAGAAATCAAATTATTCTAACTGCAGTGTTGTTTGCATCTTTTATTTCTGAGATGTAAAGATCAAAGGTGTCAGGTTCTCAGTTCACAAGCTGTCTATTCTGACTCTTTTGAAAATCTTGAGGCTCTAGTATCTTTAGAATACAAAAATAAGATGGTTATGACTGAAAACCTGACTGTGGGAATGACAAGACACATCTGCAGACTTTTGAAAGGAATGAACACCAGCTATTATTTGAAATAAAAACATGACAAAAATATGAAATATGACATTTTCTTGGCCAATACCCTTATAGAAAAAAATCACACGTGAAAATCACAACTTCACATGAGAATTTAACCTTTTAACATGTGAATTAAAATATTCACATGCAAATTAAAATTTCCACATGTGAAAAGAAAATAGGACACATTGAGTAATTTGTCTTCACATTATCTTCACATTATCACCTTTTTAAAATATGAACTACAATTTTCACATATATGCAAACATTACATGCGGCTTGAAAGAGCATAGGTTACCTTTTTCCACTCTCATCTTATAACTGGATTATTTTTATAGTTATTACTTTAATGGTTTTTGGAACACGTGGTTTTTGACCACATGCTTTTTTTTGTAAAGCACAGCACAGGATGAAAGTTAATTGGCCACAAAACCACCTGAGATCAAATGAACACTATTAAAAATAAAAAACCAACGGCACACATGATTTCCATGTTCAAAAAACCTCAGAGGCGATGTTTTGTTTAAAAACTGGTAAATGAGGTCATCCTTGAGTCAGTTTCCAAATATTATATTTGCACCTACTTTGGGGGTATGCTACTTATGCCATAGAGACACCTCCAATAATAATGTGCATGGTTTCATTAGGTACACCTATCTAGTACCTTATAGGACCCATTTAGCCTCCAGAACGACCTGAATTCCTTGTGACATAGATTCAACAAGGTGCTAGAAACATTTCACCAATTTTGGTCTATGGCAACTTGATGGCATCCTACAGTTCCTACACATTTTGCGGCCACACTATCATGCTGTGAACCTCCCATTCAACCTCATCCCAAAGATGCTCTATAGGATTGAGATCTGGGGACTGTGCAGGCAATTGGAGTAAACTGTAGTCACTGGCATGCTTGGGGAACCAGCTTGAGACATGGTGCATTATCCTGCAGGAGGTATCCATTTAAAAGAGGGCAGACTGTGGCCATAAAGAGAAACACATGGTCAGTAACAATGGTTAGGAATGCTGTGGCATTCAAATTATACTGAATTGGTATTGAGTCTGTGGCCATTTTAAAAGGTTTAGTTGTTGTTCGGACATACATATATTTAATCCATTTATACAGCTGTATATTTTGCTGAAGTAATTCAGGTTAAGGACACAATGCCAGTGCCCACCTTTCAGTTACAAGCCCAGTTCCTGAAATATACTACACTACGCGTTGCCACCCTAGACTGGACAATTGCCGCTAATGTAAGCGGATTAGTTTTAAAAAGCTAGCGTACACTTGACATTTGTTCTCCATAGTAACGAGAGTTTATTTATACATTGATGGAGTTGTGAGTAACAACCATCACGTACAAAAACAGTTCCTGACCTTGTGGGATTCTTGAGTAGTGCATTGTGACAATATTTGTTATTTAAGTGTTGAGTGAAAACTTGACAACTAAAACAAATCCAGAGAAAGGAATAAAAGTGGCTTACTCTATGGGCCTACAGTATTCATCCTGTAACAAACATTGCTCACAATTTACCCAAAGGGAGAAGATTTAGACAAGTTGTTGCCAACAAAGTCACAGACAATTGTATATTTTCTGTGCCTGAGGAAATGTTGAAACTGAAAAACATGTAGTCAAAGTACCCAGCTCACAGCTCTGCTGTGCCTTGCACACTGTCCAGAAGCAAAAAGAAACAAGAGGAGCTTGGCAGCAGTGCTCAAAGGCGGTTTGCCAGCCCGGGCACTGACGGTCTAGTCCATTGATTTCTCACACAGAAATTTGTGGACCAAAGGCACTGGGGTTGAGAAGTAGGATATCAATGAAAACATGTTAATTTCCTTTCCTCTTCTGTGCTGGCGAAACTCTTCCTCCTGACAGGATGAGTTCACCCACAATATCTTGCGGCGTTTTCATTTTGCAGTTGAGAGGACACGACCGTGGTGGCAGGACCCCACTGCCTTGCAATGCGACTCTGCACCAGATTTGTAAGGCAAACAGAGTCCATCCAAGATCCCTTATAAACTGCTTATTTTTTTCTAGTTGTTTTCTCCGTGGCAGGCCGAGAAACTAAGCCTGGGAGAATGCTGAGAGTTTTGTTTCAGCCGACCAACAGAAGTGTAAACAGAGCTTAAACTTAATGAACAGGCTTGCAATGTAAAATCGGGGGTGATTATGTACAGACAACGATGGCTCCCCATGGGGATGAGGAACTAGCTGTTTGATTACATGATAGGGCTTCATTCAAACAATCTTCATTCATTTTTATTATTACCAAGAGTTTGCTTAAAAACAGAAGAGATTGCATTTTGTTTATCCTCTAAGCTAAACTACTCTTTATACAGTTTATCTCTACAATAAGTCGTTATTACATTCACATCTTGCTACAGATTAGTGCTGTTAACATCTCCACCACAGGCAGGCAGTATTTTGGGACATTAGGAGAGCTGGGTTATTGAAATCACAGTCGATTTACCATAGAACCCTATGACCAGTGGTGTTAATATAAAAGACCACATAAAATTGGGTGGATATTAAGCAAGGAAATGTCAGCAGGGATCATCTGTATTCATATCCAAGTGTAAAGATAATATGAAATATATAAACATTTCTATTCAACCCACAGTGGCAGTCTCTGTCTGCGATGCATTTTCATGCATACCAATGATAAACTAGAGAGCACATCTGTAACTCAATAATGAAGCATGTCATGACTGATTACTCTCAGAGCTGATTAAGAAGTGCCAGAGATCACAATCATTAATTGAACTGTCTCAGGACCGCCATCATGGGCACTCGACCATAAACCTCTAGAACACAAGTATTCAACATTTTATTAAATATATACTAGAGATATGGCTGGGGGGTGGGTGTGGGGGGGCTGGGGTTTGGTGAACCCCCCTGAAATGCCAGAGTTATGCGGAGAAACATGTTCAATTTGATTGAAAAGAAACAGGAGAGCCCCTGCAAATACAAATGCTCGCAGATGATTATTAACAGTCAACAATTGAATGTTTCATAAATTGGTATTTCAAACCCCCTAAATTAATTTTAGATTATTTGAGTAGCATAGTCGGGGGGGGGGGATTCTAATTCCTGACTATGCCACTCAAATAATCTACAATTAATTTAGTGAATAAATGTAGGGACTGAATTGAAAGAAAATGCCTGAATTTGGCATCACGCAACAGGTGGATTGCTGATCTGTGGAGCACTAACTTCAAGAATCTAACTTCTAAAATCACATTGCAGCACACCTGTGCTCTGCCCCCAGAATGCAATTCGTTTTGTGTTTGGGAGCCTTAACTAACAATAGACTGACATTTAGAAAGGATTTTAAAAAGATGATTCACGTTGGCACTGAGTAACTGCTTCAGATCAAGATGAAACATGCCGCCAAAAATGTGACTGGAACACATACTGGTCCAAAAGTATAAGCTCAAGGAATCTGATAAGAACACAATGATGTTTTTGGCCACAAAAACCAAAGCAGTGCCATAAAACTGCACATAATTTTGTATCCACCCTGATAATTTGGAAAACTGCCAAGAAAATCCCATACACTGAAAATACCATCATTTAAGTATGGTCTGCAAACAATGCATTTAAAAATAACATAGAAAAAGTCAGTTATCATTATAGTTAATAAAAAAGCGGGTTGACATTACATTAATTTAGCAGACACTCATCTAGAGCAATACAACATAGAGTAAAAGGAACATAAGTGCATTCCCCTGATTAATAGGAACAATAGTGCTAAACCCAAACAACTTTAACATTCCCAGACCAGTGAGGAAATATGCAGCATCACTACATCACTAGAACAAACTAACTATGCTAACCAAGACCCAAAAAATGCAAACTCTAAATACATATGGGCAACATCCATAAAAAGCCCAAAGAAGGAAAAGACAAAAAACATAAAAATCCATAAATATATCATAACCTGAATTAATACAAAGCAATGGGAGTGCTAGGGGAACCAAGATTCAGTTGTGGGTCGGAAAATAGGCAATGATTCTGCTGTCCTAACCACTTCGGGAAATTCATTAGATAATGTTCACCGAACTGAACAGTTTAGTTAAGTTAACTAATGTCCTTAAGTATAAGAGCCCATTTGTAAAAACAGCTACACAATGGAAATTATTGCATTGCATGGATCATGAGCTATTATAAATGATTAGCTACATAAAACCTGGGACTGCATAAAAACTGGAGCTATCTGCTTTATTCTGAACAAGCAAGTCAGGTGCTTTGAACTGGTTTCTGGGGACAACTAGCTGGGAACTAGTAAGACTCAGTCTTCACAGAGATGGAGGAAAAAGTGGAAATAACATCCTCCAACAAATCTTACAGCAGATGAATGACTGATTTATCTGCTACTAAGCCTCAAGATACACACACATACTGTGGAGAAAAATGTATTTTTCTGGCAAAACCTGGTTTTAGACAGACACCCACATAGACACAGCTGCTCAAACATGTATATATTAAGCCATACACTAGATTGTGAGAAATCAGAACAATGATAGAAGCAAAAAAACAGAATTCCCCCTTGTTAAGACTATGATTGTAGCAAGCAAAAAAAAGGTACTTTGAGCCAGGAGGAGGTGGGTACCAACCTTTTACAGGCAATTTGACACATGCCAAAGAGATAAATGATGGCAAACTCTAAATCGTCCCCAAGCGTCTGTAACGCTATATGTTTGCAAGTAATTAAAAGAAGGTCCCAGTTGGCAACCATGTCATATTGAAATACAATTCACTGAACAAATTACCTTTCGGTTGAGGTTTATGCAAAGTGGGATACTGGGGACCACTCTGCAAGATCTTGTCACCGCAGTGGGGGGGGAGGGGGGCAGACTTCCACGAACAATCTTGAAGCATTGACTTTAATTTGCTAGGAAGGTCAATCATTCAAAACTGGGCAACAAGCCAAGAGCTTAATATTGTAATTCAGGAGTTTAAAATGGAGGTGAAAGGATAAATATTTCCAGAGAGGATGAATACACTAAGCAGAAAATTATGTTAAATGTTCTGTGAAAACAACAGCAACAGTGGTCTTATTGCACACACAAGTCACAATATTGGAGCCCACTCACCTTTTTCCACCCTTTACCACAAAGTGCTCGTAAAAGCCTCCTCCTGACATCAAATGTGAGACATTTTTTTCAATATTTCTTCCATTAAACCGTTCTTTTTCTTTGAGTGACCACCAGACCGCGGAACATTTGAATCTATTTTGATTACAGTAAGAACCCAGAGAACATGCCTTAAACTCCCAATTATAAGTAGACTGAAAGCCTCAGTAAGCCCTAAAGCGCATAGGTAACTCATCATTTTTACAGTCCACTGACAGATATCACAGAAAATTAGGCACCACATGGCTCTGATCACACTTTATTAAAGTTAAAAAAGATGTCTGCTCTCTGTGATACAATGTTTAGCAAGGACAAAGCACAAAGACCTAAAGCCATCCAACCCTATGAAATCCCAGAGAGCAAAGCACCTTTCTGGGGAGCAGCTGAACTACTCATTGTGAGTTGCTGAGGGTGGCTGCGGTGGCTTATGATTAGTGAACTGGGCTTGCAATTTATGTGGTTGCATGTTTGATT
The DNA here is from genome assembly GCF_018555375.3 of Anguilla rostrata. Lineage (NCBI taxonomy): Eukaryota > Metazoa > Chordata > Actinopteri > Anguilliformes > Anguillidae > Anguilla > Anguilla rostrata. The sequence goes on along the minus strand of NC_057941.1, from coordinate 14,887,312 downwards.
CCCCAGTAGAGTGCTGCGGTTGTACCCTTGAACAAGGTACTTAACCTGCTTGTGTTAGCAAATATTCAGCTTTATAAATGGATTGTATGTAAAAAATAATTGTCCAAGCAACCGCCTCTGGGAACCTGCAACTGCAATGACTGACCACTGTCATTCTTCCCAATTGATTTTCTCTCTTTAAGGCTACTCTGACATGGTCTAACTTGTGTATTCTAGTACATACTCTGATTGTACAAATGGTTTCGAAATTGTCAGTGTTAATATTACAGAAACGTACATCAACATAGATAAAATTTTTAATGCATGCCAACCATATTATGACAAAACTTACTGTATCAACGTGTCAGTTCATAACAGACTTTTTCAACGCAAATTAAATACATGTACCGCACTGCATTTTTCACTTACATGAAATAATATAATATACATAGTAACTTTACATAATATAGTAATGATATCTGTGCTTGTTGTCTACTTGATACCTTTCACGTAATAACACTCATGTGCATGTTTGCTGTGTGTGTTTTTGATTAATTAGATGTTTTTTCGTTTTAAATATTTTGACTTTAATAAAATAATTATAAAAAAAACAGAAAGGCTTCTGTATATTTTTGTTTAAGATCACTACAACACAATACAAAGAATAATAAAGTGAATGTTTTAAGAAGAATAAAATGCACATAAACTTCTACTCATAGGATGTTATTGATTGACTGTGTACATTATGGTCGTGATCGGAGAACTAACTACTTGAAAGAACGGACCGCTTTCTTGCTCTCCCATTGATGGTGGGTTGTAACTATTTTTACTGTATAAGCTGTGTAAGTTGCTCTGGATAAGATCAACTGATGAATGCTTAATGTCAATGGAAATGCAGTGAACACCATGGTTTATATCCAAGCATTTATTATTTCAAACATGACAGTTTTTATGAAATATATTACATTAATTATCCAATTAGCCTATGTCTAACTAACAGTAAATTGTCAAGACAATTTGTATCTCTAGTTAAAGCAGACAGTGAGAGCTACAAAACAAGGTGTCACTTGATGAGATTGAGAAAATATTCCTGGAGATATGACCGTTCGAATGCTGTGTTTTTGCGGAACACAGTTGTGAGAATACTGGCACATTTTTTTTTCTCATAACATTACACCTGCAGACCAATAACTATTGAATGTGCTATATTTGTATAGTCCCTAACCCAGTGCTTACTATGAATTAGAATAAGTTTGATTAGGATAGTGTTTAAACTATAATTTCACAAAAATATGAAAAATTGATATCTCAGGTTTAACCTCTAATTTAATTTATCTTTAAACCATGAATGCTTGGAGAAAAATGGCTGCCTGCTGCCTGCAAGAGGGGTGGAGATGAGTGGATGAATGTAGAGAACAAAGAGGCGCGAAGAAAATTGGGGCAGCTTATCTGCTTCTCCTTCATTAAAGTCAATGTTGATTATTGATGAAATATCTGTATCATAAGTGCTATATTTTGTGAGCTCACAAATTGTCCCATAGCCTATAGCAGATCTTAGATGTGGTCAGCCCATTTAAAGCCGCAAAATAAGTTGCAAGTTTCAAATAGCCTAGAAGTAGTTGCATATAGGCTACACTAGCGTGTACAAACATGAACCTGACATTGTGGTTCGCATTGAGACACTAATTAATATGTAATCAGCAACATAACATGAAAGTCATAGTATACCAACATAACAACTTACTGTAATTCCAGAATCCCGATGTGCCCGAAGTGTGAATATACAGAGCACTAATTCACCTCATATACTATCGCTGTACTTTGACAGCCTACATTCTATTGACTGTTGTGGAACACAATGCATTGGCGACTGTATATCCATTTAAGTTTAAGGCATGTGTGTTGTTATTTGGCATGTAGCCCTGGCTACCATCAAACAGCGATCCCAGCAATGCAGACCAGTGCGCAAACACTCTAAATACTAGCGATGAATGTGATTTCATCCTGCAGACGTCATGCAACATGAGCGCTTACAGGGAATAAGGTAACCAATATGCGGAAATCCAATATACCATATATTTTGAAGCACAAAATGTACAACACTAGTCTAAAGCTACCTTCACACCTGGCATTGTAACTATAAACAGTAACAACAACTATAACCATACATACACAATTTCACAAGTACACACTTTACGATGTTGTCCCACAATCCATAATATTCTACAGTCAGTATTGTTCTGAGAAGCATCATTCGGAAGATGGAGGACAACTATTTCATCGATCTCATACTACTGTACTTATTTACTTCTAAACTATACAAAAAAGCACAATTGGCAAATTTGGGTCCATTAAAGGAACCTCATATCCAGGTGTCTACCAATGCATGCCCAGATAGTAGCTTTTATTGTGGCAATTTTATAAATCAGGATCACTACTGTCAAGCGGGACAACTTAAAAACTCTCGTTCAAACTGTTTGAATAAAATACCATACTGTAGGTGAGTAATGTATGCAGGAAGCTGGGATGTCTGTCATGGAATGTTCAACTGCCAGTGAAAGATGCGGCACAAGGATTTTTCACTTTAGAATGGTTTATGATTTCCTGAAGATACTTTATCATAGTGCCTGCATTAAAAAAGTGAGCAATCCACATTTATAGTTATAGTTATTTTTTGCTGCATTTATAGTTAATGTAGTGGGAACATATGCATTCTGATTGCTTGATATGAATTTATTGCCAAAATCATTATAGTTATCGTAACAGTTATTGTTCTTGGTGTGAAGGTACCTACCATAAGACTATTTCAGGAAGAGGAAAGCCATGCATACGAGCCATTTCCCAAATTATTGACCTTCAGCGAATTAATTCTGTATATCCTTTTCGATAGTTTTCTCATGATGTGATAAGAAAGTTTCTCATTATGATGGGGTCCTTTTCTCATAAAGCCGTATACTGGTTTGTCCTTATAATGAGAAATGATTCTCTGTTCACAAGAAAAGTTTATCATTATAAGTTTCTTGTTATAACAAAAAAGCCTCCTGTAATAACGATATACTGAGTGTAAAATCTTTTTTCAGTGTGGCAGCAATGCGTTGCCACAATTTTGTATTGTATTATTAATAGAACATTATTATTGTATTAATGAAGATAAACTATTACTAGTGTTTATTTTTATCTGGGAAATATGCCACTTAGTTGCTGGAGATATCAGCAGCCTAGTGTATACTGTGTATACTAAGATGATGTATTTGGTATTTGGTTGTTCTCACACCATGTTTGCTGACCTATGGCAGGCATGGCAGATTTGTTAAAGGGGACCTGCACCTAAAAGGTATTTTTTTATATTTTTCCATGTTATTTGGCCCTAATATGCTGAAAAAATCTGTTCATCCTATAGAGCAGAACCACCATTTCTGCATATTTAGACTAGCCAGATGATGCGAAGCACGTTATCTGGCTAGTTTCGAGGGTGAGTCAAGCCTGGGGTACCCAAGAGCCACCGCAATTCCTTCCCCTTTGCCTTTTTCAGAAAAAAGGGTGGGAAATGCAAATAGTCTACTGTCTGCTGTCCCCACCTACGCACATGCAAGCATAGAGACAGGGCAAGAATAGGCCACACCCCCAAGATAGGAGAAAACAAACTGTTGCGCTCCATAGGGTTAGTATTAGCAGTCACTGGATAACAGAGATTATAAAAATGCCAAAATGTTGTTGTGTGTTGGGTTGCACAAATGACAACCCAATTTTAAGTTTTATGTCTTCTTGTGTAAAAAGACCAGGCCAATGAGGAGAAAAAGTGGATTCAGGCCATTAAACATGAGGCTAAAGCTGGAAAACTCTGGGATCCTGGATAAATTCACATCTATATTTGTAGTAAATTAGCCATTTTGTCACCGTTAAGTAGGCTACTGATTAGTTTCATTAGCAGTAAGAGGCTTTGTCAGAAACGGCAATTTGTATGTTCGTTTCTTCAGGGTGTGATGTGACGTGTAACTGCATAGCAAGCAACATTACACATCACATCACATCCTAAAGAAACAACGTAAGCTAGGTAACGTTATGTTAACTTCGCTGCTTTTAACTAAGCTACTTTTAACTAATGTTATTATGCTATCATTAAATAATTTAAACAGCTTAGTTAAAGGCAGCTTAATTTAGAGCAGCTAAGTTATAATATCTTCTTTTCAGACTATCAGTCAACCAACACAAATGGTACCACACTGTCCTTCTCTTGTTTTTTCTTGGTTGTCCCCATCAGTTCGGAACGGAGATCCCGGTCATAATAATTAGGTGTGAAAAGAGCAGCGCTGCTGATATGGCTGAAATAATTTGAATATGTATGCCCACACTGCCCCTCTCTACCCCAGGTAACACCCAACAAATCAAGTTGTAGAGCATCGCATGTGGGTGTTGAAATAACAGCAGAAAGCTGGAGAATATTGCTTTCAGAGACTTGGAATTGCTCTGTCTAGACAACAGCTGATGATAAAAAAATAAGAAATTGGGGGGGACATATTCATGATGGGCTTATAGAATAATGGGGAAAAAATATTTTGTGGGTGCAGTCCCCCTTTAAACAATTATTAATAAACGTACTTCCTAACACTTTTCCTACACATGGTTACAGGTGTTTTATTACTTTAAAAATCCCAACCATTCCACCCAAAGAGTGCCAACCATTTCACTACATACAGTGTTATTCAAACCTATATGTGATCGAGGTGAGAGTTTCATGGTAGGAAAATTATACTGCAAGATATTTAATTAATACTTTAGAAATGCAGTTTAAGCACCAACAGTGCTTCACTACAGATCTGAACCTGCAACACAAGTCACAAGCCTAATTAAATCACAGGATGGCAGAATATTTGCAAGTAAAATAAATATGCTGCCAAATGTATTGATGCACAATCACAAGTATTCATGCGTCATATGAGGCAGAACAGGACAGTATCCTGGCTTTTCATATTACAAATCACAGCTCCAAAAACACAATTCATGCTCAAGCCCAAAAACACATTGAACAACGTAATTTATCACTTCACGCTGCCAGGGCAAGAGAAATAATGAATTTATCTCACAAAAAGACCCAATCAATTCATTTTCTAATTTCTGTCTTTTTTTTCTGAGCTTTTATCAAAGGCTAAGAGATGGAAGAGCTCATTCAGACAGCTTTCACGAGAAGGGAGAAAATGGAGAGAGCACACAGACTTAATAATGCTGTTTGTATTTGGAACTATTGATTGAGTTCAGCTCTGGTCTTGAGTCGGTTTGTTTAATGCCCAAATGTGGTTTGACGAAATGAAGTGCAGAAAAACAGCACTTGAGCGGTGCTCAAATCGCGAGATGAATGACCAAGCCGGGAAGACGCTCCAATTATTAGGGGAGAATGATTTGAATTCGGGTGAAGCTGATAAATTGGTATGAAATCCAAGTGTCAAAACGGCCAATAGCAATTACACGTCCACAGGCAGTGGAAACTGGTTGGAACAGTGTCAACAATTTTACTGAGCTGGTGCCTAGATGCATACAATAAGGACAGGACTGACAGATCTAATAATGAATAAGACAGGAGACTCTTGCGGATGCCTCGCCACAAACCAAATTGCTTGGCAACTGTTAATTAAGCTTATTTAACCAAGCAGTCGCATTGCATTGTATGTGCATGCTGTCAAGGCAAAATATTTTGCTTAAAGGTTGAGTGACACTGTTCTCACTCCTGGCAGGTTTGGTTCATTGAGAACTGCCTGTGCTATGCGGGATATGCAATAATGTTTCCATACTCACCACATATTTACTTATTTGAATTGACAAAATAATAAGAATAAGCTATATGGAATGAGTTAAACCTGCAGTAGGTAACTATTTTTAGAAAGACATCAGGGAACAGTCATGCTGAATTGGTAGCAATCACAGAACGGGCTTACTGTGAGAGAAATCCAGCACCATACACTGTGTTTATACCCTCAAATTCTGCATTGTAAAATCAGGGATGCACCCCGAGCTCTTGCTTTCAGAATAAAGGGGTACAACGTGAACCAATCAAAGAGATGGGTTGGTTCAATTCATAGCCAATCAACACTAAGATTTACCTTGCACTTTCAGCTATTTGTGAATGTTGCTGTCAAAACAGTCCAAATGTCCAGAAAGCTAAAATGACCAGCAGAGCACAGAATTGGTGCAAGATGTATTGGGTAACTTTTAGTCTGGGGTAGACGTAGCCTTGTTCAACAATTTACATGTATAATATATTTTGCTATTGTTAGCTATCGCAACCCATCAAGTTGATAGCTAACTTTAGACTGAATTTGGCAAAACCATCCCTTCATTAGCTACTGGGCCAGCTGACTAAATAGAAAATGTTTTATTGTGTTATTGTTCAACTGCAACAGCAAAAATAATTCAGTTGATTTACCTGGACTTTTGAAGCTGACATTTTTAGTGTAGCTATGCCAGTCCGTAATCCTAAAATCCTGCTGGCTGAGGAGTCATAGCTAGAAACGTGGATGCACGTGAGATGTCCGGGGTGGGCGGGTGTCTCTTTCTCTGCGTGCAGGGCCAATGGACGATATGATAGTGAAAAATGTTCACTGCGACTGTTCAGAACATTGCCTACTGCATCTTTATATATGTCAGTCTGTGAATATACCTGACACTTTAGAATATTTAGCAAATGTTTCCACTCCTTCCTTGTGTGTGTGTCACATGCAATTGAGCCTTTTCATTAAAATACTACATTTGCTAACTGCAGACACTTTTACTAAATTGTCCATTTGAATCTGCAATGTAATCATGAATTTGAAATGAAATCCTGATAAATGCCACATATGGATAGCCTTCATGAGGTACAGCAAGCTTTATGTGTTTCTATTCTGCATAACCATGCATGACCTGGATATCAGCAGCCCTAGGAACAAAGTTGAATTTGGTAGCTATTTGGTCTGTTTTATCTTGTGTGGGTGGTTGCGATTTCTTCGGATCAGAGATTAATCTCATTTTTTAAAATCTCATCACAGTGGAAATAACGGATGAGTGAAATATATCTTACCCGTCCGGGGGTGGTAGACCAGAACTGCTTCATGCTGAACACACAGAGGGTCAGTGACAGGAGGAGCAGGCTCAATACGGTCGCTCCCAGCTGGTAGCCCCGGTACCTGTTCTTTTTCTCCGTCCCAACTTCAACCTTCCAGAAGAAGCAAGGAAACACAGGGCACTTAGCTACTAATCTTCATAAGCAGACCCCTTTTGAGAAATTTAGCTATTTTACTTTCCTTGATGTTACTGCAGTGTATGGACTCAAGGCCTCAACCAATTCTGACATTAGTTCCTCTAGGCCCTGTAGGAACTTAATGTAGTGGGCCGTAAGTGATTAATATTAGCAATTTAATACATATTGAACATTTTTTCAAAGTTGAATTTCATGCATGCATTAAGTAGGTAAATTGATCTGATGTGCATCACATGAGATTGATCTCTCCTTCTTTACCTTGTGTAATAACTAGAATGAAGTACAGTAGTAACCTTCCACTGACACTGCAGGAATAATTGGTTAATACAGCTTTGTTATGACTTTCTGGATCTAATTCCTAAATTTATCTTGCTTAATAGTTTCTCAATTAATGATCCATAAAGGGGAAACAAATTAAATGGAATACAAGAATGGCAACAGATATGCATTAATTTCAGTAACGAGTCACCTTATAATACCTGCACTGTATTACACAAACAACATGCCTTGCTGAGCATTTTGTAGATATATAACCCTGTAAACATCAGGGAAAAAACTATATACAGAACACAATGACAGCATGAAGACATTAACAAAATGGCTGCAATAGAGTATTACTGATTAACAGTAGTATTTATTCTGGATTTAACAAGGAAAGGTTTTGTTTTGTTTGATGAGAAGTACATTTGCCTAGCTTGTTTTCTAGATCAGTCATGCCTTTCTAGCTATTAGGAATGCTATTTCTGCATACACCGAGGATTGATTATTTTTAATTTAACTGAAGGAGAAATTTTGTATTAACATACATATTATGCTTACATATTAAAACAACAATCTTGGGTCAGGTTAGCATAGGTGATTCATAAACCATGGTCACATGATTAAGTTTTTCCTGCCTCATATGATCTTGTGACACGTATTATTGATGTCTATTGAGCCATCAGCAGAGCATCATTCTAAGGCTGCTTTGATGGATTGTGGAGTGTGTTTTCCCATATTGCTAAACTAAAAAAAGCAATAGTTTATGACCTTTTATTCATTTTATTCAGTGACATGATGAATGCACATTGAGGTTAAGTTATCAGTATAGTATAATTTATAGTGTGACAATTTTTTAAAACCTCCATCTCGTTTATAAACCCATGGTTATAGCATTTTTTTTTAATTCAAAGGAAGAACACCACCAAGATGGATTAATCTGCCATTGAGGTATGACGGTTTGTAGATGGAAGGATTAAATGAAACATGAAATAGAGTGATAACAGAAAAATTGAACTGAGCTAATATGAGTAGCACTACAATTTGCTCATTGCATATACATCTCATGTGTCATAGGAAAAAATTATAGAGCACACTTTGGGTGGCTCAAAGCAAGCTTGCCGTACTTTTGCTTAACATTCCACAGAATTCTACCTGCATTCCTTAGCATGCTAGTACTTGATTATCATGAGCATGACAAAACAAACCACTATTATATATTGTACACATATTCAATTTATTATTTTCACCAGCATCCATTATAATGCAGACACAGACATGCAATACAATTGATAACTGGCAAGATTGGCAACAGCTTGGTAATCTGACACAATATTGCACTGACAGCAGAGGCACCAGCCACACAAAGTTCAAAGCAGGGGAAAAGTGTGTGGGGGTCTCAGAGGATGACACTGAGAAGATGTATAAGAGCATGAAGTGGAGCATGGTTTAGATCCTTCAAGATCTTCCTGAAGGAGGCATTCCACGCAGGTAGATGAAATAAAGTGAGAATATTCAGTTCATCCTGTGAAAATAAGGGTTTGGAAAGTACATGTGAAGAAAGGCACTAATGAACATTTTCTTTCTGGTAATGATGTGCAGGATGGATGCTCCAGGACTTCTGTTTAGAAACAAGATTTCTCTGTCAGTCAATCACTTTTCATTCCCAAAGGGAAATAGAAACCTATTGTTGTCAAGATGGAAACTTGACTGTACATTTAATAGACATTTAAAATGATAGATATTGCACAAAGCACAATTGCAGAAAACGATTCATACAACATGCAAAGGACCATCAGTGAGGTCAAACTTATTAGGCATTCACACATTATTTATCTAAGAAGGAACAGTTAAACCAATAAAATTGAAATAAGTGCAAGGTGGATATGGCTAGAATGTCTATAGCCTTGAGATTTTTCAGCCTCTTGTTCACCCTGACTTTGAACCCACACAAAGGTTGTCCAGACAACATCAGCTTCTTAGCCTTTGTCCTCATCTGCACAACTGCAGGTGACTGGCAGTACTTGTACAAATAATGGCTGTGCGAAGTACAAAACTCTCAAGGCTGTACTCTACAATAATAATGATGCATTGCATAGTATAAGCCTTTGGAAAAGTTTTAGCCATGCAGGGATTTTTTCACTTGCTCAGCTGAGTGATGTGTTTGTGTGTGTGTCTGTGTGTGTGTGTGTGTGTGCGTGTGTGAGCATGGGGGATGGTGGCGGATGCCTTGGCACAATTCTAGGCCCTGGAAAGATTAATGAGGCAAAGAGAGAATATAGGGAGAAAAACAGTTTGAGATTTTTATCCAGGTCTGGAAAAATGCAACTCCAGGCACATTCATTCTAGGACTGGTTTAGGGATGGAAACTTGAATGAGGAACAAACTTCACTCAGCATGGAATTTGAATTCTGCAGAAGAGTGTAGGTGACTTCCAGTGAAAATATACAGACAGTTTATGGCTTAAATATTGCATGCTGTTTCCCCGGCAATGAATTATAGAGGGAGTTGAGGGATCTCTAGGAATTACTATTCTCTGTAGGGAGGGGCATGTTGTTATATTGCTTTTTCTCACTTTTTAGCCAGCCCTAACAAGCCCCTCCCTACACAACACAGGCACCGATTTTTGCGCCTCATAAATAAATACAAATAGACCAAAATTATGGTAGCACTGCAACACTGATGTATAACTCTACAGGTCTGCAAATAGTGCTCAACAGAAACTGTAAAAATATAGAAAAAAACATTTTAGCCTGCATCTCCCACAGTTCACTGAACCTAACAGCTGCTGATAGTGTGTTGCCACAAATGTCTGATTGAGGAACTCAGTGTCCGAAACCTTGTGTCTTTTAAGTTTAATAAACTGATTTAAAACCCAGGGAGTTGCAGGCCAAAATCAATATTCCAATATACATATTTTTACATAAATAAATAGTTTATGTGGCTACTTCTTATAAAAGACCATTAATCTTAAAGCTGTCTGCAGCCTTGGTAAATATTACTTGCTATTCTCATTTTTCTCATTCATTTTGCAGGGGATTTTGAATGTAACTTCATGTCACAGATGCTTTTTCCATCATAGCAGTTTATACTGTCAAAATCTACAGTACTGCTTCCCACTCGATATAACAAATTGAGAGTAAAACTTCAGGATGTGCTTCAAATGATGGGAAATGCTTTCTGTCGGCTCATTCATGATGATACTTGGTGGCTTTATATTGGTTTGTGTGTGTGTGTGGGCATAATGCAATCAAATTTTAAATTTCACACATACTGTAAGAAACCTACATTTCCAGGGTATGAAATCTAAAATTACACTTGCATAGTTTCTGTGTTGTTATGAGATTCACACACATGCAGACATTTTCCACACTACTTCAGAACCTCTGATGCCACGAGCCTCTTTTTCTTTCCACTCTACTGTGAGTCAGCCTGTTTAACCAGGATATCGCATTTATATGTTTAATTCCTTTAAGGTTATGAATTCCATAAGGTCTTCAGGTTTTGTTTTGCTATTCAGAGCATCATCACAGCTAGGAGATTGAGGTGTAAACATGAATATTTGAAATGTATTAATTTATTAACAGCTTTATTTGTTAATGCTTTGACAGCTTGACCACTGAATACAAAGCATGCTGCCATGCGAGAGCCAAGTTTTCTTTAAAAAGGAGCTTTCAGTCCCCAAGCTGACATCTATCACTTTATATCCTGCTGCTTGGATGCATTTCAAAAATACCAGTCATCTTTGTTAAAGTCATTAGCCACACCCACACACGACACGAACACACACGCACACACACTCTCTCTCTCTCTGTCTGTCTCTCTCTCTCTCACACACAAACACACACACACCCACACACACAGAAAAATTGCAATAAAACTTTTCATATTTTCTTCTCTCATAATGATTGCATTACAGTATATTTAAAAGAGACTGAACGTGCAAATGGCCATCATAATTAATCATAATAAACCGTCTTTTTCCAGATTCCTGATTTTCCACTCATGACATTTACAAAAAGAAATACATACTTAGGCAACAGTTATTTACTGTATATATTTTCCATTTTATATGAATGTGTTTAGATTATTTCTCATTGGATACATTTAGTCAACATTAGAATAATACAACAGGTAATAATAAACATATGGTAGCTATAATAACCACATCAGCTGAAACTAATAGCCCTAACTAATTATTTTCTGCTATTATGCACTTCAGGGAATTGTATCAGAAAATTATACTCACATCTTTCAAAAGAACCTCCTGACTGTTAGATTGACAGTTTAGCGCCATGATCATGTCCTTCTTGAAGGCACAGTGCTGCTTGCTGAGACAGAGCACCACGTACCTTGATCAGACCAAGACTGTGCTCAATGGGAGGGTGCGTTCAGATGGGCTAGCGATTCCAAAGCTCTTGTGATTTCCACTATACGCAAAGCAGATGTGGTCCCATGGCCAGGAATTCTGTGCAAAAGCATTTCTGAGTTCCCTAGGAGAGAATATTGAGCTAATACTCATTGAGCTAAGGATTTCAACCACTGAGAATGACCAAATATTAAAATGAGAGAAGTGTAAATTATGTCAAAAAATAGCCTAAATCCCATTGAAAATACACTGCAAAGTAAATGGAAATAAAATTGCATTTTCCAAATAGAATGTACAAGGTACCCAGGTGGACCTATGAAAATGGAAAGGAAATTGCCATGGCTGGATGTACATAAAACTTATAACCACTGTGAGGGCTATTTGCTTGAGCTGTGCTTGGTGCATTCAGATAAACACTTTCTCCAGTTCATTTTCAACTCTCACAAACAAGCCATATTCGAAGACAGACAGCATTTTTTCCAACCTCTAATTATACATTTGTGATAAATACAAAATTTCAGGCAAAAATACAGATGAAAAACAGGTTCATTTTTACAAAAAAGAAATGTCTACTCGTTTATGAGCACTTGCTTTTAACAGTTTTTGCACAAAAATATCAGGCACACCTAGCATAAAAACACAATGCATCATGAATAGATAAATGCACACACACTCATCCATGCATGTACAGTTCCATAACATATATAAATAAACAACAACAACAACAACAATTTACTCTCATTTATGCAAGGGAATTCACGCTGAACCCACTATACTACATGGCCAAAAGTATGTGGACACCTGAAATCCAACATTGCATCCAAAATTAAGGGCAGTAATATGGAATTGGTATAGCCTTTGTAGCTATAACAATCCCCACTCTTCTGAGAAGGCTTTATACTAAGTGTTCGAGCATTGCTGCCGGGACTTCAGCCAGAAGAGCATTAGTGAAGTTGGGAACTGATTGGGCAATTAGGACTGGCTCGCAGTCGGCTTTCCACATGATCGCAAAGGTTTGAATGGGGTTGAGGTCGGGGCTCAGTGCAGGCCAGTCAAGTTCTTCCACACTATTCTTGACAAAACCATTTCTATATGAACCTTGCTCTGTGTCCGGGGGCATTGAAACAGGAAAGGGCCTTCTCCTAATTGTTGGAGAAGCACAGAATCGTCTAGAATATGATTATGCTGAAGCATTAAGAAGAGCCTTCACTGGAACTGAGGGGCCTAGCCCAAACTAAGAAAAACAGGGCCAGACCAAGGGGTGTCCAGATACTTTTGGTCATATAGTGTATGTACAGTTTGGCAACTGCACATGCAGGATATTTTCAGTGAGCTAACTTAACATTTGGGAGGTCTACAAGTCCCACCCTTTTTAGCAACTGTTGTCATGTACGACAAAATAAGAGTCAGCAGGCAGCATCCAGTTAAATGAATTAGCCTATATCTATATAGTCCTGTACAGGCTATTTTTATGGCCAGTCAATTCAGAAAATTCTGCTGTTTATTACACATTAAAAAAAGAATTATTTAAAAACATTAACTTATTTCAACAGGCTTTCACCAAACTTCAGTACATCGTTGAACACCAAATAATTAGATACACATGAATATCACAGGATGAACAATCAAGAGTAGCTCCCTTTCTCTGGATCATCACACCACAACATATTAATTTCATAGATAATACATCAGTTATCAAACTGAAGACAATCAATGCAAAGTTTAGATTTCTAATCCAAGATTAACATCCTCATGATCATCATTAACTTTTCACCACCTGTGACTTTTCAATCATTTTATTGATCACTGATTTGGAATCTAAACTCAGGAGGCCTGTGATCTTTTCAAAACCCCCATTTCAGGTGGCCTGCAGGGCAGGAGTAAGTGATATATTTAAGCATCTCTTCACAAATAAATTAACTCAGCTCACTGCAAAGTTGAAATGATAGCATGTGTATGTACCATATGTCTCTCTATATTTAATTATCTTATGGTTGTAGATTTATATGCATTATTGTTATTATCAGTTAATCACAACACAGTACAATAAGATGAAATCTCAACAAAAACGTGCAAAAATGCCATGCTGTGCAGGCCTACAAAGCACTGTGTATAAGTCATTAATTAAAACATGCATGATAAAAGACATGACTTACATGAATGTTTTAAACAGCTGATGAAAACATATAGCCTACTGCAGAAATTATATGTCTTTATATGGTTATACTTGGCTGTCCAGTTCATTTCACTAAATGTACAAATTCTTGTATATTTGCAACTTAAAATACATATTGTTTGTTACATACTGCAGATATATTGATAAATAGATAAACAGAATACTTCATTATCCTCATAGGGAAATTTGTCTAGCAGCGTAACATTTGCATTTACAAACAGACATTTATACCAAGAACCATAAATACAGACAAAAATGATAAATATTTCAGACTATTAAATGGATATTGAATCTTACAAACCTTTCCAGATCTATTTTCACGTTTGTCCCATTAATGTACTGTATGTTTGTGGGTCAGAAAAACGTTTAGCCAAATAATTAAAAGTATAGTTTATTTCACAATATAAAAGAATAAACAATCTTGTTTGTGAATACAATTTCATGAACAAAATAATAATAACAATAATAATAATAATAATAATGCATTTTATTCATGATATGTGTTTCAGACACCCAAAGCACTGGATGCAGTGCAGTTACAATTCTGAAGTATACCACAGTTGAATTGCAGATTATTTCCACTATAAATGATTGACATTTGACACTCTTCATGCAACACAAAGTTATAATGACCGTATGCTATTCAGATGGTAGAGTGAAAAAACACAGGGCCAAGTCACATTAAATAATTTAGGAAACTGGCACACTAGCATTGCATTCCTCCAATCATTGAGTCAAAATCCCGTATTTGAAGCTGTTTTCACAGAAACTACTGTCAGTGTCCTTCCCGCTGAGTTACTGCTGGCTATTAATGACCACTATTAATTATTATCTTATCTCATCCAGATGCCGACAGCAGTGACTCCAGTGTGTAGTCCAGGGTTATATTAATGATATAACAAATAATTTAAAAAATATATTGCGCATAATTTTTTTGCTCTCAGCATAAATGAGAAAAGCCATATCTGCAAATAAAATGAGCCTTGCATGTAGTTAAATTTTTTTCTGCTATCAGCTCCAATGATGTTGCGGAAGCAGTGGCTATGTCTTAAACGGAAGGCAGCTGTCTCGTTGCCAACAAAGTCAGCATACTCCAACGATAGCGTCCTAACAAGGAAACTTAAAAGGCAACGAATTTGGCACTTTGAAGGCAGGTGATGTTACAGAGAAGCAACGAGACTACTAGCAAGTTAGCCGTTCACTTTTTTCAAAAATCAATGTTCTAGATCTCCATTGCTTTCAATTACCAGTAATGATTGTTACATCATTATTAGAATGTTCAGTTAAGAACACATGTGATCATACACCTTAAAGGGCAAAGCGTTCTCTTGTTGGAACCTTGACCAATTGGCTACTTCCAAAATAAAGACAGGGGTACCTTTACAATCTAATAATCTGAAAATACAAATGTAGCAAACAAAATTGCTCATAACCTGGACAATTTTGGTTAAAACATCTATGCGAAACTGGCTGGATCCACTATGGTCAATTAAACTCAAGTGCTAGTTTTTCTCTTCACAAAAACAGTTTGATGAGTTCAGCAATTACCAAAATGTACTCTCCAAACTGTGTTTGTAAAGAAACACAGTTTACTTGCATTTAAGCGTTATTCAAAATAAAGGACATTAAATCCAGGCCAGTGATTTTTATGTTTTGACATTTACAGATTTCACCTTAATAAAGCAGCTGGGTAACAATTATTTTAATGACTCATTATTAATTGAGTTCCACAAAGAGTGCCATTTAGAAGACTTTAATAAATGCTGACACTTTCTGTTATTTCCCTTCTGCAATAACAACTGTAGCACTTGCAATATTTTGCCATGGCAATATTTGCCTGAGTGAACAGATATAGAATACGGCTTTAAATAAAAAAATTTGATCCCAGTACAATCTTACTTATATCTTATTAGGAGGGGCCTTTGTGTGTTGAGTTTGCACGTCAAAGCACGTGTCTGCCTGAGTTTTCTCCCACAGTCAAAAAGAAATGCAGGTTAGACTAATTGGAGAGTCTAGATTGCTGGTTGGTATGAGTGTGTAAGTGAATGGTGTTTGCGCCCTGTGATGCTGGGATAGGCTCCAGCCCCCCCGTGCCCCTGACCAGAAAAACAAGTGGGTTAGATAATGTATGGATGGAACATTTAACCTTTGATATACTATTTGGAAGCAAATAAAAAAACAAACAACTCTAATGCTCACAAAAACAGCTAGTAATAAAGACAATAGCAACAAAACTGCTTTATAGCGCTATTCAGATTTGGAGTTCAAAGAACTTCAAAAACAAGAGATGAAAGCAGCAAATGGCAAACAAAATCATTCAGATAAGGAAGCACTAAGATGCAATGCAGGTGAATAAAAACAGAACATGTAAATGAAATACAGTCTAAGTGAAAAGTAAATTACAAAGCCTTATAAGGAAGCCGTAATTTTAATAATCCCTAAAAAGAGCAGCCTTAGTTTGCTCAGGTTGGGAAGACAAGGTACCCAGATACCTTGTCTTCCTACTAAGGACAAAGGTACTTTTCCATTATTTTTCATTCAGGCTTATAAAAAACGCAAACCTACATTATTATTACTGTCTCCATAGAAACAGAGAGTGAGATACAAAAAGTCAAGTAAGTGTTATTTAAATTGTACAAAATAAAATTATTTTGCTTGTTAATTACCATTTTAAAATTTAACAGAAGCAGCAGAAATTTGCAACTCTTACAAGATAGCCTAAGTGCTAGCCCAACCCTTAAATTTGATGAGATACTAGTATGTAATACACAATGAAACAGCAAATCCAATTAATTTCTATCCAAACCTATCAGGGGAAGGGAGAACCCTGAGAAAATCAATTAATAGCACTACATGTCCCTCTGGTGCACACATCTGAAGTGAAACCAGAAGCTCTCGGTAAATATGCATTCACACAATGCTGTACATCATCTGTCTCTTGCTCTTTTTTTTTTTTTCCCCTCGTGGCACGTGGCCTTGCAGTGTCCTATGCACAACATACGAGTCAGGGGTCGGGATTTTGGAGAAAATATGAAGCAGCACCGGTCAAGCAACAGGACATTAATATAACTGGGAGCGTTTTAACACACATTAAGCCTGTCAGATCTGATAGCCATTCTGGAGGGGGGGGGGGGGGGGGGGGGGGGCTTGCTCAGCAGTTCCCCATTTATATAAATTGTTGCAATTACCAGAGCAGTTTGCCCGGGTGCATCAAGCAGGCCTTCAAGAATAGTGCGCCATCAGCACTGGAATGGAGCACAAGCAGCTGAAATCCCACAGCAGCCGCCAACTCAAGGGAAAGAGTTCTGCCACCACTGAAGAAAGTAAACATCGATTTAGAGTAAAATTAACACTAGATTTCAGCAGATTAGTGCATGGGGTTGGCTGAGCAATTCTGAAAGAATTGTAGATTAGGCTTTTTCTATTTCAACCCAAGGTTCCGTTGCCCTCTCACGCCCACAAAAACATTCAGTTAACTGGAAAACCATATTTTTAAGATTTTGAAAGGCAGTCATTCGTGAAATTTTGCAGGAAATTCTTCATGCAAAAGCACATACACTGCAGCAAGAAAACTGAGCAAATACTATTCCTAATATTAGGCAATAGTCATTACTATTCCAGAAATGTCCATGTCTTAGCCCCATGGGTTTCAGTGGGTGAACTACTTGGAATGTATGAAATCATTGCTGCATAATATATTTAACAATGTAATTATTATGTTTATAATTATGATTACATTAGAAAATATTATGAAAATCATACTGTAGATTTCAGATTTAATAGTTCAAATACTGCTCAGCAGACTTGCTAATGTATAGCTAACAACACAGTCATGCTTTGTACTGTTTACATTTCATAAAGCAGCGCAACACCTTGATGAATCCTTCTTTACCACTTATCAAGAGCAGCAGCCCCTCCAATGTATAGTATAAAAAACATGACAAACTGCAGAAGCTTAAGAAAGCGTCATTCTTGTAGTTGAAGAGCAGTCAGATTACTAACTTTACTGTGTGTGAGCTGGCTACTAACATGGGCTGGCTATTCATTTTTTGATTAGTGCTTTTTATCATGCTGGCTACAAAAATGAAGAAATAATTAAAATGCTTAGCAGACTTATTAGTCAATTACATTTCAATTCAGGTAAGAAATTTAAACTGAATTAAAGGTGCAGTGTGTAGAATTTAGTGGCATCTAGCGGAACGGACTTGGCAGAAATGGAACATAATACTCATAAATATGTTCTAATTAGTGTATAATCCCAAGAAAATAAGAATTGCTGTGTTTTCGTTACCTTAGAATGAGCCTTTTATATGTACATAGGGAGCGGGTCCTCTTCCACGGAGGCCGCCATGTTGCACCTCCATGTTTCTACAGTAGCCCAGAATGGACAAATGGCTCTAGAGAGGGCCTTTTGCTTTTTTTTTTCTCCATGTTTTTACTTTTGGTGGGTGGCGCGAATGCACCAGTTGGAAGACGAAGAAGAAGAAAGAAGAGACTAAGCGGTCATATATTGTCTTGGACAATCCGTTTGTGAAATGTATGCGCATTTGTGATGCCTGGGTACCTTCCAAAATAGCTGTGCGTAATAACACACGTTGTTTACGGCCCTTTTTAGTACAGTCTGGCTTGATTGACAATACATTTATTCAGTAGGTGAGAGTATAAGCTTTCTAGTGATGTATAACATGTCTGATTTTGCTTTTGGAATAGCGTTTTATTGGTCAGCGTAATCGAACGTTTTATCCTTATCGCATTCACTTACGCATTCACTCTGTGGTAGCAGTAAAAGACGCTGCACCCAACGAAACGTTGTCAATGATTTTTCGTAATTTCTTGGAAAATACTATTATTATTGAGGACTTCTGGGAATAGCGAAGCCATATGTTTGCTGACAGACCTAGCTGACACCGTTTTCTGGTGTAAGACAGAAGGATAGAAATATATCATTGATTTACTGTCTCTAGTGAAAACAGATAAGATTTCATCATTGCTATGTATTACTCAAAATATTTCAGTTGTATACGTTATTTTTTAGATTGAGTGTCTTTAAATAGGTTAGTGGTATTTTATAATGAGGATATTTCACACTGTAATGTAAGCATTAGTTAGTAGTATAATAGTTTTTGTGACGCATCATATCTTTCTATGATTTACCATGCAAAGCAGCTAACGTTAGCTAACGTTAGCAATAAAACGCTACTACAATGCGGAACAATTAACAATCATAATTGCTATCTTACTTGTAAGATATGTACTACAGTTTTGCAAACTAAATAACTAAATACAATTTATAAATATATCAAGGAACCTCATCACCGGACACTTGGCTACTCGATGCTGTTGTAGATGATGACATAATTTTTGGACCTTACAGGCCACCGTAGCTTCTCCTACGTCAAAGGGAAGGGTGAAGGGAGGTGAGGGGGGGTATTCAGTTCATTGCAATCTGCAACCTCACTCCTAGATGCCACTAAATCCTACACATTGTACCTTTAATGAATAGAAAACAAGGCCAATTCATCATTAGGCAATGGATAGCTAATTTGGAAACACTTACTCAATTCAATACACTTTTTTAAACTAAACCATTTGAACAAAACTAGTTTTGATTTTTTCTGGATAAAACTGTAACAATAATGTCAATGTTTTCATATCATCTCATTCATTAATATCCTAGCATGTGCTGAACCATGCTAGCTAGCATAATCATTAAATGATAAAGCTATTAAACCCCTCTTTTTGATGTTTTTTAACAAACAAAAAACAAAACCGTCAATACACTACCAATACCAGCTGTTCTGCTGCATGAATAACTATTAAGGGCAATATGAATGCTTTATCATACAGCACTTAAATATTAAGCGGAGAGGGGAAATAAAGTTGGAGGAAGAACAAGTCTCTGAGTTCCCAGGCTGAGGCACCAAATACATACAAATTTGGATTATGCCTTGAGAAATCTCAGTTTCTGCAGTCATCTCCTACAGCTCACCTTGAGGGGAAGGCCACTTGCTCGAGACATTTCTTAATTTCTTTCTTGGTGGAACAGGTGTGTTTACTTTTGGTAATTGCATTTCTCGGTTCCTGTCATAAGCTGACTGAAATTCAGATTCCAAGAAAAAGCACTGCTGCAATTGGTCGTGCAATGCTGTGGAAATACACTAAAATGACTCCCAACTGATTTAATGGTATGAAATAAGCACAGGAAACTATGAACAGATAAATAATAAATGAAGTAAAACATTCATGTATTCTCTCCTAAAAGTGTGAATCTGAATACAAATATACAGGCATCAACAGAAAGGACAGCTAATACTATTTACTACTGTAAATCAAATAAAAGAAGGGCACTGATTATAAACAGGTCCTGCAACTGTTTAATGCTTTGGGCCACGCTGAAGTGTATATAGTGGTCATTGCTGCATGATGCAACACATCATGCATCAGTCCTGCTGACTAAGATCCCTCTATCTCTGAGTGATGTTACAGTACTGCCCTGTGGGGCTGCTGGTCATTGCCAACACTGGCAAGGTCCAAATTTGATACCAGACCACAGGGTCCACCTGAACACTATCACAGAATCTTAACAAGATTAGCCGAACAGCAGCCCGGAACATTTAAGAATTCTTATGATAGAATGGGGCACGTATGTCCTCCCTCTCCAGTACTCTTATTTCAGGCAGCAGGCATGCATGTGTTTGAAGGGAGGGGCTTTGGAGGGAGAGCTGAGGGGAATGAGTAGTAAATCTAGACCTTGCCTGCTTGTTTCTCCAAATGTGCATACTGCACCTTTAATAATAGTTGTGTCTTTGATTTAACATGTGATAACCCAATTTTAGTGTCATCTCCCATTCCCTTTAGCCCCACCAAAGCCCTGACAAATTCTCTCCCATTTATGGAGGTTTCCTATTTAAGGATTTACAACTCCAGATGTGAGCATCACAGAGACTTGGTAAATGGCTTAAATAAACCCAGGCATTTGTACCCAACGTTTCCGCTGGTAAGGTTTTGCCGTGGCGTGGCCCCACGGCAAAATCCTTGCCGCCACACCATAATAAAAAATATAAAAAATATAAAAAATAAAATAAAATATATATATAGCCTATATATTAAATTCATAAATTAAAAAAGTTAAACTTTCTAAATATTTCTGCCTAAATGCGCTTTCAAATCCATACTGTCGCGTCCACATTTATTTTCCTAAAGAGCCTAGGCCGCGCGCACCGTGTTTGTTCCTTTCTGAGGTGGTCGGATGACTTGCAGCGTGCGAAGGTCGCACGGTCTGTCAAAGCGTCACTTTTTTTTCTTCAGCCACCGAAAGACAAGGAAAAAGTAGGTAGCGACGCTTCAAATATTACAAAAATACCATAGTGTTAACTAGTGTTTTAATTGGACCAAAATAAGTGCCGGTACCTACTCCTCAAAATACATACTGTTTAAAATAAATTAATGTTGGTAATCAAAAGAAGAGTCGGTACTCATATACAAGTCCCAACAGCTCCTGCCCATCTCAAGCACTGGCGTTAACTATCTTTCGGTGATGACAACTGGCGGATCCTAACTCTGTTCGGGCAAGTGCAATGCCTCATGCAGTTGTCTGATCGGACAAGTAACAAATAAATGTGTTAAATATGTAACGTTATCTGAAAATAAACAGTGTTTGAGCCGAAGCCGAACCTGTTCCAGTTGAGCTACGTACGTGCCTACCATTTTTTTTTTTTTTAATCTAGAGCTAGTTATAACGGCCGCAAAATGTTGGCAAATTGCCAAAAGTGATTCAACTACTTCCATTTCCATACTACAACATGGTGATTTTTTTCACATGAAAACAAAAGGGAAAGTGTTTATTTTTAAGGTTTTGTGAATGTAGTAAGCTAGCAAAACTGAGAGTTAGGCTACAGTTGCTACAGCTGACAAAGAGGGCTGCATTCTAATGACGATTATGATTGTAACGAGAGGAGCAGTTTCACAAGCTGCTGCAGTGTCCAGAAATGAATAAAGATAAAACTAGCTAATAAAAAATACATTAATCAAGCATCTAAGTTAGTTCAGAAATTTCTGTATTTTTCATATTTCTCAGTAGAATTAAGAATGTAACAGAACAGAATCTTTAAAACCATTTTTCTCACTTTTTCCTTTTTTTTTTTGCATGGACAATGCATGTGAACTCTGTCATTGAGTGTGAGAGAGACAGAGAGAGAGGGCTTTGAATGTGGACCCAGCTCAAATTATATTGTTAAATAAAAAGATAAAAAATTCTAACTAAGTACTATTTTGTCATGGTAACTGAGTTAATTTAGCAGAAGAGTGTCCCTTTTAAAGCGCAATATGTAGCCTAACTATTCTTGAGTATCACTTTTGGTTATATAGTCCTCTATTCTTTAAGATAGAACTTCTAGATGGACCATGTGCTCTTTTAATTGTTCTCACCCCACCATAACTCAAAATACAGGCCTATTTTGCTTCAATATTTACAAACAATACAAGGGTTAACACACCTTTTATGGTTTTAAAGTACATCTAAAACAACTTTTTAGCTCTTGCAAACTGCTATTCCTTGTATCAAGAGCTCGTCAGAGCTATAAGATAGATTTAGATATAAAAAAATAAAACCTTTAAGAAGTCTCAAGAGGTTATGTTTTCATAGTCTTAAACTTTTTTGCCTTTGCTACATCCATGCCGCCAAATTGTTCACTTTAGTGAAATCAGAAAACAAGGCTCATACCAATTTTCGACAATAATGAGTGCACATCAATAAACTCCTTTTAAAGAAAAGAAAATAATAAACAAGCGTTTTTCACAAGTGTGTACGTTTGTTTGAAAGTCTTTTTCTTTGGTGCACCCTTAGGATGAATGTAAGTGTGAATATCTATGGATACAGTCCTACCACAACGTTGTGACAATGAGAAGTTCAGTCGATCCAGCAGATGATGTTTCTGTCCTCTGCGTTCAGTTGTCAATGAAGATCAAGCCGGGTGGCTCGCCATCACTAATCGCGGATCAGCCATAGACTGATTTCTTCAACAGTGTACTCCTTTCCCTCCTCAGAAGATCGAGTCAAAGACCAGGGTGACAGTCTCCTCAAAAGACAAGGGTCTACAAAAGACTTGACCTGAATTACAAAACAGGGCTTACAGTCTTCTGTTATATACAACATAATACTTGGGTAATAACATTATAGGCCCTTTATCTGTTCTACTCCAGTTCAATAAGTTCACGAAACAGCCCAAAATGCCATACGCTTTAACTGCACAGTACACTATTCAACTGTAAAATGAATTGGAAGTTCATTTTAACACATGAAATAACCTGAAAAAAATATATCTTATGTAGCTAAAATAAGTGCTTAACTAAATTAGCTTATTCAACTTCAAATTTATATTAACATGTAAGTTAGTCACCAACATGAAACATGTTCAGGTTTTAACCTAAATAAATGCCGTAGCTACGGTTTTTTTTTTTTTTTTTTTTTTAATGTGGCGTTCGCCTAGCATAGTTTAAGTTACAAAACCACGAAGAACAGCTCTGTTAATTCGACGAAATTATCGAATGGTAAACATAACACACGTTCTACTGAATACATGTACCAATATTTATACTGCGGCAGCACAAATCAACAACTTAATTCACCTGTTCCATGAACTGAGTACGAATTTAACGTAGCGCTGCAAACCGGAGCTAGCCTCCTTCACATTAAAGAGTGGACATGTTAGCAAGCTAAAGCGAACTCACTCACCAAGAATAAAAGAATGTGAAAACTCCACTTCAGACGGACTCCCTGCAGCTCAACTCCGGGCATAAACCTTCCTACAATGAACTGGATAAGTTTTAGCCATTTATATCATGTTCTGATCAAATTATCATCTTAACTCAGCACGATCTATTCAACGAACATTTCCTGCCTTTTCAGCCTCGCTACACTGCTGATCACGCAGGTCACGTATGCCAGAGATGTCACTCAAAAATCAATTAAAGGCGGGACTTCCCTATTTTGCACTTCTGATAGGCCAAGAGAGGGTTAACTTGTTTTTTATTATTATTTTTTTTTTTAACAAAAAATATTTAGTAACCCATATTTTCTACCGGGTTATACGCGTAAAATACATTCATAGCACAGGGCAGACGTAAGCATCTAAATCCACCTCAACAGAGGTTGTTAGTAATCGACCATCATTAGCTAGAAGACAAAAAAGATAAACTGACCTGTGAGTGTCTTCTTCAGATCATCTCTGAACTTTTTCTGCAATGTTCCATTTCCATTGAACATCCTTTGTACATTCTGTTGGTTGCATAATCAACTCAGTTGAGGCCAAACATCATAGCAGCAAGGAAGTACACGTAATACTAAAATAACTTTTCTCCCACATTATCTCCCATTTTTGTTTTCACAAATATTCCTGAGCATATTTTTAAAAGAGACTCTTGAAGATTCCTGGCTAATGGGCAGCACATATTTCTGCTAAATTCCATCTTGAGCAGATGAGTGTTCAGGTCTAAAACTGTTGGAACCAGTGACTGACTTATGTTCTTCAGTCAGTTCCGTGACCTCAGAAAATGGTCTAAGAATCAGACAAAGAACAGTTGATTCAGTTGATTTAATTCACAGGCTGAATGGAATCAATTGATTTTCCTGAGCCAAACACTGCCTCAAACTTGTCTTTGAATGGAGTGGTGCTATGTAGCAGGATGCTAAATTTATGCAATGGCTAGTAAAATGGTCTGAAGTTCCTTCATCCAATCATTAATAAGGCGTAATAAGGAGTGTAAGGAATGAGCACAATATAGTCACTGTCTGTTTCTCAGTAGATCTGTGTTCTCCTCCACAGGCAACACATCCTCCCACGTGTTCATGGTGTATACCTCAGACTGCTGTGGCATCTTGACTTCGAAAGTGCATTTCATATTGGCAGCATTATCTGTAATAATGTTGTCAATCTCGTTTGTGATAGCGTATTCATCAGTTCTCTGCACTGTGCCAACCAGTGAAATGCCAGCAGTCTAAAAGGAAAGACTCCAATTCAAAGCCACCATTTGTTGTCTTGTAACTGTGAGCAGTTATACCTAAAAAAGAGCACAAGGTGCGACCCAGTGCAGTATCTGCAGTAACTGAAACTGACATTTGATTCTATAGCTTCCCCATGATGGTTTGTTTCATCACCCCAACTAAACCAGGGGTATGTTTTTCAGATATTGTCTGCCTGCCAGTAGGGACATACTTAAGGGTCCAGTACTCTAAGAAATCGTCTCAAGTGCTCATTATCAATGATTGAAAGTGGCATACTACAGCCAGTTATCAAGTACTTAACAATTGCTTGATGCAATTATTATTTTTTTTGTCGTGGGGAATGTAAATCATACATCCTTTGTCTGCTGTCCTGCCTTGTACTCCCTAAATCTAAAACACACACACACACACACACACACACACACAATTTAAGATTGCCTAAAATAAACCTCTACCCAAATTACAAAGGCAAATTCATTTGGGGATGTCTCTATGGAAGTTAATGCTTTGTCATTCATGCAGTATGGAGTGTTCCAACTTAGTGTTAACTACATTGTATAGACTATCGACTAATTTAGAGTCAGACGTAGGCCTACCGCCTATTCTATGTAAAGCCTGAAATAGCCTAGCCATCAGCTAAATTAATTTACGCCTAGGTTACTACATTGTTAAATCATATTTTGTTGCTCAATATTAATGCTATTGTACTGGGAGTCCTAGCTATGGTCACAAGTTGCACAGCTACCCATGAGGCAGTGTGTCCTAGCAAACTATAGCGAACTGGGTAACGTCTCTCATTGTACCACTCATTGTGTTTCCGTTTCAAATGCTGGTAAAAGTTGTATGTTGTCCCAGCAGTTTCAGGTATTGCTATTTTGCAATACTTGCATATGGCAATGTGTTTCCTTTTAAGGTAATTATACAGAAGAATTTCCTGTGTTTTCTGTACACAAATGTAATGACAGCTGACCAGGATGACCCTGCTGCTTAGCCAACAGTATGTGAGTTGTCCTGACTTTATATAAAAGAATGTAAGATGTGTAAGACTCACCGGATAAGTGCTAAACGCCTAAATTGCAAATAAGCCATGCTCATATAGGGGTCATAACCATTCCCTTCAGTTACTGTTTATGTTTTCATTTATTAATTACCTTATCATCAATGTTTTGTGTTTAGTATTTCTTTGCAGGTGGTGGTGGGCAAAGCCCCCCCCCCCAAAAAAAAAAAGTGTGTCAAGAAGCATACAGGTGCCAGTCAGTCAGTGTCAAGGTTAATAAATAAAAACATGTTTCTGGAAGAAACATTGATTAGTTTGAAAATAAGGACCACTGTGATGGCAATAAAAATCATATCACGATGTCTCATTAATGCTATAATTATTTTTGGACAACTTACACTGAGGCCTTGGAAGACAGCACAGGGCCCATAATTTCGTATATCATATATCATATTGCATTTATATATTGTTCATCCTTAAATGTCCCATACATGCAAATGGATAGACCTACACAGATAAAAGAAATCAGCATATGGAAATAATTTTTTTCTTCAATATGAATGGGAAATAATTCTCTAATAGAATGCTACTTGAATGCAAGTGAATACAAATACAGTCATAAATTATTGCAGCCCCAAAAACATCATATTTTACTAGTAGTTTAACTTTTTAAATGCAAGAAGTGGTGTACTGACTTCATGAAAGAACCAGTACATTTCTGGTTGACTACTAATTAAATAATTAGATAATTAATTTTCTTAGTGTAGCACCCTCCCACAGTGGGGCCATCTGCTTTTGCAATAATTATTGAAAGCATGAGATCAATGTTCGTGTAATGGAACTAATCAGTTTCTTTTAGAAAGGTATAAAACAGTAGGAGTTTAATTACATATAGACCAATTGAATCCCTTCATGCATCAAAAAATAAAAAAAACAAAATGAGTGCCAACTGAGGAAGTGATTGCAACTTGTAAGTGGTTTCCAAGCAACTGTTGCTGAGATGCATTGAAAGACTACAGAAACCCAACTGAGACTAAATCAAAAAGGTTGATAACTGCACTGACTTATAGTACGTGACAAAGTGAAATATAAATAAACTTAATAATTAGCATATAACTACAACATAATATGAACAGCCTGCATACCATCTGTTCTTAACATACTTTTACATCCCCAAGAAACTCGATGAGGTAGTTTAATGTCAGACATGATAATTGTAAAAAAAGTAATGTAAAAATACCATTACCAGACGTCACAGAGCCCAAGACGATGGTCTGAATTAAACAAAATTGGGCCTTTTTATTTTTTTTTTGCACAGCATGTATATGTGATTTTAAACTGGTAGGAGTCAGTGCTCATATTTTATACAGAAATCAAGCAATATACTGCAAAAAATGATCACAATGTTTTTGTCACATTGCACATCCACATCAAGGAGTCTTTGTGTATTCTTTTTTAGTGAATATGACTTTTTAGTCATATTTCAGAACAAACCATTAACACAATCATAGACTACTTAACCTCTCCTGGGATCACTCATAATTGAAAAAAAAAAAAAAAAAACCTTTGCGTTGTTTTTAATGTAGCCATTTTTTCTGCTTCTCTGATCAACTGAAAATTAACTAGGGATCATTACACAGCACACATTTATATTTCAGTCTGAAATGTAGCAGAAGGAAAGATGTAATTTGTCAATATTTTAACAGTCAAGCAACCATCACTTTTTCCAAGAATACAGAAGAGAGACTTCTTGTTCTATAATTTCATGCATTGAAAATGAAAACCCACATAACATAAAATGACTGGCAATGGATAGGCCTATTCTGTGTATAGAACTAATTTATTACTAGGGAGGGCTTCAGATTGTTCAAACAACTGTAACTGAAACTGTTTGTTTCCAGTGACTGTCAGTATATCTTCCCTTGGAAACTAAATATGTTGTTTACCCATCAGTAAGCAACATCTGCAGTTTTTCTCACAATGACAAAAAAAGGTAACTTTATCAAATCAATCTGTAAAGTTTTGTTTTTGTGTGATTGAATCACATTTGCCCTTGAAGCGACTGCGGAACTTTGATTGAATCCCGACCTTAGGCTGGTTCTATACGTGATGACTTATGTATTAACAAGAATCTTTCTAATGCGTTTGTTGAAAATAGAATGCATTCCATTTTCTTGCATTTTACAGAGCTGAGAGTTTGGATTCCATTTAACTGCAGGCGATTACATTGGCTGAATTATTCATCCTTGGTGTGACTGTCCCACCATATGCAGCTCAGCAGACAATCACAGGTGTCATAATTACTTGGAATATGTGCCTGCACTGCATATTTAAGAGCCACCAGGCAGGGACAAGCCCATATCTCTACAGCTTATGACAAGTCATTCTCCATTCAACCTTACCATGGAAAATATGAAACTGGGCACCATGCTGATATATCACATGGTCTTCTGAGGAGTTAAACAGGCATGTTATTTGAATATTACAGAGGTTTGAAAGAAAATGCTTTCAGTTATTTATTTCATTCTGTAATTAAGTTTATTAAAATCATCCAGTGAGCTTTTTGCCATTAATCGTAACAGTATGTCAGAAAAAATACACATTCAAGATGTGCTTTGGTTATTGCTACTGCTTATTTCCACACTCGAAAATGGATAATAGAATTAGTGAAAAATAATTCCTCAAAAAGGAATCAACAGTAATGGAAACAAAAAAATAAAGAGTAAATCAGTTATTTAGGTTCACACAGCATGTGGCATTCAAATAATTAAGTAAAGACAAGAGATTGGGATTCAATTAATTGGTCTTTAATGTCATATGCAATCAAAATTAAGCAATTAAAAACTATAAAAACTGAAAATTCAGACCATGTTAACATGTAGTGTCGGATTTATTCTGGGCTGTATCTCAATATAGTTTCAATATACAAAAGATTCTCATAATTATTCATTGCTCAACACAGAAGTGGAAGGAAGTGGTTCTTATAATGAAAAGTGATTGGCACAGTGGGTTATGACTGCTTTGTCAGACAGCTGTTAACATTAAAGCATCTTCTTGCTAAGAGTTTGGGGTTCTGTTAAATGTTAAATCCAGCAATGACTATATTCCCAATACTGCAGAGGTCAACTAGGATGACATTCCTAAGTTAATAAACTGCATATTTAAACTTATTTGTCCCACTTGGAGTATATGTTACTTTATTCATTGTATTAAACCAGTTGTAATTGTAATGTTGGAGACAGGCAAACAGATTCCCCTCAATGAGAAAGCACAGTCTCCCTTCAAAAAAGGAATAGACTCCAGCCCAGGCACCAACATTTTCAGCCCATATCTTTATCTGTTTCTTGTCTTTTATCGTCATGAGTATAAATGTTGATCCTTATTTCATAAGGCTTGTTTGCTTGAATTCCAAAAAAATAAATAAATTAAATAAAGGAAAATGGAATGCATTGTGATAATGATAATGAAAGTCACTGAAACCCCTTCCCTTGCCAATTGCTGCTTACATGCCATGCACCCCCCCCCCCCCCCAAATCCACCACCCCCAATCTCGCCTCGCCGGCCCTGCATACAAGCTAATTTGATGCTCTGCAGGAGGTTGACACCATATCGTGTCATGACAAAGGGAACACTGGGTACATGTTCCATTAAGTGTCCTGTTATGTCATTCTACAGAGTGGCATGAAGGATATGTTGATGATGCTTCAAAATATAGAAACTGCTTTGTGAAAGTAATATGTGAACAATCCCTCAGTCACATTTCATATAAAAAAGAGCATCTCCTGAGCATCTGGTATTTTCAAATAGCAGAACCATTTTAAATGAACATTTTTAGTAGAATTATATGGAATTAGCACAGATCCTAGTTGGATTGCCTAGTTGGCTTTGCAGATGTTAGACCAGAATAGTGTTCATTGTTCTCGGCTATAAATAGCTGTACAAAATAAATAATTGTACCTTACTGAACCCGTGTTCAGCAGTTGTC
Organism: Anguilla rostrata; assembly: GCF_018555375.3. Taxonomy (NCBI): domain Eukaryota; kingdom Metazoa; phylum Chordata; class Actinopteri; order Anguilliformes; family Anguillidae; genus Anguilla; species Anguilla rostrata. The sequence goes on along the minus strand of NC_057941.1, from coordinate 14,857,315 downwards.
TACGATCATGAAAATGCACTTTTTTGTACGTCGCTTTGGATAAAAGCGTCTGCCAAATGAATGTAATGTAATGTAATGTAAAGATCCAACAATTTGTTGTTTGAGAGATGTCAGAATGAGCTAGTTTATATTTATTAAACATGGCATGAGGAAATTCTTATCATATCTGATATGGTGCATTAAAGATAAGGATGGAATCATATAAATCAGATTGTTTTTTTGATTCCCTAGGATGTATTGACCTGTTTTGAGAGTAACTGACACACAAGAGTTCTGTGACCAATGTAAGGTGTGATCAATTGAGTTGGACAGGCAGTCTCCCAAATAAATTAACGTGAAGACAGTTCCAGGCACTGGGAAGGTTTTTGATTTTATCATATCTCTAGGCTTATGTATTTTGATTATTCTTTGGAAAGGTAGACCATTTTCATGTGGTATCATAATGTAAGGACAAAACAAGGATAACTAAAGTTTTTCAAAAAATTGATGAAGGGCATTATTAGAACTTTCAGTTGTATAATAAAAAAAAGCATATCCTCCATTTTATTATGCAGTACCAGCCACATCAGAAAATGTTTAATAATTAAGAAACAAATAAAATAACAAACACAACACCTTGCCTGTCTTTCATTCCACTAAAATGCAGCATAAGGAGTTGAAATCCATTCTCATCAAGTCAACATTAAGTTTCACTTACATAAGTAAGATGGTCAGTTAAAAAATAAAAAAATCACTTGCCTATGACCAGGTTGGGTCCAGCCAGCCAGGGTAATATGAGTACTCTTATTGAGTCTGGTACCTCCAAAGTTTTTTTCCCTATTGTGTGGCATATGGCATCATCTATGGAGTTTTTCTTGCCTTTCCCTAGGGTCTTTGTGGGGGTTTAGGCAAGGGTATGCAGTTGAACATATGGTGACAAATTATTTTTAAATTGTGATATATAAATGAAACTCTAAATGTGATGATTGTTTGCATATTTCAGGAAAATACTAGGCTTCTTTTACTATAGGCAATGAAACGAAACATAAACGCAGCTGAAAACCCCAGCCAAGGCTGGGACATGTCAACTTCTTTGGATATATTGTAGCAAAATAGAGCCCCTTAATGCTCTGAATGGGAGTAGCCACCAGCGATTTGCAACAATGTCCCCACATTTCATAAAGTGTGCCTTCATCGGATGAAAATGAGTTAACTAACAATTAACTTTTGAAATTTGATGAGCTGTACATACAAAATGTTTGACTGCAGCTGACAGTTCTCAGACGATGAAATTTTACTTGGGTAGGAAAACTGAAATGCTGACTGCAGCTGTGACTTAGAACAACATTTCAAAAATCACCAGATGTACTGTATATTTAAGCTTTGGTGGAAGAACAAGCTTTAGCAGAAAAATGCCACAGCAAAGCACTCAACAACATCAAGCCTCCTGACTCCCTGGTATGATATTATTATTATTATTATTATTATTATTATTATTATTATTATTATTATTAGTATTATTTGAAATACGGTTACATGAATATGGTAAAAATATGGCATTATCCTGTAGCTTAACTGTACACAAAACCATCTAGCTGAAGTCCAATTGGTACTATTAATAATTACATTTAAAAATGAAATAAGAATCAGATATTGTAAGACTATGTGTAAGGGAAATTTGGTTCTACAACAGAGAGTATTTGATTTTTGAATGAAAGTTTTAGAACTGATTTTCAAATTTGGTTCTATAACAGATGGTATTTGGTTTTTGATGGGATGGCTGTCAAGCAAGCAAACAAACTCACCATTCATACACTGCCTTCAATAAACATTGGGTTATTTATATGCTTTGGTGATATGGCTGCTCAAGCAAGCTTGTGTTTTAAAAAGAACAACAATTGACTAACAAACTGCTTGCAGAATAAGCCCATGATTGCGGTAGAATGACAGTGTGAATTGAGGTAATCGACCCAAACACTGTAAATAGATTAACTAAATGTGAAGTGGCTAAAAACCACTAAAAACTGGCTGGTAATACTGCAAAATGATTTCAGAGAGAGTGTATAACCAGTGTTGTGATACCTATTATCCGTGATTGCCATGGCTAGGATTTGTTGACCTGGCTAACTTGGACTTGGCTTAACTAAGATGAGTTACTTTTGTGATACAGCCCCCTGGAAAGTAAATATTAGATTCAATAAAGTTCCCAAACACTTTTTTTAGTTTCTGTTCAGTAATTACATTTCTCAGCAAAGTTTTTTTCACCATTAATTCATTTTGAAAAAAAGAAAAGTGAAAACAGCAGCAGCACTACAATAATAACAACTATTTATACCTGCTGTAGTGTATAAAGATTACACAGTATTAAATAATGACTACACTTGTTAAATATATTCAAAAAAACAAAACTCCCCATCTACTGCTGTGCAAACGTTAAGAAAAGCTTTAATTTATTTATACAATGGGCTAAGACCCTATGTCCCTTCTCCCACCCCCAGGCTGTTACCACAGTCTGTAAATTGCCCGCTGAAATGTATTTGAAAATTTCAATTTATACCCTTCAATAGTGGTACTATGTGAAAAGGGGAATGCTTTTTCGTGTCTAACAATTAATTAGCAAATTATTAAGGAAACTGGAGAGCAGACCAGTCATTTTATTTTATAATATATTGTTTCTTCCTTCCTTTCTAGATATGATGCTGTGTATAATTTGAATCAGCATACTGTATATAAAGGTTTGGTAGAACTTTATATATGTTGAAGCATGTAATTACTGTGTTGAATAAATAGTTGGTGATATAATTAAGCTGTGAATAGTGGAATGTTGTAAAAGTAAAGTATTTTTCATTTCCATTGTATAACATTCAGCATCTTGATTATAGATTATGTATAAAGAAAATTGGTGAAGAAAGTTGACTAAATGAAGTTAACTCCATTCTGATGTTGGGAATCTCAACATATGGAATTAAAAAGCAACACCAGCCATCTGCATTCTTACTTTCTAGTGGCAGGGAACAGTACTTGATGTCCTTGCAGGGTGATAGCATACAACCTAATCTACAGAATAAATTAACTCCATGAAGAATTTATAAATATTCATTATCATTTGACTTTGGTGTGAAGCAAAATAATTAGCAATCTGACAGTAACGTGCATAAAACAGAAGGTGAGATAAAAAAAATGTATCTTATTTGCTCCCTGCAAATAATTGGTATCTTTCTTAAAATGGAATGATACTGCTATCAGGCAAGAAAATTAAAATATGAACAAAACTAAGCTTGTGTGAAAACCTGAAACTAAACAGAAATGAAAATGTTGGCTTTAAAGGCCTACTATGTGGGATTTCATAGCTTGTATTTACATTCAAAGAAGTCTCCTTCACCGTCTTAAACCCCACCCACTAACGCAGAGTAAGTTACCCCACCTAACATAGCTATCTCGATAGTTATAGATAATTGTTATGAGCTTCACGCTGCCAGTAACGTTACTTACAGGTCCAACAGAAAAAAAGCCAACTCTGCGTCACTTTCAAGCCCCTTGGCTAAACTCAGCTGGCGCTACCAATGCCAAGGTTAACTCTAGTTCTTGAAGGAGCCCTGTCAGCTTGTCTTTTTTCTTTGGTATACTTGGACTTATTCACTAGCTCACTGTACAGCCACAACCAGGGGCCCCACGCAGAAGATCGTGCCACTAGTGTAGAGGTAAGCACTCGCCTACCACCGTAGAAGTACCATTGCCGGGGTTCAATCCCCAGCAGCGGTACTTCTGACTTGGTCAGACGTTCCTATGAACACAATTGGCACACAAGTTTGTGGGTGGGAAGCCGTTTAGGGTAGGAGTCCTGATTCCTACTGGTCGGGGCGCCTGTTCAGCAGGGGAGGGGATCTGGGGGAGATAGCGTGAACCTCCTAACGTGTTACGCTCTCCCAGTGAAACTCCTTGCTGTCAGGTGAAAAGAAACAGCTGGTGACACCACATGTATCAGAGGAGGCATGTGGTAGTCTACACCCTCCCCAGGCCGTATAGCTTTAAAACTAAATGGAAATAATATTAAAATTGAAGACAAATTGCATTCATTTTGCTGTGCTAGCGGTTGATCGCAATGACCACTAAATTGCAATGTGTGGATTATTTTGGATTAAGCGGCTAAGCAGGGTGTGGTAAAGAGGTGGTGCTCAGTTGCGAAACATCCAACTGAATCAGCATTATGCACACCTTAAGGTTCTACATAATATAGTGCATTCATGTTTGGTATTGTTGGAAAGCCAATGGCATGGGGAACAAGTTGGTGTCTCAGCTACAAATGTTAATCTGCTGAGGTAGCACAAGCAGGATCATTGATGTACTGTTTTGTTATGATTGTTTCTTTATTTAATGACTTGGGGTTTCCTTTGATCCTTGGGTATATAAAGGGAAAAGTGGGATGATTTGAGGAGACTTAATAAGCTGCATGCACTTTAACCTGCCTCTGCCTCTGACTTTTACCACTGCACACCTAGTTTTAAAGTCCTAACATACGCAAAGAACTCAAGATATCTGCACTCCATAGTCACTCGCCTATGCACTAGTGTCGTAGCAAGATACACAATTGCATCTATGCAGACTACAAAAGTCAGAGGCATGTCCACATCTACCAAGATGGACAGCGATCCATATACTGATCTAGACTACTGGCGAAGCACTTGCAGTCTCCTTCTATGTAAACCAGTTAAGACAGAGGAAAGGTTAAAGGAAACCTCACCTGTTAAGATTTGTAGGTGAGATTTGTTTAACATGTTGTAAATGCCCTCAACTATGGAAATATGTTGTAAAAACCACACAAAAGATTTCAGTTATTTAAAAAAAATGTTTAATAGAAATTTTAAGCCTTTTATAGAAATTTTGACCAATGGAGATTGCCATTATTTTAGACGTGCAATGTACTTTGGGTTGATGATGTAAAATGGTTGCTCTGGAGGTTAACTCAGTTGTTTTGTCCAGCAGTTGTTGGCCACAAAGTTTGTGTGATGTGATACATGGGATATCTGTGAATAGGATGGATTCAATAGCTAAACATCTTAGTGTATCCTGGGTGGGAGCGGCATGGTACTGCACTGGGTAGCACTGTCGCCTCACAGCATGAAGCTTGTGGGTTCAAATCTCAGCTTGGGGCATTTCTGTGTGGAGTTCGCGTGTTCTCCTCAGGTACTCCGGTTTCCTCCCACAGTCCAAGGACATGCAATTGGGCTAATTGGAGACTCAAAATTGCCCATAGGTGTGAGTGAATGGTGTGTGTACCCTCAATAGATTGGCAACCTGTCCAGGGTGTATTCCTGCCTCTCGCTCAATGCACGCTGGGATAGGCTCCAGTGACCCTGCTCAGGATAAGCAGGTATAGATAACCTCACACCCACCTCTGCACACAAACATGCACACACACACACCAGTACCTTTTTCATGTCAGTGCTCATGCACCTGCAACTCACAAGTCAGCATTTGACTTTCGCCAAGTCTCCCATCATCCTACTTTCAAGCAAGGTGATTATATCCTTGTGACATATTTATATGCATGTTGCAAGCCGGTGAAGCTTTGCATGCAGAATGCATCCCTACTCAAAGGCTTGCAGAGAATTCCAAAGTCCCTTTACCTTGCTTGTTTTGCTGAAGCCTGTGTGACTCCTTTTTATGGTGTTCCCATATTTTCTCCTGTTATTGCAATACTGTCTCATTGAACAGATGTTTTAATGGGTTTGATGATGCTGTGGGACAATACATCATTCACCACCCTTGCTTGAAAAATCTTTGTTTACATGGTGGCCCATACTTATGTGAATATCGTTTTAGCTTTCTTTGCAATTTACGGCAGACAATTTTATTTCAAGTACTACAGAGTTATTTTGAAGCATTTATTCATATTAAAAATGAGTATTCCAATAAACTGGGGCACTATTGAATTATGTGACATTTCCTTTGATGTGCAAAACAGCGGTTCTTATTCAGAGAAAATAACTTACAAATACAAAATGCATTTAAATTATCTCATGCACAATTTCCTTCTGCTTTTGGAGGATAAAGGATCTGGGATAGTGCTTAGGGAAATACTAAGATGAAAACCTTTTTTAAATCAACCTTTCCAAATATAACAGTAGTTAAATGAGCGACATGGCTAATAACATTGATAATAAATAAGGGAAATCTTTTAGAAAAATTGGCAAGTCAAATGTAGTACACCTCAAATTTCCTCTTTGCTGAATTGCAGAGCCAGACACTCAAATCAGCCACACTGAGTGTCTGGCAGGTGCAGTATCATCTTTAACAATATATCATTCTACTGAGTGATTGAAACAAATCCACACCGGAGCTCATCACTTGCAAAGTTGATTGTCAATTACAATAATTTTTACAATATGAAAGTTACAATAATTTCAAACTGTAATGCATGACTCAAGATCAAGCGAACACCAAACAAAGACAAATGGTTATGCTTTTATATGCTTACCATGAAGAGGGTTAATGATTGCACATTTTTATGTTCAGCACCCAGGTGATGCTAGAGCATATTTAATAACACTGCTACTCACATACACAAAATGTATACTTATCTGAAGGTAGTAAAGAGGCACTGATTATACTGGTCAGAGTGGAGATATTTTGGAGGCATATTATTGACCCAGTGTCACCAAATAATTCAAATGATGATCGCAATAAGTAACTTTATCAATGCCAGTTTTTAAGCAGGTTTCTCCCCTGAAAGGGTGTTGTGACTAATCTACAGTAGTACTTATAAAGATATCCATATGTAAAAGTCAATAAAATGGGATAGATGCACTGTGCACCACATTGGTTGTATTCACAATTTGAGTTGCTTGCTAGGCAGGACATTTTCTCAGAAAAAGTGTTAATGTTTTGGTTACTGTTTTTACCAAAGTGAAGTGGCAAATGTGCTCTGAAGGTAGATCCAGATCTTATTACTGTATGTTACATTCAGGTATTTAGCAGATGCTGATATCCAGACCTTACAGCTTAAAGTTTCACATACCATCCATTTATACAGTTGGACACTTACTGAAGCGATTTTCATTGAGTACCTCTCTCAACAGTAAAACATCAGTGCCCCACCCTGGGAATCAAGCCTGCGTTTCTCAGTTCCATAACCATTATGCTTGACTGGTCACAATTTCTCTCTTTCCTTTCTCTCATGAATCCCATTTTTGCCCAGTCTCTTTCTTATTGTGCAGTCATGAACACTGAACTTAGCTGAGGCTAGAGAAGTCTGCAGTTCTTTGAATGTTCTTGTGGAATCTTTTGCGACTTCCTGGATGAGTTGTCACTGCGCCCTTGAAGAAATTTTGGCAGGCAACCAGCACCACCATTCCAAGTATTCTCCATTTGGTTCCATCCCAGAGTTTCAGAGCCTTAAAAATGGCTTTGTTACCCTTTCCAGCCTGATGTATTTTAACAAATCTTTGTAGTGACTACTTTACTCTGACGGTAAGGTTCGATATGAGGGAGGTTTAAATTCAACAGGGCAAACTGCAATCAAGCTTGGCTGTGTTCAATCAGCTAAATCTGATTATCAATTAAATTCAGTTATTTGGTTGATGGAGGAACTAAGGGTGCAATTACTTTTTCACTTGGATAATATGGGTGTTTGATACCTTTTTTCATTAAACAAATTAAATAATAATTTTAAAATGTGTTTTGTTTACTCAGTTTCTAGTATTGTATTTTGTCTAAAGATCTGAAACCATTCATTGTGACACATAATACTAGAGGATATCAGGAATGGGGCAAAGACTTTTCATGGCACTGCATGTTTTTCATCCACAGTACGCCCCTGTGCAGCCCACTGATTTTATATTGAAACAAATGGCAATTGTGTTTTGATAAAGTTTCCCTTAACCTTTTGTGTACTGTTTGCTCATTAGCACTGTGAAACTGTTATTAACAATTCATAATCATGTTAATTTGTGAAAAATTAAAAAAATGTTCTCATGCATTAGATCAGGGGTGTCCAACCCAGGTCCTGGAGAGCCGCAGGGTCTGCTGGCTTTTGTTTTTACTCGGCACTTAATTGATCAATTAAAGCAGTTGATTACATAGTTAACTCACCTCACCTGGTTTATTTTGTGTAAGTGGTTGTTGTATTTAAGGTCAAAACAAAAACCCGCAGACCCTGCGGCTCCCCAGGACCGGAGCTGGCCACCCCTGCATTAGATTATTGATATTTATTGTCTTGATCTGACACTCAATTATTTTTAATCTTTATCTTATTATATTCAAAGAACTCACACGTAAAAAGACAAAGCAAATACAGATGATGAGTAAAAAACAAAACAAGAATCAATTCCTACTGGCTCAGTCACTGATTCTTAAATACATCTCTCAAAATTCACTGGTCAATTTGACCCAAACCAAACACTAAACAACTGATAGTAAAGAATAGAAAACATCAAGGAACAAGAGAAAGAAAGGAAGAAAAAATGTACCTGAGAAAAACCAATATGGGATTCATGATACATGTGCAGACTTTTGTTTGGTGCATATCCCAGGTGTATGAGATGATGAATGCTGGCTGTTTGTGAATTTTATGTGGATGCCCACTGGATTCTAAATCAGAATCGTAGCATATCAACACGCTCTCTTCAAATGTAAACAGTGTTTTTCACTACATCACCGATTACACTGGCAGCCTAATATCTCTGAAAAAGTAAAATGCTAGCATGTTTCCACTGAATAGTTGCACAGACTGTTCTGTTTACAAGGAAATGTGTATTTATTTCATACAAATCACTGAGCTGTTTTTATTGGTTGAGCCATCAGCAATAACATGTGAGAGGGAGTGTTGTAGGCACAGACTGTAGAAAAAAGTCACGGTGATGTCACCAATTGAAGTGAAATTTATGGGCGGTGCCATGTTGTAAAAACTGGAGCCAGAGACTGTGCAGTATGGAAAAACGGAAACCCTTATATGGCCGTCTGCTGAGCGTGTGAGATACAGTGACTCAGTAGTGAGTTTTTTTTTTTTTTTTGTATGATTGTATGATTAATTGTATGTATTCATGTATTGTAAAGCATCTTTGAGACCATGAAAAGCGCTATATAAAATAAATGTATTATTATTTATTATTATTCCTGCGTCTCCAGCACCCCCACGACCCTGCCCAGGATAAGCGGGCATTGATAATGGATGGATGGATGGACGAACAGGTGGCTGAAACACCTTTACTGGAGCCAACCGTACTGGAGCTAATGAGCAATGTCTCTCAACAAGACCAGGAGGTGAGCTTCAAAGACCAAGTCTAGTTTTGGCCGTCTGGTTGAAGATATTCACAATTCTAGGTCACTTTGTAGCAGACAAAATAATAAACAAACAAACAAATGAACTGACAATAGTCAGAGACAGATCCATAGTTCTCCTTTTACATGATTTCATCAGGGAAAATTAACCAAGCTAGATAGCACCAACATTTACTTCAGACAGGGGGTTAATCTCTGCATGAGTGCAAGTGGTAAGGAGCTAGTGCATAGTAGGAGGGATATGCTTTCACAGGCACCTTCTGCAACGTCGAACAAATTCTGAGCAGTCACTCGTGGCATCTGTTATGCGGTGATCTATATGAACGTGACAATACACAATTGTGCAGGTGGACAAATAATGCAAGCTTGTCTCAATTCAAGTTTTTGTGTTTTACAGTACATAGTATCATTAGATGCTATGCAAATCGCTCTGCTGCAGCAGAGCAAAGTGGATCATGCTCTATAGGTAGGCAGGGGCTGTCCTGTTGGCTGCAGTGTAGGCCAGGGTCAAGAGTTAGAACCCGATCCTGGCGTCGACTGGTAGCCAGTGGTGTGACATGTGAGAACTTGGATGAGAAAGAAGAAGACAAGTTGGGCAACAACATTCTGAATCATCTGTAGTGGCTGTATGGCACAGGCTGGCAGGCTTGCAAGGAGATGCACATTCTGTCATTGACTGATGTGATGACACATTTCTCCAAAATATCACAGGGACTGAAATTTTGTGCTGCTCCTCAAATTCACACAAAGAAATAACATTTCACTGAGAGATTCCTCCATTTGACAGCAAGTCACTTTTTTATCTGCAATAGCCTCAAAATAACTACTAACTGTATTCTGTCTGGAAAGAATGCTTTGGCAAGAGCTATGATATATGCATACATGTTTCAAATGGTATGCCTTGCCTGTTTAAAATGACCAGCGCCCTTTTTAAGTGTATGTATTTCATCATTGCAATACCAGCTAAACTCATGTTAAAGTACTCTTCAAGTAAGAGACTGTGACTTACTCTAACGAAACTTCAAAAACATTCTATTTCATTTGGTGCCATTGTGAGATTTGTGGGGATGAAAGATGTGCATCATCACAGTACTTTCTTGGCTGACATTTGCAAAATACAAGTAAGAATTTAAAATTAAGTTTCTTTGTAGACTGACTTTCTTAAATACATTTCATGGGTAATTGTTTTAAACCCTTGCAGAACCTTAAAATTGAATGGTTGAATGATTCAAATGGAAATCATAACCATGCCCACATTAGTCCACAGTTATGGACTGCCTGGGGTACTGTATGTACAACATACTCTGTAACAGAGGCGGTGCAATACTATAACATGTGCATGTGTTTTTTATGTATTGTATGAGTTTTTCCACACAAACCCAACTTCAAAATGTAATCTACAAATGGTTTAAACCCCCTTAAACCCATGGATTTTTGTAAGAACCCCCCATCTTAAATAAACCCTATCATCTCCAAAATTATATACAGTACAGACATGGGTCAAAGCTTGAAATAAAGAGCACATATGTACCAAAAGTCCTGTCTATGTTAAATCTAACACTATATCCTCAAACCCATTTGTGATTTAAAGCACTTTATTCTCATTCTCACTGTTATACTTCCTATGCCAGTTCCTTATGTTGTAGGCCTATATATAAATTTCCACCACCAGTTGTGATCTTGATGACTTAATTTCTGTTATTTACCAAAATTTTATGTATTCACTTATAAGTTGCTCCAGATATAATGCTGATTCATTTTCATAAATTCTGAAATGCACCTATTTAAATTCCCGCACTTGGCAAAACTGGATATTTTTGCATTGTCCAACTCCTATCAAGCATTTCGCCAACATCGTATAGATGTTAAGGCATTGAACCATGGGGGCTTGAGGCCAGGAAAGCACAGAAATGTCTGTGGCACTGTCTCAAGATAAAGACTAAAAGATAGCAACTCTGCATTGACATACTAACTTGCCTGATTGACAAGGACAAATACCCACACATGTACCCGTGATTGATTTATAAATGAAGATAACGGCAAATAGCTGAAAGCATGAATACTAATGTACTTCATTGCAGAGCAGAGTTCTTCCCAACTACATCATCAGGAGTGATTAGTCTTACTTTTAGTTGGACTATCTTATAAAGGAAAGAATTACATGAATCATGCTCTGACTTTGTATTATCATCAGCATAACTGTGAAAACCAAGGAAAAGACCATATTTTAGTTGATTTTATGAGTGATTTGCAGTAAAAGAGCTTACAAATCCTTTTGAGTGATTCCACAGAGGAACTAAGAAGAAAAAGGAGATAAAATGTAGTATTAGGCCTGCATAATCACTGCTGAAATAGAAAAAGCATTTAAACTATGAAAGATTGTGGTCTACCCTCTTGAACATCAGTGTAAAAACTCCAAATCAATGTAGCTGATTGCTTCACATTAAACCTGTAATCATTTTAAATGAGTATACAATTCAAGCGAGACATAAAAGCAGAGTTCAAGAGAGACTAAGATTAATTAAAAAATTAAATAACCTCTCATACATAAAGGTGGAAAAAGGTGAAAAAGTCTGCTGAGTCAGGTGACTTCTCACTTACCATAGAGAAAATTGCTTTCTGGATCTTCTGATAGTGTTGAGTCTCAAAAGTTATTGTGAGTTGTTGTAAGCCCAGGTGAATCCAGCTGTCAAAAAAAAAAAAAAAAAAAAAAAACCATATACCTTCTATTGAGCCATTGCTTTTGTGTCTTTGCATGATAATTCCTTTATTGTCCAATATTGGTTATTCTAGACTTGTCCTTATTTCCTTGAAGTTAATTTGAAGGAAGGTTTCCGGTTTTGTCGTCTAATTCAAAGTATTTTCTGACCACCCCTAGGGTCTTTGCCTTAAATACATGACCTGGCAAGATATTCCCCACATGACAACTCTTTGTGAAGAAATACTTCCTGATATTTCTGTGAAATTTACCTTTCACTTATTTCCACCTATGCCCCCTTGTACTGCTGACAGAACTCAAACAGAAAAATCTATTGAACTTCTCTTTGTTAATCCCTCTTATGGATTTAAAAACCTCAATCAAATCCCCCCTAGTCTCTTTAAGCTCAATAAAAGGAGACAAAGTATATTTCCTCATAACTTTTACTTTTTAAACCAGGAACCAATTTGGGCTGGCCTTCTTTAAACCTTTTGCAGAGCTTCTACATCTTTATTATAGTGAGGTTCCCCAAACTGCACACAATGGTATGCAGTGGTATGTGCGATCTGACATAAATAACATCACTATAACCTTTGTTGGTCAGCATTCTGTTGGCCTTTTTAAAACTGGTGCATCACAAAGCTTAGAAGTAGTAGTACACAACCAGCCATTGTCACCCCTTACAACCCTACCCCAATCTAAACTACTATTTCCCTACAAGTACTTCTTTTATCACAAATACAGTTTACATGTTAATTTTGGTCATCACTTAAGTCAAACTATACATTATATTTACATTACATTTATAAGCATAAGTGGGCCTAAAAAATATCAGATCTATGCCACATTTTGCTGCAAAGCCCAGAAAATATGCTTCACTGCCCTTCTGTAATAATATCTCCTTTGACAAGTACAGGACAGGGAAAGCTGGAAAGGCCTCGAGGGATATAAAAGATTTTCTCTACTATTTAAAACATACCATGATAAAGGTATCCCAACAATTCCATAGTTTACAAAGCAGGCAGTGGTTTTGTGCCTATTCAAACTGAGAGAGCATTATATTTTTGGCATCTTGGATATAAAATGAACATATTTTCTTGAATTCAACATTTCAAGTATTCATAATGACTTGTAATTATTTGAGTGAAACGTATTCTTTTACATATGGCACAGAGCATACTTTGGCAAACCCCTAAGTATTCTTTTTATTCTTAATTTTTGTTTTATGTTGATATTGCATTCATTACAGATTACATTTATTAGGCCAGGAAGAGTTGCAAAATATTGCATTATTTGTCTAAATCTGATTAGAAATGCAGTGTTTCCATAATTTGTGCTGTATGTTTTCTTCAGTTGCTAGCCAATTATTAGAAATGTTGCATTAATGCAGGGCAACTAGCTTAGGGTACTAACTACCTAATGTGACAGGACACAGGTTTTTAGAGAGACTAGGGTGCTGATCCTGCACTTGTCTCCTTCTATTTTGTTCATTTTTTTCTGACATTATGGCCATTACAACTGAGGCAGAGAGGACTGAGCCAGTGAACCGAGAGAAAATGAGGAATGCCTTTTAGAGTCCTGCATACAGACATTATGGTTGGCACTTAAGACCCTTTCCTTAAACCACTTTTGGTTGCTCTCTCTCTCCATCTCACTCTCACCCTCACACACACTGCATATTATTTTGTAAATTTAGTACAGTACACAATCTCCTCACTCCAATGATTTTGCTAATTAATGTAGACTAAACATTACCATTGTTGTCCTCATCATTCTAGAGCAGCATCATTTAGCAAAATATGTTTTTCAAATATATTGAGCCAGATTTACGAAATCAAACTTAGTTTCAGCTGCTGATATATGTTTCTGGGCTAAAATGAGTTATGTCTTATGTATCAAACAGGTGCACAGGGCTGGAAGCTCAGTATGCATGTCATCTATGTGTCATAGCAAGGTGTGCTTCTCTCCATAATGCATATGCATTTAAGGGAGGATTGTGCAAACAGACAGAGGTAAGTTTGGCTGATTATGTATTCCAGTGAATTTACTAATGTGGATGCAATTAACAAGGGCTGATTTTTGAATGAATTTCTGGCACAAGTTAAGCAGAAACACAGGTATATGCATTGAACTTATACTCAGAGAATATTTACAGGAGTCACAATATTGAATGAAATGAATGAAAACAGGCAGAGACCAATGATCAGTTTAAAGGAAAGTTTTCCACTCCATCAATTCTCAACTGCAAAGTGCAGACTAATCAAAAATTTCAGCAAATTTTGAAATGAACAGAACTAAAGTAAAGGGGACCATTATCACAAGGGTGTCATTTGTGCTTTCACAGGCCTTTTGAACAGAAACAGTATAAAGTATGACCTCATTAAATGCTTTGGCATATGCAAGGTATGTTCCACATTTTCTCAATATGCCAGGTGTTGAAAAAGGCAGTACATTTCGAAATGTCCATCATCAAGGACTGCGGATCTGAACTTGAATGCAGGTCCTTCACATTTTAGATTAATCAGAATGATTTGTTCAGAAAAACACGCACAAAAGGAAACAAACAATGCTTCCTCAACATGCATTATTCAGACTGGACCACACAACACTAAAAGATTGAAGTGCCCTCTTCTGGTGCTCAAGGTTCTTTGAAGTAGAATCCAGTGAAAGTTCAGAGGCCCTTTGAAGCCCGTACCTCAAATCAGAAAAATTAAGTATTACAATGAAAATTCTGTGCCCCAAGAGTTCTCCTGCAGGGTCATGGACAGGCCGGATTCATGGACTATCAGTGTACTATTGCCATAATGGTGACCATGGCAACTGCACATTCTAAGTGCACAAGGAAAGATTGGTGATAATGTGCGATGAGATGAATGCAGAGGCAAGAGAGTAATGACTATTTGAGACATTGCCTGAAGGGAATATCATCATCAACCTGCAGACTCCCCCCCCCCCCCCCTCCCCCCCAGAGAATGCTCACACACACAGCCTATCGGCCCCTTTTGTTTTGCATATACCTTTAAATTGGCTGGGCTATACTGAGAATAGATCTGACTGAAGGTAACACTTAATACTTTAGTAGTAGCTGACAGGGTGACTACACAACCCATGTACAGAAACAGTCAGCAATGTAGACAAATTAGTCTATTCATTATATTAGAAAGAGATATTATTAGCAAAGAAGTACTTCAGATGTGAATTTTTAATATCCATTTAAAATACATCACCTCTGGATTTTAGCCTGTAGACATATAGACTATATATTACAGAACTGCTAATCCTCTTACCAGTATTATGAATGTATTTTTGTATGAGCAGGGAATATTCTGAATAATGCACTATATTAATGTGTCCTTTTGGCTTTGGGCTATCTTGGATTTGTGGAAAATGGACCTCATTTGAAAATCAGACCTCATTTCACTGAAACAAACATATTGACATTAATCTGATCTAATTAAATATATGCCCTACACAAAACAAGTCATACTGGGTCAATGAAAAGAGAAAAAGAATCACATTGAATGACAAAAACATATAAATAAATAGTGAACAAGTGCAACATTTCCTCATTTGAATTTGGAATGCAAATGCACCATCAATTGATGAAGTAATTTTGATTAAACATCTGCTTGTTTCAATAAGTATGTGTATGCCATTTCAAATATGAGTCTGTGAAATCATGATTATGATGCACCATATTCAGTGTTCTCCCTTTTAATTATAAATGCTACATCAAATTTCTTAATTCAAGACTGCTTTTTTTGAATTCTGGTTTCAATACTACGTGTGTGTGTGTGTGTTTAATTCTGTCAACATGTGATCTTGATAGCATATACGATAAGTTATAAAATGTATATATACTCGTTCCTGTATGAATGTCAGACATCAGACGAAAATATTCACACGGGGATTATTCTCACTGATGAATGCTAAAATACTGCTTTTTAAAATCAAATCAGATTAATTATAGGTTGCAACAATCACTTAGCTCAATTTTTGGTGAAGGAAGACATGGAACATGAGTGAAGATTATTGCTTTATTTAGTAGTTCAGTTAAACTGGTACAAAAATAGTAGCAGTAAAGTCAAAATAACTGCAAGTCAAGTTGTCAGTAAATTTTAATTCAGACACACACACACACACGCACACACACACACACTTCTTTATATGTCATGAGGACATCTAGCTAGAAGGTACATTATGGAGACCCCCTTTCTAAAAGTCTTACAGGCATGAAAATTATGCTCAGAAATAATAAAATAATTTTGTAAACACAGATATCAGGCTCAGGTATTTAGTTTTCATGGGTTCACTCGTGACATACATCACATGTTTTCATTCACCGTGGGCTCCAAAAGACACACTACCCACTCTCAAGAGACCATTTACTAATCCTGATAACTAGTTGGTACTAGTACCAATGGAAGGGAGTCCCAGTAGCACTAGATTGTACATTGTCTATGGATCAGTATAATTATAAAGTACAGTTCAGACCAGACGATATTCAAATATAGTCTAATCTTCCCATAACTGTTGTGTGTTATAAACAGTAGATACTAAATTAATTTTCAATTAGCAAAATTCAAAGGAAGACTTTACATTTTAATCAATGCTTTTATCCCTTTATACAGGAAAAAGGAAGCTACACCACCACCGGGAACTGCTTGATTATATAGAGAGAGCACATGAGCAGTTTCTGGAACACAGCAGAGAGCTGAGTTCTTAATACAGGTATTCTTAATACTTGCTCCACCAATTTTCTAGTATCAATGATGTGTGTGTACAGGATGAAGCGCTTTAATTACTGTGTTGCAGAACTCCTGCACAGTGGCACACCGTGTTTATGCCTGCTCCAAAAAAGGGACTCACACTCTGAACACAGAGGTGTGTTAAAAAAGAAAAAAAAAAGTTTTTTCAGCGCATCTGTTTTGAGAGTACACTGCCCTGGGCTAGGTTTATAAGTGAACATCTGGGTCCTGCTGGCTTGAGTGGCAGTATTGCTAGTCTGCCCCAGTCCACTCAGTAGTCTAGTTATCTGCATCTAAATATATAAACTCCTTAACTTGACCATTTAACAGGATATTCTGTAGCTATGAATGGCTAACTGAAGGGTTGACTTAAGAGGTAGGTTTTAAGCCTACTCTTAAAATAAAAAAATATGACAAAATACTTTCAAATGACATTATTTGATGGTATTCATATTTCAGAAAAAAAAACAACTAAACAAAAACACACACAAAAAAAAAATGAATTGAAAAAAAAAAAAAATTAAATTTCCAAAACCAAATCGAAATTGAACCAAACTCAAAAAAACGTGAATTGCTCAACACTAGTTCCAGTTGACAAGACTTTGATTTAAGAGCCCGCATATGGTCAGTATACCATGGGGCGAGTCTCTTCAATAACTTTTTTTTACTTTTAAATGGATCATCTACATCAGTTGTACATGGTGAATTACAACCTCACTACCATCAACACCAAGTCTTCAGAAAAGATCTAGAGTATGACTGCAATAATGAGTGTGAATGACCGACCGACTGAGGACTTACTCAAATGTTATTCATCAATGCAGATATAAGGTCATCTGCATTTTCATGCAAAATTACATCACATAACATCACCACTTTGCCATAGCTTATATCTGAGTGAGAAAGAAATTCTGTATGTCATGAATAAAGACGGAGTATTGTCCAGGAGGTCTGGGTTATGGGCTGAGAAAAAAAAGGCAGTTCCTACCATCATCAAGTTGAGAAAGGTTCACGACTAGCACTTCAAAGGAATCTAATTTAATACACGTTTGGAATCGTGTGAATTAGGTCATTGTAATTTGTAGCAACACCACCCCCTCTTTGGCAAAGACAGATTTGACTATATATGAAACAAGGCAGATTATTCATTTAAAGAAAAGTTCTCATCTGCTTTCAGCCACGTTTCAGTGAGACATAGGGTGCGTCAGTACTTTTCATTCCTCACCTCCTTTACTCCACTTCCCCACTACCATTTATCTCCTACCCAGCAGTATGTGGAGGAAAAGAGAGAATGGGGAGGCATGACGAAATTTGGGACAGCTTATCTGGCTTCTCCATCGTTAAAGGCGACAGTGACTACTGAAGCCTTTTCATAATCACTACATTTTGTTGAGCCCACAAATTGTTCCATAGCCAGTTACAGATCTCACATGGTCAGCCCATTTTAAGCTGCAAAATAGTTTGTAAGTTTCAAGAACAAGTAATTGCATATAGGCTACAGTGGCCTACAAACATGAACCTGACATTACAGTTCATGTCAAGACACTATTAAAGGAGTAACATGGTGGTTTTCACACTTTCTCGGTTTTATGTGCTATTTGCACAAGAGGCATTGAAGAAACACAACGTAAAGTATTAAATATGTCCGTTCTTAATTTTTGGAGAAATATGCGTTTTAAATTTATCATCCTATTTTCAGCCGGTTGAGATTATTATCGACTTAGTGCGTCACAAGTACAGTAACCACTCCCCTTTCCGCGCCCCGTAAAAAAATCTGACAGTCTCTGGACTGGACACATTGTCCTGCTACAAGTGTGCTGTGAAGTTTAGGTAGCAAACAACAAGGCTGAATCCTTCTGACGTAATTTACATAGAAACTATACGCTCAGATCACGTAGTTTCACTCACTGTGGCCAAGCGGAATCAATAACGTTTCAGAAAATATATAACTTTAAAAGGTTTAATTCAATGTTCTACTGGTACTTTTGCCGTATATTGAGGGTGTGAATGAAAATTTCGGTGCCGCTGACTATAATCGAATGTTTTTCAGATTTACCGTTTGATCGAGCAAGTGTCATTCAAAGTACATTTTTATGGGTTAGTGCTTTTTATTGTGCTAGCTACTTCACATTAACCTTTGTACGGTGATCAGTAAAGGCTAACAGCACAGCACCACTTAATTATTGTCACTTCTATCACCACTGTAATGAACAAAAAAAAGGTGACAAACTACCTTTTCTGTGAGAAATGTATTGTCGAGCTCACGCGCATACACTGCTGGTGACATTCTAAAGCTCCGTTTTACCCTCCCTACTGTCAGTCAGATTGCTGTGATAGCTCATTCTAAATCATATTTGGCCACCCATGGGTAACTCCATGGGTCCCCAAATGACCCACAGTTTGTGCCGCTGGCTTACAGGCAAGACAACGCGAATATTTGACTAACGTTAGGTTCACTTATTAGAGTGCCTTTTAAGGACTATTAAGCCGCGTTTCCACCAAAAGTACCCGGAACTTTTAGTCCCAGGAACTACTTTTCAAGGAACTAAAAGGTTCCTTCAGCCCATGGTTGTCTGTGTTTCCACCGCGGTCTAAAGTCCCGCAAAGATTAGGCAAATTAGCCCACTGACGTATGAAAAAGCGACGTTGTCGTCGGTCCATCTGTCCTATGATTTCTTCTGTAACCCCATACTACCACCAAAGTAGCCTACATTATTTTCTAATAACTGGGACAGCCCGGAGGGGTTTATTCCACTTATATACAACGGGTTACCAACAATGACTATATATGGTTACTTTTGTATTTATTGATTTTTATCGATTTAATCACCTGGAATTGAAATATTCTTCTGCAGCCGTTTGGGCATATTTTACCGTTGTCAAGCAAAACTGTCGTTGGTAGTTGAACTTGGACCGTTGTTATGCAACAAATAGGATATAACAGGCTAATAGTCAGATTGTAACTGTTTTATATATCCTCTCAAACACATTCGTTATGTTTTTATGCGAACATTCACTTTCATGTCTTGACATCCGAGGCGACAGAATGCATTCACATTTCCAATATAACTAGCAACAACAGCAGAAAACATGCACACATTGTAAACAATTTGCTGTTTGATTACTTTCTCATCGTCAATTATAATCGCAAAATGACAAGAATAGAATGAAAACTCGGACTTGCGTGAAAATTAAAATTAGCAGTGGTACAGCCACCGTTTGCTTTCCTTCGAAGTTACTGCTACAGTTACAGCAGCGAAGTGTGCCCTCCAGATGCGAACCATGCACCATAAATTAGTCCATAGTCTTCCTGGTCTTTTTGTGGAATTGAAGAATGGCAGAGTAAAATTACGGCAGTCTGAAAAAGCTAAAGGGACGATTACTAGAATTACCTTTTATTTTACCCTGACAAAAAGTGCGGAAGGTGATTTCCAGTTTGCTTTTACTGTATCACCAATGTGAATTACGCAGAACTACCGCATACCTCACATAACTGTATCAAACGTTTTGAGTCAATTACAACGGGCTAACAAACACAATCCGGAAGAAAATATTCAGCAACCGAATTAATCCGTTTTAATGTTTTGGTACGTAATATGCTGTCCCAGCACGAATGCTTAGCATTTTATAAAACAAATACTAAAGCAAGAAAAGAACAGAAGGGCACACGTTATAATTCCAAGACGTTGGCAGGCTATAACCAAAACTAGGCTACTGCGCCGCATAACATACAAGTTTGATTTGAAGTTATTATGAAAATAAATCGGTTTGCGGCTGCAGATTTTTAAACATGGCGGTTAGAAATAAAACACTGCAAGTAGTCGACCAATCAGAAATTTTCAGCGCTTGCGCCCCACCCCAAAGGTTCCGGTACTTTTGGAAAGTACTACCCCCCGAGCAGGAACTTTTTTGGGGGTAAAATAAAGCCCCCGGAACTAAATTTAGACCCTAGTCGAAACGCGGCTTTAGATTATCTCTGGTTGGTTATACTCATTTATAGCTAGCTAGCTAACGTTAGCTAGCTATGTAATTTGCTTTCATAATGTAATGTTATCGATAACGTTGGCTAGCTAGTTTGCTTTCATAACGACGTTATATTTGTGGTTTTACCTTAACTTGGCTAACTAGCTAGCAAAAAATAATATTGGATATAAGTCAACGTCCTTAGCTATCGATACTTGATATACTAAGTTAGCTAGCTTGGGAAAATTCAGTCTCCCAAGATGAATTATTAATTATATGTTCAAATTATAACACGTAGCTTGTTTGTTAGCTACAACCACCTAGACCGCATAGCTAATTTATACTCTATTACTAACATTACTCTTACAATCCATCTTAATTTTACTTGAGATCTGTGCATGCATTCTCTCCCACACAAATATATACTCAGTTGATTTATGGTCTTGTATATTTAGAAAGCAAAGGTACACTGAGATTAGCAAGACATAGCTAACTCTAGTAGCCTTTTGTCCATGCCATTCCCCTGATTTTCAGGCTGGTTCATATTTTGCTCCAGGGCAGAATAGCTTTTGTCCTCTGCTCCACATGTGCCGGTGAACACATGACTAGACACACATAAATGTATTCTTTTCAGTACTCGGGACATTCCAAATTTTTTGTGTATTTGTTTCAATCACATTTTTTGAAAATTTTGGCCTTACTCCACTTTCTTGCACATCTTTGGATTCATCAAATTTTTAAAGAAATTCTTGGTTATCAGTGGTCAAAATCTTGTGGTATCGGAACAATGTTAGTGCAGCATAAAAGGTCAAATCTCAGAACGCCCCCATAATCGCAGTCAACCAATCCCTGTAATCATGATCTGTATTACAGGCATTGGTCTCATTGGAAAATGATGTCTTGAAAAGAGTGGGAACCCTGCCAGGACCAACTTTTTTTAGTAACTCATCATTAGGGGGCACTGATGGTCTGAATGATATTGAAACATTTGTGCAGCTTGTGCTTTCTTTTTGTGAAATAGCACTTTTTGTTTTTTCAGTTGTACCTTTTGCACATTTTTGTAGCATGTACATTAATGAACAAATACTTCCATCTTGGAGACATGCAGTTTACAGTAGCATAATTTAGTCAATAAAAACTATTAACTCTTGGGACCTTAATACACTTTTCACTGATTTAAGCAATACATATTTACCTTTATTGAAATTTGGTTTGCTACTGTTACAAAATATCCTTAGACTACATGAAATAAACTTTGAATCTTATAATAGCTTATTATTTAAGTCTTTAAATAAATTAAATACATTTTTTTAAACTAATTACTTTTTTCAGATGGAAAGAGACAGAATGGAGGAAGGTCTGCAGGAAGCAGTAGAGGACTTCAATTCCTGGAGATTCTCAGTAAATGGATTTGCAAAATTGGGTAACAAAGCAGAGTTCATGTAGAATGCCTGCCTGTACTGGGCAATGTTACAATGGCATAGCTGCATTGACAAGCTCATTAATCGACGCACGCGCGCACACACAACACACACACCACTCACACACACACACACACACTACCTCTGGCCCCTGGTCATGCATGGCTTTCTAAGGCATTGGAAATTCTGTTCACTGATTTCAGCACATTGAGGCTGATCTCCTTCTGGCCTTGTGCCAAAACTCCCTGCAGCTAACTCTGAGTTCTGATCATTCAATTGTGCCAAAATCCCCAAAAGCCAACTGTCTTACAACACTGACCAATTGCGAAAGCCAACCCTGTTATGGTACTGATGATTCGCTTGTCGCTAGTGGAAAGCCCTCTGCCATCTGGAGCCCTGGCTGGCAGACATGCGACAGTCAGAAAGAGTTCGCTTTTGAGGAACCTGATGCAAAACGAGGGGATCGTTTTCACCTTTTGTTTGCTCCAAGGTTCATTTTTCCTGCACTCTTCCCAGAAATATGATTATTTTAGCCTGAGTCTCCAATGAGCAAGGAAAATAAGACCCGTTTTACCTTTATACACTGGCATAATGGATGAAAAAAGTCACAGTATTCAAAGAGGTTGGGGCTGTGACATTCAAAGCATGTACACTACGAACTCTTGGACGTGCAATGATATGTATCTAAGCAGAAACTATGATGTTGTATCAGAATATATAGGCCCAATCAATTGAAAACATGGGGAAAATACAAAATTAAATAGAATTAAATTTAAACCCTTACAGAATACATAGTCATGAACGCCCGGAATAACATATAACTGCACAACATGAAAATAATGAAAACACTGATTAAAAATGAGACAAAATGCATTACAGTATTACTCCAGTTCCAGAATACATTGCTTATTATGTGAATTGTAGGGCTGGGTCTGGAAATGTGAGCATTACATTTACATTTTAAACATTTAGCAGACACTTTTGTACAGAATGATTTGCAGATATTTTATTATTATTATTATTTAGATCTAGATATTTTCTGAAACAAGTAAGGTTAAGTACCTTGCTCAAGGGTACAAAAGCAATGCCCCACCTGAGAATCAAGCACAACTGTGTATATCTGCAGTGAGTCTCAACCAAAGCAAGCCAATATTCTGGTTCACTATGTCAATTTTGTTTTAAAACATTGTTTCAACATTATTTTAACAATGTTGACAATACACTCCAGAATACTGGTTTTGGTTGTGATTTTGCATGGATATACACAGTTGGTGTGCTCTAGTAGAATGTGGAGTCATATCTAGTGTTTAGAATATGGCCTTAGAAAGAAACAGTGTAATTGGATAGGGAAAACTTGATCAAGGCCCATACACTATTATGTTATTTCTAACAATGCCACCTGTTCTCTCTTCAAGAAACATCAAAGGAAATGTCCTTGGGGAAATTAAAAGTCAAGCTGACTCCTTAATCTAGACATACAGTCTATTAGTCTCTGAAGAGACAGCAGAAGACAAAGCTGTTTACAGGGTGTCGGCACGCAGATTGTTATAATGGTCAGGATTTCCTTTTTCCCATTTTAAGTTTGCCAATCCGTGACATTCAGTAGAAATCATTAACTGTGAAAGACCTAATATCTGTGTAGAACTGGTTATTGTGGCCTGGCATTTGGAATTTACAACCATCACATCTGTTGTTAAAAGCAGGAGTAAATTTCCATCTTGTAGAGGTATTTAATTTAACTGTGCTGAATTACAGCCTATCACATTCATGTTTGGTCTCATTAGAATTTTGATAATACCATGGTGCTCAGCCCTGCTTTTCATGGCATAAGGTCATTTTAAATCAGTAAACTGTCAGGTTTAAGATAGGCTAGTCATTGTGATAAATAAGAGAATACAGAATGTATGATTTCTATTCATTATACTAATTGACTCCATATAAGTCTGGCCAATCCTCACCAATTCAGGAGGTTTAAGGCATTATAACTCCAGATGTGAGCATCACAGAGGCTTGGGAAATGGCTCAGTAAAAAACATGTTCAAATAATCCTCGCTCCCAAACAGTAGTTTTCGATAAAATTGTGCACAACAAGGTCTGTGGATGTTCATGAGTAACAGTGGCATTATATCTGGAAAGAGATGTTGCTGTTGAGTTGCTTGAATTTTTGGTGCTTTGAGCACCACAAAAACTCTCCCATTGAGGTTCATCGCACTGGGGAGAGCTCCATTGGATATCTGGAAAACTTGTGGAATGTCAGCAAAACTTTCTATCTTGCTGGATAGATACTTGGGGGTAAGTGGAATCATAGCTTCATTTCATTTTTGGATTAACTGCTCCTTTAACCTCTATTGCCCATCTCTAGAGTATTTTTCGAGAATGTCCAGGTATTGTTGAAGACCTTCTTTGGTTGGGAATAAGAGTATTTTACCTCAGTGTCAACGAAAATGAGGCCTGGGGCAGCTGAATGATCCAGCAGTTCTGTCAGTGCAATAATGTACAAGTTGAACAATATTGGACTAAAACAGCACCCTTGCTTCCTTGCTTAATGCTGTGATCTTGACTAAAGTAAGGTGGCCTTTGGTTATTGATATTTACAGCAAATATTTTGTGCATATGCAAATACTTGTATGCACCTATCAAGTCATACACCTTACCACCAATTACACTTGAAATGAATTTGAGAATCACTTTTGGTAATTGTAAGCTACAGAGTTTGAGAACACTGACCTAAAATTTTGGAAATACATTCCAAAAAACCTACTCTTCAATGGGTTTAAATTTGCCATCATGTGGCTTTTGCAGATTACTTCTGATATGTGCAGAGACAGTCTTTCTATGTTTGTGCTCCCAGCATTAGAAGCATAAGTACAGGTTATATTGCACTTTACACGTTATGATTGGGGCCAGGCTGTTTGAAGCGCTGAGGACAAGTGAGGTGACCCAACGGTCTGACTTGGCGTTATGAAAGAGCAAGTGGCGTCATTTATACTCCAAGCACATCCAGCCCTCGCTGACAAGGTGCAGACAGTAAAGTCATTTCTCTCCTGAGGAGGGTTCGCCCCGCAACAGAGCCAGTGCACTTTAACACTGTCAGCATAGACAGACACGTTGACTCCTTTTTTTGTCCATTACCTGCCTCATAATATGGCTCAGACTGGTGTGAGCCTGAGCTTGTGTCATATTTGTAATCGTATATTATGCCTTATGGATTTTAAAATCATGCTACAATGCAAGTGTGCACAGACTAAGCAGTTGCAACTGCTTTTAAAGCTCTGAGGTTTTCAGTCTGGTAATATCAGTGATTACTGTGGGCTGTTTTAACCAAGGACTGAGAGTGCCGCCCTTTTCCTTCAGCTGACAGAATTGTGATCTACCGTGTCCATTGCTTTTCTAGACAGCAGCTGAAAATAGTGACAGTGCTGTGGGTATAAAATATAAAAATAAAAAAAAACCTTCACAAACTGTCCTAGGAGGCTTTCTGAGAGAGGAGACGGAGCCAAAGACACTGAATTTAAAATGTGTTATTCCCTCCCCTGAATGTTCCGAGACACCGCAAGACTATTATTTGTTGTGTTTGCTGTCGTATGAAATCATTTTTAAAAGGTAGGGCAAGAGGGTTCGGTTTTGAATCCGTCCTCTGCCCGAGTGTCTGGTGGGATGCGGAATGCAGATGCAGCCGTTGTTATCGGTGGAGCGGCAGCGGGTTCTCTCACTCCGCCCTGGGGAGCAGACAGATGGGAAGCCGACTTGTTAACCTCGGGCCCCCTTCCATGGTGATGGAACACATTCCACAGATGTGATTACGCTACCTGTTGAGAACGGCAAATTAATCCTCTTTCTCTTATTTCATTTTACAGTTTTTCCCACCTCTCGCCTTCTGTCTCATTCTGTCACCTGCATAACCATCCCTCCTTTGCCTCCACTGCAGACACTGTGATGTCCAGGCAATGTTTTGGTGAGCTTGTATGACCGATGTGTGCAAATTGAGCCTCTTACTGCTGACAGCACAAAGTGTCTTCAAAGCCCAATAAATCCTATTCACTGGTAATGTTTACATCAGGCTAAGGCCCTGACACATGTTTTTCTGAAATTAACATCTGCTGAGGCCAGTTTATAATCCTGCAGGCAGCCCCATTTAACACCAAACGTTCTCAAATATTACTTATTTTTCACTTATGTGCTATGATAGTGCAAAACCTTTTTTCCTGTGATATGCACCCCATAAGACCTCAAAGCTCTGTCTTCCAAAAACTATTTATGTTGAGTGAGGCCTGGTTTTTTATGGGGGGGGGGGGGGGTAATAACAGCAAGCTTTAATCATTTCACTGGGAGTAAGCAGCTGCTCTCCTGCTTATCTCATAAACCCTACAGATTTGGGGATCCCAGATAGCCTTGGTGCTTATCCCCTCTGATTAAAGTAAACATTGTGAGATTCTCATTGATTAATTACAGCATCTCTGCTCAGGTAGAACATATAACAGCTGGACCATTTTGCCTGGAATCCACCCCTTCCAGTTCCATCACCTGGCCTTAACTGGATTTAGTTAAATAGCTTAAAATTATATGTGGCATATATGGAATACAGTACACCGCTGCAGTCACATCTGCAGGAATTCATTTCACAAGGGGTAGGCTAAGCACAAAATTGATTTGTTCCCTTTTGACAAACTGTTCCGAAACTTTGGGAAGGATACTTTCATTGGAAGCCCCAACACCACCCCAGCTATGTCCTTGTATCATTTACCTGGGGAAAATTGCTGATAGCCAAACAATTCACGTTTCCAAAGGAAATCCCAGAAGTTATGCTTCTCCACAGATCAGGCGTGGATGAGACTGTTCTGGATTCTGTTTATATTCCATAGCAGAGCTCTAGCGCTGGGCCCAGGGCCTCTCTGTTGTGCTCTGGCCAGCTTTCCCCCACGGGTCACCAAACAGGTTCCACTGCCTCCCTGTCCCACTGTCCCTCTCTGCTGCAGTCGGGATGTTGCAAATCATGCTTAACAGCTTGGCTGCATGTCAGGTAAAACATAAAAAAGCCCTTGAACCCCTTGATATACAACATCTACAGCCTTTATTCTTGAATATAACTGGCAAAATAATAAAATTATATTGGGGAAAAACAAAAATCAGACTCAAAATGAAACCGTAAATGCCTTTTGCGGATGATAATGAGGCCTTCCAGAGAAACAGGTGCAGTAAAACATACAGTAAAGCAAGCATGCACAAGACAATGTGGGCCCCATCCCAGCACTTTATTTCATATTTAAATGCATTCCAACAGAACCAGAGAAGTAGAGCCAAGCTGCACATGTTTTGTTCAAAAGTATGTGCTCTGCTGAATCAACAGAGGATGCTGCAGGGATGGGATGGGCCTTAGTATTTCTGGGCTTTCCAAATCCATGCATTAATGAAAATGGAGATAAAGGCCTCTATTTTTGGTCTTGTGCAAAGCAAACGTATTGGTAATTTTGTCCCACACACTGATAACATTTTATTCTTCCACAAAAATTGCTAGTTTTAAAATGCATGGACTTTCACTGACAGATATCCAGGGTGACTTACTATAAGCACATTCAGCTAAAGTGGGGTAGAGAACAGGACAGCACAGTCTTGCAAGTAAAACTGCTGAAAATCAGCTGCAGGCAGCAAACACAGTACTAGTTGGATGGATTTTTATTTTTAATTTTAATTTTTATTTTTTACAGTAAATGTATTATTAAAGAAAGCAAGCATGGGTTGAGTGCACACATAGTGATTGCTATTGATGAGGTGCAAAAATGGCTATATCTAAGATATATTGTCCATCCGAGTTTTTATTTTTAACTTTATCATGTTCATTCTGATTCATTTAGAAACAGCAACACTGAAAACCCAGTACCATCATAGGCTGTATTTACTAGTGTTAGTCCAGTGTAAAATAAATATAATTGGCCAAAAGAGACTGTGCACAAGTTTATAGTCCTTATGGTAGCAGCAGTAATGGAATAAAGAAGAATAAAAAAGAACTATAAACTTGTGCGCAGTCCCTTAGCCAATTATGTATATTTTGATCATTCTCAGTTGTGTTACTGAGATATTGGGGAGAAAAACAAATAATCAGTGAGCAGTAACACTGAATATACAGCTACACAAAACACAAATTAGCACAGAGTACAGCAGTTAGATACATCGGATGGGACCGTTTCCTCCTGTTGGGTGGATGGGGAGGGAATTAGCAGTTGGCTACAGGGAAAAGCCAGACTGATTGGCCACTTTGCACTCAAACCAACAACCAATAAAATCTGTTTACAACTGTGCCAATTTCCCCTCACCATGAAAACAGAAGAGTTAAATTTTGACACCGTGTGGGTGTGCTGCTCTGTCATAAACTGTATTGTCTATTATCAAAGTAGAGTCTTGAAAGTTCAAAAACTTGAGCAAGGCATTAGAAAAAGAGCTGGGTTACACAATAAAAAAGTCCTTTAACAAAAGTTCCAAATTTAATGTGTCTGCATTCATTAGCGTACAGCATGAAGCGAGGCATTTATTCTTATACGGGAATATCTCATACTCTACAGCTCCAAAAATATGACACCCCTTTGGTTAGTTTTAAAATACGTCTGGGCTTCTTTCTACAGAACATTTGATTAATTTCAAGCTCCAATGGAATATAAATGTTTAAAAACCACACTGCAGTGATTTCTTTTTTCTAAAATTGAATGATGTAAATGCCTACCAAGAAAATACAAAAGGTGTTTTTTTCTTAATTTTTTTTTTTCTTTTCAACTTTCCTTTCATTTAAATATGTATATTACATCTCAGATATGATATGAGAAAACATTATCAAAGCACAAGGCATTGGACGTGACAAACCTTTTTTTTAATCAATTTTTCACAGAATTGATATATTTATTTGTCAGACATCTTTGTACTCCTATTTTACATCTGATTTATTAGACTTTTGCAAAGAACATGTGATATTAGTATGTTTGAATGAACACCGAATTAAATTGATAACAAATACAAGCAGCATGGTTAAACAGTACAAATGCCCTCACATAACTAGCTGTTGAGACACAACTGAGAAATTAATGGCAGTAACCATAACACTGAATATATGTATTGGTATTGGGAGGAAAAGCAAAAGGAATATACACACACAGTGAGCGTCATAATGTTTTGGACAAAGACAAGTTTTGTTGATTTGGCTCTGTACATCACAATTTTAGATTTGTAATCAAACAATTCAATTGTGGTTAAAGTGCAGATTCTCAGCTTTTATTTAAGGGTATTTAAACACTTTGTTCTCACCATGTAGAAATACTGCTGAAGAGTATTTCAGATGTGCTGGACAGGTGATTGGTGGTTTTTCTTCATTGTGGTAAG
This sequence comes from Anguilla rostrata, assembly GCF_018555375.3. Lineage (NCBI taxonomy): Eukaryota > Metazoa > Chordata > Actinopteri > Anguilliformes > Anguillidae > Anguilla > Anguilla rostrata. The sequence goes on along the minus strand of NC_057941.1, from coordinate 14,827,862 downwards.
AATGCTTCAGTAATAAACTGTCAAGTTCTTCCTTGACCTACCTTGACCTACTGAGCTCACTGGTGCGCTCTTATTAATGATGTTCCAAACAGTTTATTTTGGTAAACCAAAGATTTGGCCTATGTCTCTTACTGTTTTTATTTATTTCTCGAGCTTCCTTGACTTTTATCAGCCTAACTTCAAACCTCATGTTCTACAAGGGTCTACAAGACTACAAGGGCCTAAAATCAAAACTAGTCACTGAGAGCTCTCTTATACATGCACTAAGGAAGCAATCGAACACATAACTAATCAGAAACACTATTTTCTCAAATGGTATGGTGCCCTGAAATTGGAGGAAGGTGTTTAAAAAGTGCTGTAATTGCTTCCTGGTCAAACCAAAATGTATGAAAATGCCTTTTAATAAAAGCTGAGACACATTTAAGCAATAATGCATTAGATAGTGCTATATTGTGAATGTAGTCACGGCTAAATGGTGTTGTTAGGCAAACCCCTTTAGCCGTGATTATATTCATAAATATAGCATGCCCTCTCGTTACCTTATTGCTTAAATATGGGGTGTCGAGTCAGTTCACAACATTGCCTTGGCAACATCGGTGCAGCTGTCAACAGTGCCTCCCCAGAGTCAAACCCTGAGGTAGAGCATATGATCTATAGCTACATCTTACACAAATCACACATTAAAGAAACACCCATTACTACAGGATGTCCCAGAAGTCTCGCCATCACATCACATGAAAGAATAAACATCATCAATGGTGACAAGTCAATGCCTAGTATTATAGTGATTATCGTATATACTGTAGATACCAATCTATGCTCAGATGAAGTATTAGTGTGCTTAGGTGATTTTTTTTTTACTAACAAAACAGCCCATGCCATTGCTTTCATGAATTCCCGTGAATTATCTGCAAGTTCCACAATGTGCCAGTTTGAAGTTGTTATAATGTTTGCACCACGTTCTCAATTTTGACATAAGCTGCTACTTTGTATCAGTTTAGCTCTGGAAAATACCAAGTAACCATGAGTCGCTGTACATATAAGGTTTTGAGCACTGATAATCGTTCTTATGCATATTCACTTTAATATTAATAAACCCAACACTTCCCTTAAAAAAGTGTGCCTAAACATTTCACGGATAAAATTGAGACTGATAATTGAGGCCCATCATATTTATCACAATGAGAAAATATCAAAACTGCCCCAAACATTGAACTGTCTCCTGTCTCAATTTAAGTTGTGGTTTTAAGTATTTACTATCAATTGTATGAATTTGTAAATCATTGTGGACTGTCGATGACAAGTATGGAATACATGACAGTTCTGACAGCATGTTTGCTAAGGTGCATAAAGGTTCCTTAATGTGATTGATATGTCTTTCCACTGGATTTATGTGACATTTAATGAACCAATTTTAAAAGAAGAAATCTGCTTTGTAAAGGCAGCTTAGCAGATATTTTTTGGCAGGACTACTTTTGAGGTATTTTTTGGCAATAAGGATCAAAGGACCTCGTCCTCTTCCCTAGCACACTGAACAAAAAGTCTTTGCTGCAAGTTTAATTTTGGCTGGTTATTTTTGTCCAGACTTGCCAATACTATATTTAGATGAGGCAATATGTAGAAGCAAGGCAGCACATTTTTTTTCAGACCTCCTTAATGACTACTGCAATGGGATTTAATCGATCCAACCTCACTTTAATTGTTTTAATTGAGAGATGGCTTACTTAAGGGCTGCCAATGTCCGAGAGCGTCTATCAGCCATCTGCTTTCTTTGAAGATTTTCCAAGTGTTTTCCACATCAAGCCCCATTTAACTGTAACAACATGGCAAAGGCTTTTCCTGATATCTTAACTACATGGTCATTTTCTACAACTAAATTCCCACAACAAGGTGATCTGCTCAGGCAAGATTGAGTTTGACATGTAATTAATTGTAGCATACAATGCTGCCAAGTTTCCATGCTAGATGAAAGCAACTCACAGCTTTGGTAAAGACTGCATATGTAAGGAAGCTGCACAATGATTCATTCAAATCTTTAATTCTGTATTTGACTCACATTCAAATCATTGACATTTCGCTCGCAACATGAAAACATAATATCCCGTTTTTGTGTTATTTTCTAATATTACAGACAGCTTGTGAATAATTTTCAAAAAGTGAATCTTTGTATGTGGCAGTTAATTGACTATCTGGTGCCTATTAATGTTTTACAAACATGAATTGGCTCTGCTGAATGTCAAAGATTTGTTAATTTACTTGTTTACATAAATATATGAAAGTATATATATATATATATATATACACATATAGATGAATCAAGTGTTATAACTAACTTTTCTTTTGTTAACAATGTACAGCTAGACAGACCAAGATATTCCAATATAGTTTTCAAGCTCAGCCATTGCTGCATTAAAAACAACAGGAAAACATGTAACTGGTGATGAATGACAGCTACCTGGAGTTGTATCAGCATATTTTAATGGCTGTTTTTGGCTGTTCATCCCAGAGGGAAAAGAGATTTAGAGGGAGACAGAAATATCTCCAGTAGAAAGGCACTCGTAAGTGCAATATATTTTCACCTCCACCTGCCACCTCAAGAAGAATGGATTATGGTATCTGACTGACACTTCTCTTCTGAAATAATTTTCTGAAAAATCTTCAAAACAAACATTTCTTGAATGGTCTTGTTTTGTGGGAGAAAAAATACAGGAATAATGAAGATTCTTTAAGGTATTTCTACAAAAGCATTGGCAGCTTTAATAGAAAATTCACAACGAGGAACCCATTGATTGTGCACATTTACTGTTTTCAAAGCAAATAATTCAGAGGAGATTATAGGGAGGAAGTGGGTCTGGATTATGAGTCTACCTCCTGATTCTCAAGACATTTGTATTGCTTTGTATCTACTTCTAGCTTCGGCTGCAGGTATCAGTAAAATAATAATGGCAATACCCTGGGTAACAACTCACAAAATATATACAGCTTTCTATTGATTTCCGAGCCTCAGTAGAAACTTGGATTGGGAAAAAATATGAGAACATTTCACAATGAATTGGATCGCTAAGAGACAGAAAAGACAAATGCAAGCTGGTCAGATGGAATTCTTGACTCAACTCACTTATTATTATACTATATAATTCATTCAACAGGATTAGTCTGACTTCATTCGTTTTCAAGGCCTTTATGTCAGGGCTGAAGAAACAGGCATTGCTACGAGCCATATTTTCCATTAATTTCTAATAGATTGTTATTATTCATGGCTTAGGCTTCTTTGCCACAAAAATAACATTAATTTTATATTGGCCACTGACAAAATATTGCAGTGTAAAACCGCGCTTTGACTTTTTAATCCTTTTCATGCTCACGTCTGTTTCAGAAGCGAGTTTGGAATTTGAATTAGAGGTTATGGGGATTAATTTCAGTAGCACGGTTGAGGACACATTGAGGAGTAAGTTTTAGTGGACCGCTTCTGACAGCCAATACTTTCTACTGGGGCAGAGGGTGCTGTGGTATATTCTGCAGTAAATAATGAATGTTTCGCATTCTCAGAAAGCAGTGAACTAAAATAAACTATTTTCTTTAAAAAAAAAGATGAATAAATCCAAAATATTTTTCAGAAAATGTTTCCTTCCCTAAACATGAATACTGGTATGTAAGAACACTACTATGTCAGTATACAATAGAGAACACTGAAAATATATAATTTTAACTTGTATTTTCTTGAACTGGAAAAAATAAGAGCTCTCAGATATATTTTCTTCTATGCCTTAGCCAGGGCATTTTTCCTTGGACTAGGGGGGTGAAAAGGACACACAAAAAAGTCATTTCTGCAGAGGACCTACAGAGCGGATGCTGCTGTTGCTCATCTGTGGGTGTGATGAATATCAGTGCGGTCAAAGCAACATCATCTGTGCTACTGTTGGCCTTGGAACCATTTAATCATGGCAGGAATGCTCTATGGCAAATTCGAGTCCTCTGATTGGCTGTTGCTTGAGTGCTGAGGCCATATGGTGGGAAGTGATATACTCTCCTGTTATCGGAACGTGAGTGATGTTGCCCAAAGTAATTATTACCTCATTTGTCTGGTTTTTGAGGCAGGCTACTACCATGGTTGGAGAGGTTGGTACTTTATCAAGTCACAGGGATGGCTGAAGTCTCATCTTTTCAAAATACCATGTCCAGAAATGGTTTCCATGGTAAATAATTTAACGTGAGACCTGGGAAAACTGAATATACTTGTGTGTATGCATACAACATTAATTACATTGTGAATTAAGATTTTAATAAAAATGATTTTATGAACTGGACAATAGAAGTCCAAGTTCATAAAATAAATATTGCATGTAAAAACTACATTGCAAACTTTTAGAAATACTGCTTTAGCAAATAACACAAAGATGTCTCTAAAAATATATGTATTGATAAAATTATAACTAAATGTATTTATATATTGTGAGGCAGGCTGGGGGTGCCTCAGGACAAATGATCATAATGCAATTACTTTAATTATTTTGGCAAATTAACACTGCGTCCCCCATGTCTTTAACTTCTAACTTAAGACAACCTGAATTTAATAAGATGTTAGAGAGTCCAATATAGACTGGGTACAACATCTAGATGGAAAATCTTTGGACAGCATATGATCCACGGAAACTGTTGACTGGCTTTTGAATTGGTTATAACCCTGTGCACATTGCTTGGGAAAGCCACAAAATTGATCTTTACTGACACACCCTCGATGACACCTCTCCTCCCACTTCGGAGCATGGCGAGTCACCAAACTACCAAACTACTGTACATGAAAACCCTTGACAAAAATACCACTTCACCAGTAGAACTGCTCGCCACTTTCCAAGTGACACCCAGAAAATAGAGCCCTATGCTTTTGGTGTAACTGATCTCTTACTCTCGTTTCTCTCTCGATACGTCTGACATTTATTTTAGTTTGTTTTCTTTTATCTGCAAAACACAGTTGAATTTATTGGGAAACATGAAGCAGTGCCTAATTATTTAAAAGATACTGACATTGCTTTTTTAAAATACTTGTGAGGACAGCACAATCGCCCAACTCTAGGCCATCTCAACTTTGGTATTGGTTCTGCCATGGTGGGTGGCCAGACTAATGCAATTTAAATTGTTCTTCTTATGTTAATACAGCCTGATAAAACCATTTCATTTCTAGTCTTGTTCCAGTGCACGGTATTCTTGCCTGGCTGGAGACCTTACAAGATGGGACTGAGCCCATCATTTTTCCCAATTAAATTAATCTTCCATATCTACCTTGCCTGATGTACATCTGAATGACCTGATAGAAAATTGATGCTGTTCATTCTGATGAGTGCAAAACGTAGGTTGTCTAGGTGGCCTACCTCTCCCCTCATTCACTGTAAAGTACTTTTGGCACATGAGAAGACACTGTATAAATAAATCATCATTATTGCTTTGCATTGCCTAATGCCGCTTTCCTTATCCCTGCTCAAGCTACTGGCCTTTGAAATAGAAACTTGAGGTAAAATCTGACATTGCCATTGTCCCTAGAAAACCACTGACGTAAGTAACCCACAGTGTGATAAAGCTTTTGATGAATAGCAGCTGTTAAGTGTCAAAATAACTCTGATAAAGCAAATTTTAACTGTTAGATTTGGGAGAAAGGGAGGATCAGAGGAGGATTCCTACAGAGAGAATAGTTTTGGATTTTTACCAATCTATGTGCAAATTCTTTGGCATAGGTGTATTGATATTTTTTAAACATAAATTTGATATTTACCTAAAAATCACTAGTGATAACACTAGTGCAAATCTTGATGTGGACTTGCTAACTACAGACAAATTAACGGAGCTTTGTAACCTTATAATCACATTAGCAATGCCATCATGATGCTACGTTATGAATAAAATAGAAAGTTTTTACATTTGCATCTTTTCAAACATATTTTATATTTCTTAGGTGCTATTTTGCTCCAGTAAACGCACAAGCCGGCAACATACAGATAATCACCTCCTATGTAAGCCCCATGTGGAGGTACAGTGCCTGCGTAGAGCTATAAGCTTTATCATTTCATTATATTGATTAAAGTGTTCTGACATCTTAACACAGAAGGCCATTGGGCCAGACAATATCAGTCCCTACCTCCTGAAAACCTTCATGGAAGGGTTAGTTCCAGTCTGGCAACCAAATTCCCAGCTTTCACATGATAGCCATTGCATTCAAAAGGTCTGAAAAAACAGTCGTGCCTCAAAGAGCACAATGACTATAGGCCTATGATATTAACATCACTGGAGTTCCATACCAACTACTGACCTCAGTGTAGGGGAAACTGGATTTACCTATAGAAATGGGTGGCGCACAGAGGACTCTGTGGCCGCACTCTTCCATATCAATCTCTTTATTGATTTCAGCTCTGCCTTAAACACAATCAAACCACATCTCCCTCTGCAGAAAATACAATGGCTTAATATCAACCCACACATCATCCACTGGTATTACTCCTTTAGCACAGACAGGATATAGTCAGTAAAGGTCGGAAACTCACTCTCCTCCTCCCTAATCACTAACACAGGAGCACAAAAAGGGTGTGTGAGCTCTCCTGTACTCTTCATCATGTACACTAATGAAAGCTGTACCTCATCTGAGAACTTGATATAATTACTCTCAGATGAGGGAGTGCAGTAGTGCAGTCTGAAGTAGTTCTTCTGGCTTTGATGTGCAACAACAATTTTGACCCCCACAGTACTATGATATTGTGAAAATACTGGTTCAGTGGGGTGATACTCATTCTTGTCACAGAATGCCATCTAAACAAACAGTGATATTTGACCTTCAGGAAGTTACTGTGCGCACCCTACCATAATCTACACCAATCCTATCTGGCAGGCACTACAAATACCTGGGAGTACAGGTGGACCCTGTCCTAAGATCTGTCACACAGTGTCATTCAGTATTGCATCCCTGTATGATACAGCAGTGTGCCTGCACACTCAAATGCCAAGATCACATGCATGCAGAAAATGGCATTAAAAACCATTGGTATACCGAGCTATCAGCAACTTCAGGACTGTTACACCGCCATCCTCAGATTGGCTGATAAGATCTCTACATGTCCTTTACAAGGAATTTGAGCCAATACCATCAGTTAGGCGGTTCAGACTTACAGTTAGCAAAGATAAGAGATTTACTCTCATTTGTGACACATTCCATCACATTTTTTCAGGGGACAGGCTGAAGGACTAGTAGGTGGCAGTGGAGAAGTGTGTCAAAAAAATTTAATCTCACCTTATCAGTATGCACTTTATCTGGACTGTGTAGTTATTTTTGGTGGGTGATGATGTCTGTTAATTGTCATGTTTACATTTGTTAAACTGGTTGGATTCTTATGTTTTAATGTAATTTTTAAAAAGTATTTTTATGCATGATGGCACCTTTTAAGAGAGATAATTTTACATAATTATGTATTGGTGGCCTCATTAGATGTGTTGTACCGATGTATATCTTATTCACACCAATATATCCAATACAGCTGAGTGGCTATTTGTCATGGTTTAGACTTTGTCCTTTGGGGACATATTATTAGATACTACATTTACATACTAGCAAATATACATGGCTACACCTCACTGGATATGTGACATTTCTACAAATGTCAGCCACAAGAAAAAACAACCTTTTTCCCCATTTGGTTTCCAAGGTCACCCAGTCATTATCCCAGACAGCCATTTAATTGGCTGCTGTAACTTACAATACCACCATGGTTATTGCATTTTAATGTTTCATTTCTTTTCACTCCTGCTACTTATGATGCTAATACAGGGGATGATTTTAAGACATCATTATATATATTCATTATTTCACACACACACACACACACACACACACACACAACTGACATATCAATCACCAGCTAATTAGTGTTGTATATGCTAATTTTATCCCATGCTCATTAGTAGTGTGCTCACAGGAAAGACGGGGGAAATTTCTTGCAGGACGTTGCCACTGGTCCTCCACACTGTGTGGTAGCTTAGACAATGTCACCATGCCAACAATTTAAAAAACACACCAGCTCCATTTCAAACTATTTCAGTGATGCTTAATGCAGTGTTTTATGGACAAATGAACAGGATGAAGATACGCATTTATAGATAGGAATCCGAATATTGGCAGTTTCTTAGAGAAAAAAGTAGCGTGGGGAGGACTGACTGAGAACAGAACGTGTGATCCAGAAATTCCAAAAGAGGCTGACTGCTGAATCACCTGAGGGACAGAATTCCATATCTGCTTTAAGGTAGATAATTAAGAATCTTCTGGTTCTTTTAAATTCATCAGCTGGGATGCTATAACTTGAACCAGATCAATTAAGAATAAAAAAAAAATAGTATCAATACTTAACTAAAGCATTGATATGTTTGTGTGCATCAAAAGTGTATGGGGAAAAAAATGTTTGTAGCTGACCTTAGCTAGCTAGCCAAATCACATACCCCATGTTTACAATGTATTGCTCATGTTAAAGATTCTGCTGTACTGAGATTTGGTCAGGTTTTTTGAGAAAAAATTATGGCGTGGAGTAATTAACATTTTAAAGTCCAAATGCCTGATGGCATTGGCTCTGGCATTTCTAGTGTTAATACAGCTTTTTACTTAGAGTAGCATTTTAGAATTATCAGTCCAAACTGCTATTGTATTTTCTCTGATTCACTAGTGTTTGAGGCAAAATACACTACATGGCCAAAAGTATGTGGACACCTGACATCCAACATCTCATCCAAAATGATGGGCATTAATACAGACTTGGTCAACCCTTTGCTGCTATAAACGACCCCCACTCTACTGGGAAGGTTTCCTTTACTATATGTTGGAGCATTGCTTCAGGGATTTGTGCCATTCAGCCAGAAGAGCATTAGTGAGGCTCTGATTTGGTGATTAGGCCTGGCTCACAGTTGAGTTTTCAATTGATCCCAAAGGTGTTGGACAAGGTTGAGGTCAGGACTCTGTGCAGGCCAGTCAAGTTCTCCCACATGATTTCATCAGAACCATTTCTGTATGGATCTCATTGTGTGCCCGGGGTCTGTGTAATGCTGAAACAGGAAAGGGTCTTCCCCAAACTGTTGCCATGAAGTTGGAAGCACAGAATAGTCTACAATTGTCTAGAGTATCACTTTGTCAAACCTCTGCCTCTATGTGCAAAAATGTTGTTCCAAAACTAGTAATTAAAAAAAAGAAACTTCTTAACAATATTAATTTCTATATTGCCATGGGATGTTATATTTTAAAGTCACAAGTGATTTTTGTGAAAGTCTTCCACAAAAGCATGACTCTAGCTTGAGGTTGAATTGTGTTAAAACCCAAGCAGATCATAAATAAAATTGCTGAATGCACCAGAACCAGTTTTACTCACATAGCATTTTTTTCTTTTGTAGCCCATTTATCCAGCAATACTCATCCATAAAGCAAACTTGATAGCTTTAGATTTAGCCATGACACCTGCCGCACTGCAGCAGGCAAAATTGTGGCCAGCTCCATCCATACATTTCCTCTTATTAAGTCATTGACCTGCTGTTGACAGTGCTTTCCTGTGATCCCTTCAAATGGTTCTGAGAAATGTCAGTATGGCAAAAAAAAGAGGCCTACCCACAGATCCACCCACACTGGAGACAAGAAAATGGATTGTGCTGCGGCAGTTCTTCCCATCTTCCACCAATGATGCAAAGAAAATGATACTTACTCTATGCATTTGGGGGAAATGAGGGGTTGGTTCCTCTGTTCCACATCAACACAGAGCAAAATGTCACACAAAAAGACAATAAAGCAGCATTGTGTTGACATCACGACAGGAACCGTTGTGTTATAATGCTAAAATGGTTGTCTCCATTCAATTCCACTCCCACCTGCATTCCTGAATGCTTCATTCTGGTCCCACCCACAGTCCCACAAGGTTCATACCATATTTTAAATGAACATGACAAGAATTGAAATAATTGCTTCAAACTGAACTTTTTGTTCACCATGAAAAACTGATCCATAGTAATTTATTCACTGCTAAAGTCTCAAAAACTACAATATCTTGGAATGGCCTGACTTGCTTTTAGTGCTTTAGAGGACTCAATTAATCACACTTTTTGGCACTCCCCATGTCACTGCCACTTAATTCAGTGGCTCTGACCATTTATTACTGTATGGAGTTGCTAACTGATGTTGTGTGAGTGGCATATATACAAGTACAATAGTAGTGCAATTCCGTGGCTGTGTTGAAAAACATGAAAAACTGAGGGCTTACTGTCTGACAGACAGAGGTAACAATAAGTAAATGCATACATTTTTAAACAATAATTTCACCTGGTTAGCCAGCCTCTGTTTAATAAGACAAAATTATAAAAACTGTTCGTTGAACCCACCTAACTTCACAGTTTATTGGCTAACCTACATTAGCCAGCCCTATAGTAAATGCGGTGACTACTGGCAAACTTAGGGAAAGCTTATCAAATTGCTAAACATCTAACCTCTTACTCAAATATATATGTCACAATTATAATACAATATGTTTCAGACCCAACTAGATGACAGGTCTACTACACTTTTTTAACCACCTCTGGTCTGTCTGCCTGCCAATGACTCACTGGTCACCATAGTTTCAAAACAGATTTTCAAGGTTGTTGCATAGATTTATGAGAAATGCTTCCTGGCTGCTGCCAAAACTAGCCACCTTAAATGGACACATTTTTATTTACTTCTTTATGGAACATGTCTTGGAACAGCAGATGGCCAAATGCTGCCTTAAATTTCTGAGTTTAAAATGCCGACATCTAACTGTGATACCGCCTCTGTGATTACAATGTCCTGATTGGTTGCATTGTACATCATTTGCTTGGCTGCAGAGGAGAAGCAACTGATTTTACAAAGGATTCGAGTCTTGTTCGGACCACCTACACATTAGTGCTTTATTATTATGATGAATACCAGACATAATTTAAATTTAAAATTATTTTTTTTATAAATATATTTTTAGTCCCCTTAATTTTATGCTTTATTTGACTGTCCACTTTCGCCCACAGCTCTATAAATGTATTCTGTGCTGCAAGAAACTCTAGGGCAAGTACAGCCCTAGTGCAGACCAAGCTGTCACCTGGCACAGTTTATTCCAGTACTATTGTGTACACAAATAAAAATGATCCACTTAACGATTATTAATATAAATGCACTTATTCGACCAAAGTCAAATGCTGTGGTCAGCAGCGTCACGTAAATTAAATACTGGAGCACAGGAATGCTGAAGTGCCATTATAGCATCCCTTTTCCATCTTTTGCCCACAAAATAATCTATGTGCAGTAAGCACTTACTATACCACCAAACTGTAGTGTATCATGCTGCAATACATAGAATTGAAATAAGGGCAGAAATTTTACAAAAATGTCATTGAAAACTACAAAGATTTTATGTATTATGTATGTCTGCATTCACTTGAGTGCTGCCTGTTCATTCACATTGTGATTTCACAATGTCGAACCAATGTGTTTTTAAACAATATTGACAAGTTAGCGCCTCTTGAATGTCTAAAAGTAGAGGCTTATTCTTAAATGTTTACAAAAAGGAGACAGCCTTTGCTGCCCACGTCCACCACACATTGATCTCCAATTGCCAAGCTTGTAATTGTTCTGACAATGCTCACACCAGTGGGGTTTATTGGAATGTTGAATGTCGGGGCTGATCTACTGAAATTCATAGTCAGCTTGCTACCTAGCTTGATGGGGCAGGAGGCGGGGGGGATGTGTACTCGCTTATTCAAGTCTGTCAGGAAGTGAAAAATACTGCTATTGGATTGATGGCAGATCACACACTGGAAGGTGTGTGAAAGGTAAGACAAGGCAGTATGTATGTTACACTCCCCATGTGGCTTCTGGTAAACAGGTCCATTCTACAAATTGAAATTGTTATCTTGAGCAACTGTCATTTCACCTGCTGTGTGCTTGGTCCAGGAGGGGGAAGACAGTTGTGGTAGGTTTTTGCAAAGCGTACCAGGACACCTGTGTTAATACAGTCCTAGAGAATAGCAAACTGCTTTAAACCAGTTGATGTGTTCTATTTGCTCTGGACATCAGAGCCGGTTGCTGGCATAAATTGTCTATGTGGTTGTTTAGGGCCACAACCACAGATGGGCCATACAATTCATGTTTCTAATGTTTATTTATTTTTTTGGAAATACATTTTAATTGTGCTGTATTCAGAGGGCGCAAACAGCTTTTTTGGTGCTATTGATCTTGCGCCAGTTCCCCAGACTGTGATTTCCAACAAATCCACCCCCACCACCCTCGCCCCGGTCTGAAAATTTCTTTCTAATCCATGTTGCACACTGCCCAACAAAACAGCTGTTGGGCAGTGACAGAAGCATTCTGAATTTCCTTGATAAGTGTCCTCACAGCACACTATTGAAGCACTTTTGGAAGGATGTGGCATTTGGCTTTAATTAAACCTAATGACACAGTACAAATACTACTGATACACCTAGAACCCGGAAACAAGGAATAACAGTGCACAAGTGATGCCGATTCCTTCATTGAGCTGAAACACAGAAAGAGAAACTAATAATAAAAGGTTTTAAAGTGTTGCTTTATATTAAGACAATTATTTGTCTATGCTGAGCAATGCCAGAAAAGCATTCCGTTTTTGTGGGCCAAGTTTTGCAGAGCTAGCGCTAATGCAATAACATACACTTATATGGATTGCTGTGGTATAATTTTAACAGATTTTATTTGCTGGATATTTTGTGATATCCAACACAGTTCTTAAGTAAACACACTTCATAGTGCACTGTGTATTTTGTTTGGCTGCCATTTATCTTGCAAGCTTGCAGATATAAGTGTATAACGATGCCTTCCAATATAGCAAGCCATTTGTGCAAGATATTAAACGGAACACTGAATGCCTGAGTTGAGCGTTCTCAGTATGCTGGCATCCTGGCCACCAGGGGGCTTATGCAAAGGGGTTAAGCATATCCTAAGAGGAGGTTTCCCCTTCTTGCTTATGACTGATGAAAGGGATGAATGTTTGTTTTGATTGCCAGGACTCTGTGGTGTTGCAAGGGCATGCTGAAGAATGGAAATTCAGTTCTTCACATGGGGTCACTTGTATGTTTAATTATTTATTCAGCATATGTCTGGCTGTCATACTTTTCTTTGATCAAAAATGAATCTGTCTCTCATTGAGACAGAATTTTTTCTTCTAAAGTAAGCCACTTTGGACTGCACCAGTGGCAGGCATTGACCCCCCCACCTGAAAACACATCTTAGCTAGGGGGCATTCAATACATGTGGGGGGAAAAAGTTAAATGTTGCTGTGCCCCCTTTTTTTGTCAAAAGTCAAATAAATTGTTAAGTCCACCTGTATGGTGCATTCAGTAAAGGCAGTCATTTCTTTAGCACAGATGTGTTCCATAACTCAGATCAATCTGAATCGTGCTACATCAGTGGTGGAGTCTTTCACCAGGGTGAAAAGCAATTGATAATACCATTCATTACCCAAGGAGGGAGGTTTCAGTGGTTGCTCCTTTTGGATTATTCTTTAACAGTCTGATTTTATACTAAAATTCAAAAGGAATGATAATGCCCATAGGGATTGCTTCCCATTGGGAAAGCATAAAATGTTTTACTGTATGAAATAGCAACAGTCCAGTTCTATGCTTCCACTGATTTTTCAAGTTCTCTCCACTCTTATTTAACTCATTGCTGGATATTTGAGTGTAGAAAGTCTGCCTGCAACTAGTCAAATCCTACAGCAAGGCATATCTCTGTATTTATTTATTTAATTTAATTAATTAATTAAAAAAAAATTGTACTAAGCTAAATCTCTGTCTTTTGTAGTAGTATGCTTCATCCAGCAATTTCACACTATATGTTCAACATAGCTATGTATGTGTAGCCTACATAGTGTCCATTGTCAGACTGTCAATCATAGTTGGTTTGGCTCACTAGCTAAAGCTTAGGAAAGTTGTTACTGGACTGGTTAAAATTATGCAACTGAATGCTAGTGGTGGGCACAAATTATGAATTGATTACAGGGAACTGATTCCAAAAGCTGAACCAAGGAACCATTTCCAAATTTTTGAGCAAATCCATCCCAGTTGCATCTGTCTTGTTCCAAGTTATCCCGGGCCATCTGGAGGTTATGATTAGATATCTTATGTGTGGTGAAATTAACCTGACCGAATTCTGTGGGACAGAAGCAACTTCCAGCTACTTTTAAGAGATGATTGGATAGCGCAATGATTAGTGATGCTTCACGTGACGTAGCGCATGCATGAAACCATTGAGTCAGAGAGAGAGTCGCGTTGATGGAGGGACAAATCCACAGAACAGTTCCATTGTCAAAACCATACGGTTCTGTGAGAAAACTGCTAGATGCTCAAAGGATTAATGTTGGCTTCAGATAGTTTGAACAGCTCTTGGCTAGTGTTCTGAATGCATGTTCTCCAATAGGAACAGGGAGCTAACAGTGATTTATGGTAACTAGTTAAAAACATATGCATTGATTTCCATTATTTATATATTGGCTATACATCAACATATATTGGATGTGTATACAGTTATATGAATAAGGTAAAATATTACCTAAAATCAATGGATCAGTCTAAACCGCTGGCTTCCATCATATTACCAATCTGCTATCGACTGTACACTCACCACATGTAGACTACTGTCGACATAACTCCCATAAATGATCTTATAATTACATTTAATGTACATTTTTGTATCTTATGCTGTAGCTTAACTGCACAGCTCTGACTGAAGTCTTGCACTATAATTATGTGATAACTACTTAATCTTACCCTACTGTATGCCTCAATGCAAGAGAATGTAGTTCTATAAAGAGCACGGTATGATTTCAGAAATAAAATCCGTTTGTACATTGCCTACAATAAACCTTAGGCTGTTTATATGTTTTGGAGTCATTCCTGCCCCAGCAAGCATATGTTTTATAAAGAACAACACAGATAACTGACTAATGAATTGTTTACTGCAAATGTTTAAGCACAAGATTGACAGTCCGAATTGAGGTAATTGACCAAGACACAGCAGACAGTGTAACTACACGTTGTGAAGTGACTTGTTCGATTCTTCAGTACAGCCCCATGCATTTCACAATGTTTCTCGGTGTATGCCCACTTATCACAATACAATCTAAAGTGCTTAAGACTAGTAGAAGCTCGCCATGTCTCTTCCGAGACTAAAGTTCAACTTAATTAAGTCATGCATGGGAGCCATTTTTGGCCTGCAGTGAATTAATTCCGTATATCAATTTCAATATGTTATGTTTTCTTTTTATAACAAGTTAAGAAAGTTTGTCGCTCTAACGACATCCTTTTCTTTTTATAATGAGATACACTGGTATACTGTAACAATAAGAAAATAATCTTGTTTTAACAAGAATAGTTTCTCAACAAGATACTGAGAGGAAAATATATATTTTTTCACTGTGGTAGCAATATGCTTCTGTAAAGACATGACCATAAAAGGCACAATCACATTTGTATCATATATATGTATGTATGTATCCATCAAGTCTACTTCCCATGTGAAACTTGAATTTCACATTTAAGGCTATGAACATAAAAATCTGCCTTTTTCCAGTTGCTATTACTTTGAAAAAGATATTGGGGACTGAAGAAGAGACTTCAGTTCTCCATTTAAACAGAGAATTGAATTTATCATGCACAGAGCTTGCCAACCTGTTATTTTCATGGTAGTGGACCAAGTCATTTACTAGCACTCAGGCTGAATCAGACCAAATCCTTTTCGTCTATTACAACTATATGATCCCCATCAGTATAGGCAGTCTCAGAATCTGAGCAAATTAACTTAGTCTTTCATTCATTTTACAAAGCGTTATACAAAATGTCTGCCAATGTTTTGGACACTAGTAGTAGTGGATAGTTTTTTTGGAGACTAGATCCTCCAAGAATGACCCACAAAGACCTAGTTTTGCTTGGCAGTCCATGCACTGGTGTGAAGTATGAGAATAGGCTCTTTGTGGTTTTGACTCCCTGAAGACGTTTTTGGATGTGGTACAGTCAGTGGTTGGTGGAAGGTTTATTCATTTAAAATTAAACAAAATAGTCAACAAATTAATAATTATTTAATGATAAAGCTACAGCTTTATGATGTATGCTTAAAGTTTGCATTGTAAAATTATATATAGTATAATTATATTATTGATATCGAGGATAACACGAAAAACACAAAAAAAATAAAAACCTTGTTTTCCGTATGGTCCTTAAGGTATGTTTGTGTGTGTGTGTGTGTGCGCGTCTGTGTGGGTGGTGGTTCTGTTGAAATTTTATGTTTCTTTATATAGTAAATGTTAATTCAGTGAAATTACTGTAATTGCAATAAGCAGTTCAGAAAAAAATTAGATGTGCAATACACATACTAAATATACTGTTCTTTTCTAGCAGAGTAAGCACTGAACCTTAGACAAACAATCCAATGTAAAAAAAAAAAAAAACACACTTACAAATCAGGCTTATTAGTTTATGGATGCATTGATAGGCTGAACAAGTGTGTCTCACTAGTGCAACATATTGAACAGAGAAGATACGTGCAGGTGGCTAAGAAATAAATAAAAAAAAACACGAATCCTTGGGCCCGAGGAAGGAATTGATATGAGTGTTTTCTGAGTTCTGGAGTAATAGGAGTGCTCACTGAATTAAATGGGGCTATAAATACCGCCATAGAGACTGACAAATCCATAGTACAGCTGCAAAAAAACAGCTCTGCACCTCATGAAATGCATGCAGCCATATCAAAACTAATTAATTTGGTTCAGATAGTTTCTTGTTTTGTTAGTCTTTTACTTCTACCCCCCCTTTATTCAGCAATCATTAGTGTGTGTGTGCGGTAATGAAAAACATAATTAAAAGGTGAATGAAAGGACAATTATGGCCATGTTTCCCCCACAAAAAGTGAATAATAATGTTGTGTTTCCACAGAAACAACTTAGACTGATAAACCATCAGTGGAATGAAGATAGAAAACACCTGCACATTGATGTACATCTCTGCAGATATGCCTTTATTAGCAGTAGGGAATGGAACCAATTTGCAAACAGGTATGACCTTTCACTAATTAGTTGAAGGAATTGAACTTTTTTTTTTCTTATATAATTGCATCAGCAGAGACTAAGAATTGGAACTTTTTACTTTACTGTGGCTGTAGACATGAGGCCATATTTACTAAGGATTTGCGGAACTTTTATAAGCACTAATGAGACAAATACCATTTTTCCATGTTTACTGAGGTGCCGCACTGGAGGTTTTGCGCTGGTAAAATGAGAAATGCGGCATCCCTAAAATTAGCATGTTTGGGTTAATGCATATGTATTTTAGGGTGTTCGGACAGTAGACTACAAAAATATGGGAGGAGGGAATGGAAATGTATGCATATGACCTGGTTACAGCTGATTTATCACGACTGGTGGCCCAGCAATGGTGACTCTTTTATAATGTCTGCTAAAAGCGGATGTTAACTTCTTTCTGGCACAAGATCAAAATGGCCATTCATAAGAGAAGACATCGTCTTCATGTTAGAGTAGGGAAGAGTCGGCATAAATGTAAAAGTCTGGATTTTGTTCATTCAGGACGTGTTGAGCCTAGCACTATATAGTTTTACTTCAGACAGCTTTGACAGATCAGTAGTCATTAGCTGTTTCAATTATATTCATAACCTATTTGAGTCAGATACAATTAGAACCAAGATACACACAGTCCAGGGTTACACTGATATCACCTAGTCCATATAATTGTATCCCACTGTTTTCATTTTGCTTCACAGTAAGAGTCACAGTAAAATTATGAACGGCATACATTTATTGTGTTATTTATGTGAGTTGGCATATTATAGTAGAATAGCAATTTTTTATCACAATGCAAGTGAATTCGTATTTTAAAAATGCAGATTTTGAAATGTCCTGCAGTCCAAGGATGCAGCAATCCACAGGTGAGCGCAACCTCATTGTCCTTTCACTGCTGAAATGTGCTTACCAAGAACTTGCATAACAAATTGCTTACAAATATCTAACCCAAGCCTAAGCTTCATCATTCATTCGGTTTATATTGGTTTGAGATATTCAGCCTATTCATAAGATAAAGCATCTATTTACGAAGTAATATAAAAACAATAAACAGGATCTAGCCAACTCATATACCTTCATTTATTGCTAGGAAGCTAAAAGCGATTAAGAGAACAAACTAACTAGATGTTTGCCGACTATATTATTTCGGCTGTAATTGTTTTATGCTCAGTGAAATTACACGCATTGTGCCTCAAAATTCAGAGATCCCAGGAATAGGAGAGGTCATCCATGATTTACAAAATTTGTGATTGGTCAAAACCGCTCATAAAGAAGCCATACACTTTTCAATGTATATAGTCTGTATAGCCTCCTGTAAATGTGGATATATTTGTTTTGGCAGCTGGGCCAGTGGAAATATACTTGGGGCAAACAAAAAACTGACAAAAAAATTGTTAATGTCGAGCCCTGGAAAAGATATTGTTCACACTAATTGTATCACTGTTTACTAACCCTTGTGACTGTTAATTTAGGTAACATCACTGATAGGCCAATAAAAACACCTGGGTGTATGCTTCCCTTTTAGAAACCATGATGATTAATTACTAATAACTTTATAGTAATCCTTTTAAAGCATGTTCTGTTGAAAAAAAAAACAAAACAAAAAAAAAACACACACACTAGAGATATGTTTCACTCACTCAACACTTATATGGGGACAGTCTGACACTATTATGTCCCCTGACCCTTTCTATTCATCTCCTTTACAGACACAAAAAAGGGTTTACCAACAAAGAGAGAATAAAACACATGGATCTGCCATTGACAGAAGAACCAGGCTCTGTGGGTTATTCGTATGCTATCTGCTCCCTAAATATGCCTCATCTTTCTTATACTTCTCTGATTTAAAGAAGTTAAAATGGGAAATGAGGCATCAAACACTAGAACTTATGTTCCATTAATCTCAGACGAAGCCTCTCAGTTTTTCATAAAAAAATCTTGCAATTTAATTAAATAAGTCACGTTAATTATTTCTAACTGACATTTGGAATTACCTGTTCAGATTAAATACTACATTCCTTATTATAAATAACACAGCCAGAGCCAGTCACAGTGCAACTTGAAATAACGTTCTTAAGCAAATTAATTTCAGTGCTCAGGTGGATTCTTTCCTGCATTTACATAAGGAAAGTTTAAAAAAATAGTCAGGAATGGGTATGAATCAACACATGTTCACTTCTCCGTGCCATTTTCAATCTACCATGTTCTAATTTGCTCCTTCAGCTTTCATTAATTAATACACCGTGCCACTTCACACAGTTGAGTTTAATCAAACAAACAATTTGCATCAGCACTCCATGGCACTTTGATTGATGGAAACAATCCCCAAAGGAGGGAAGTTTAACTACTCAGCAGCTGCATGGTGAAGGGTTATATCAAACACGCATATTTAAGACTGCAGTCTGCGAAACACAATGATCTAAACATTAGGTGTATTTTCACACCACTCTTGACAACAGCAAAAATCTAATTTCTGAACGTGACCCTGTCTACATTGGCTATTTTGAAGCAAGCATGTTACATCACAATTGCACCACATAACATAATAATACTTACATTTATCTTGCATTATGCAGATGCAGTGTATACCTCTAGCAAGAGATCATCTGTTTTTAAATCTTATTTTTTGGTTGTGGTTGATGGTTTTGATGTTAATGGTCATATTAAAGTGTATGATTTTCTGGATTCTGGATATAAAGGGCTAAAGTACTTTGTCTTGTTTTAACTGTCACATCATTTTTTTACTCAGTTTTTACTAAAATATTTTTAATATTTAACATTAATAACTACATTTTCAACCTGGAACTTACCAATGAAAATTAAGAATACTGTATGTGGGTAGGCTCCTTTTTGCTGATTCAAATAGCCATTATCTCCCAGTTATTTTCAAATATTTGCATACGTTAACAAAGTTACCACTGAATTAAATCAAATCCTATTAAACATTTTTTGGCAGGGGTACTCGCATAATGACACACAATAACAAGAACAGGCCATTCAGCCCATCCAAACTCTTCATTTGATTGTATTCAGGAAGAACTTGCCTCACCCAAGATTAATTAGAATGCCCAGTTGGAGTGTCACTCACTGCTTAACTTTTCTCTGCAGTCTAGAATGTCACTGTAACCCAACCTCAGATATTTCCATATGAAAGACAATTTAACCTTTTTCAGTAATGGTGTCGGTTACAAAAATGACAATGAGACATTAGACCAATTTCTATTAAGCATCAAACAAGACAAATTATGAAGGCATGATCAAGTGAGTTTAGGAAATTTATTGCAACAACAAATAAAATGAAACAGAAACTGAATTGAAACTCCGGATCAATATACTAATTTCATTTAAAAGAAAAAAAAAAAAAACTAATTTTTATCTCCATATTTATAATCCCAAAGTATCTGAAAAGCAACATAAACAATCAGTGGTGCACTCATTATCTTAAAAAGCTTGAGTGATCTCAATTGTTCCAAGGACTTTCACAGCCTTTTGTTAAAACAAAACAGTCATCACAATTTAAAGTAAGAGTAGGCATTTTCTCCCTTAGTAATTTAGGACCTAAAATAACATTTCGGTCTGAGTTCAAGGGCAGAAGATTAGAAAGCATCCAAACCTTGATATCTACAATACAAGCCTCTAACCGTGAAAGCGGTAATGCTTCACCAGGTATCAATGAAATATATATCTGTGTATCGTCCGCATTGCATTGTTGAGTAGCTATACTCTTCTTCCTTTAATTTAACACACTTTTTTTACAGCCACATAAGTATGAGCTGAATCGTGCCAGTGTCTGTCCATGGAGTCCAAAAAAGGCCAGGAGTCTGTCCAATACAATTTCATGATCTATCGTATCAAAAGCTGCCCTCAGGTCATGAAGTACAAGAGCAGACACGGAGTTACAGTCGGTCGACAATAATAAATTATTAGTAAAATTAACAAGTACACTTTCAGTGCTGTGTGCAGGATCTAAACCCTGATTGGAATATTTCATGAATACTGTTTGAGCTAAGGTATGCACTAAGTTGCTTAGCAACAGTTTTCTCCAATAATTTCAATAAAAACGGAAGGTTTGAAATGGGGCTTTATTTTTCCATTTATTCAGGTTCAAGATTTTGTTCCTTCAGTAATGGCTTAATAACCACCACTTTCAGTGACTCATATTCTGTTACTAGGGATGCATTAATGATTTTTAGCATGTGCTGGCCTAGTACAGGAAAAAGTTCTTCAACCAATTTAGAAGGAATGATAATGTCTAGGCTCTGTTATAAGTGGGTTAGACGCCTTGATTTCAAACATAATAAGAAAATGGTTGTATAATACAGGTTATGGAGTGCAACGGTAAGATTTACAACACTGATACCCTGGAACAGCACTAAATCACTAAATGGCTACAGTAGTGAGTAGGCTTACAAAAACCAACAGTCAATAATAGAGGCAAAGGCTGCGCCTAGGGGATAACCATGTTTATCCACATGTATGTAAAAATCACCAAAAATCACAACCTTATCTGCCGAAATAGCAAGGTGTGACAAACTCAGCAAATTATATCAGAAAATCAGAAAAATAAGATGTAGGATTAAAAGCCTGTGACCTGGCCAGTGTCCCAATGAAGTGTCAGGATCTGGCCTCACTAAGACTAGCAGCTAGCTTATTGGATAGGACACGAAAACCTCTCCAGCTAGGGTGGAGTCAGTCTCTCTTCAGTAGGCCAGGCATTCCCCAAAAATCAGGCCAAATAATAATAAACCCTATGCCACTAGACAAACACCACTCTGCCAGCTACGAGCTGGAAGAGGGCCAGAGCATATTACTTCCTCAAACATCTTTTTAGCCACTGCACACACTGATACAAAGTCATTTTAATGACTTCCAGTTGCCTCAATCAGATGTCATTGGTGCTGACATGGATAACAATTCTAGAGTATTTACATTAACTTTGAGCCAGCAGTCTTAAATTATCCTTGGTTAACTTTGGTAACTCTGGCACCAGGCATACACTGCACTATGGTTGCTGGTGTCTCTAATCTCACATTTCTCAGTGTACTATCCACTATGATTAGAGCTTTCTCAGTAGGTGTGTTACTGAGTGGGGAATAACAGTTTGAAACATGAGTTGGGTGGAGCTCAGTGGAGGTGGAGAAACACTAGCATGTAAGCTAGCATCTGGCTTAGGTGAAAGGGAGGCTAACAAAGTCTCACTCACCTGGATCTGATATAATGTCCAGATGCAGGCCTGCAACTCAGCTATTTTGTGTGCCAATTCTAAGTTAAGCTGACGCTTTACACAAATACTATTATAGGTAAAATTGGCAACAGAGCTAAGGCTAAATATGCAGCAAATAAATGGCCTTGATGTGCTCTTACCATATTTTTCTTTGGTTGTTAGCTTCTTTCAAGATGTGATTAACCTCAGCAAAGTAGTCACAAGAAGGTAATATAAAATGTAGAATAAAGCAGTAGGTGACTGAACTACTTTAAAATCAAAAAATTGATTAGGATAAAAGGTTTGCTGAATTAAGCAGAGCAAACAGCAAAATACGCCTTTCCACAGGGTCAATTCAACAACAGTAAAAGTTTTTGTTCAGGAACAGTAATTGTTGATTTTGTTTTTGGTTTTGTTTCAGGTTTCTGGTTCCCATTAACATCAAAACAGGAATGTTTCATTTCAACCATAATGAGAACAAAGCTGAAACTTTACCAGATCCAGCAGGCTAGACATTATGTAATAATGTGCATAATATCCTCTAATGTTGACACAAGTGCTCCTGTCACAAAAGACTAGGAGGTCACACAAACATTCTCATTCAAAACAGCCTATTACTGAGGCACACGATTTAAAGCTCATTGTACATCCAGAAAACTGGTGAAGGAAGTTGAAAAAAAATCTTTTTTCAGCCAGGTTGTGCAGATCCATGGTAACTAGCGCCTAATGTTTGCGGTTTGCTTGTACTATTTATTTAATTAGCAGTTTCCCTAGCTTTCAAACTTGACCAGGGAACACTGATGTGTTCACTACTCCTACTCTGAGAGGTTTTATGAATACAGCTCCAAATGTTCAGCCCTCTATTCACATCCTCATTCGTTTGAGTGTGAGGATTGTATGATGTATGATGCACTAAAAGAGTTCTTGCACTACACCATCAGGAAATATGTATTTATTATTTCACTGTATTCTTAAGGGTGTACATTTCTATAAAACACCTATGTTGATAATCATGAGTTTTTTTGTAAATTGCCGTGCACACCTAAATGGTGTGCACAGCAATTTACTTTGGCTATCTAAAACATTATCATTTTCCATTTTCCAAGAATACAAGGATTTTGTTATTTTTTCATTTTGTATTTATATACCCATTACCTTGTGCTAGAATTTATTTGTAGTGGTTCCATTACTTCATTCTTAAGAGTTAACACTTTTACTTTTCTGTGTGCTTTATAGAAATGCTTAATAATAATTTCACTCAATTTCATAGATTTTTTCATTTAACTGCACATTCTACTTTTAGGTCAATACAGTATTTAGCTAAATATTTTAGTTTTCCTCTTCCTTGTGAAGTTTATTGTGTTTCCCTTTTTCCCTGAACAATTTATTTAGTATATAGTTTAATTGAATATCTGTCTTATCATTAATTCACATTCACAGCATTCTCATTTTTTATTGAGCAATTAGGATAAATCATGATTAAATTCTTACATGCTCCACTACAGGTTGGCCCATCGATTACATCACCACGCTGTTCATAGGTGCAAGTTCAATTCTTTAATGGGAGGGATTTTAACTACCCAATGATACCATGGTGTATATTGCATAATATCTTTGTATATTGTCAGTGTAAGCAGTTGGATTTTCATGAGGGAGAATGTGCAGTGTTTTCACTTTCTAGATTTGAATCCTGGTTTATTTCCAGATGGAGCTACACCATGGAACAATGAGCAACAGTCCCTAATGTACCATTTAAAACTTTTTATTTGCTGATCCTAAAGCTATCAATGTACCTCAGGGGATGCTATGGGAAATCTTCTTTATCGAGAGCTTGACTGAGCCTGCTAAAGTATTAAAGCATTATAGAATACATACAAGATAAATATGCTCTCTGATCTGCCTTTTGCATTCTATGTCTCTGCATGATTATCCTATAATTTCTTTAAAGATGACTGAAGGGTTTGTATAAATAATGAAATATTAAGATTTTCAGAATAAAAGTATAAAGTTTCAACAAACCATGATTTAGGTCAAATCATTCCGTTCTGAGGGTGTCCATCATCATTTCAGCAACCTGTGCAGCAGACCTAACATATGAAGTGTGAAGTTGCCAATTACTTTCAGATATTTAAATAGTAATTGCTCAATGTCTAATTTTAAAGAGCAGTTAAAAATATTCATTGCTTGTCAGAATCAATTAAAAAGGTGGCGAATGCTTAAATTTGTTGATGGAATTAAATGAAGGGTCATCTGGCCCTTAAATGCAATGCTTGAGGAGTAGATTTTGAATTCAGAAATTGTTTCTGGAAAATCTCAAAGGGAGAAATGGGTCGATGGGGATTTGTGGGGGAGACAGCATGGATTAATTTGTTATGTGATCATCTGTGAATAAGTAAAAAGGGTAGAAATTAGACGAGGAGACTGAAGAACAATAGCAGAGATGTCGCTATGCTGCAGAATTGGTTGACTTTCTGTGAAATCCCCTTTGACTTCTTCTCCTGATAGAGATACCACTAACAGATATGTTCAGCTGTTAGGGAAATGGGGCGTACCAAGTTGCTGAATGAAATGCTTCCTAAAAGGAATTGTGAGAACACTGCAGATTTCATCTCCTTTTACATGGTTATTTACACACAATGCCCTTGATCCCAGGTGACACATAAAATATGTGCTCCCAAAGCCAGAATTATTATATTCTCTTGATTAAGTCCTCAAAGCAAGCTTGTCTGCCTGAGTACCCTGGCCACCAAGAGACTTTCTTTGGTGACAGAGGAGCACTTCTTTATTTATTCATTATTTTATCTTTAGTTTGCTAATACGTGGAGATTAATGTTTTAAAGTCTAAAGTCCCCGGAGTCTGCACATGACATCGGTATTGTCCCTGGCACTGGCAAGGCCTCACACACACTCTCCGTTTCTGAAATTTATTAGGGGATTTGTGTTCCTAATGACACCTGGCCCGAGCCACTGAAGCAGAGTAAATAATCCCATCATGGGACTCAGTGATGGGCTAATCCCTTGTTTAAGGAAAGTTTCACTGACTCCACCCAGTTATTTTACCCTTCATAAGATTGCAGCTTAGCATAATTACGGAGTTCCGGATTTTTCCGAGTCGGAGACAAGAGGCAGGCATGAGGGTCCCGTGTCGCAGTGGGGAGAACGCATTGCTGCTTCCCGTTTCGTGAATGGGATCCCCTGTACAGTGCTGCTGTCCCCTCAGAGACTTCAAAGGCCAGTTTGTGACACGCTGGGCGGTGTTCAAGCTCTCTTAATCAAATGCAAGCAGAGGGATTTACTGCGCAGCCATGACACACTGTGCCTGTGGATGTTTGATATCGGCGTTCCCTGCTAAAAATTTCAAACTTCACAAAATGTAGTTGTGGGCTCTCGTCTTATTTTTGTTGAATAGCATAATTCAGTGGGTGTGGATTGTTTCTCGAACAAAATTAGAATATTCAAATCAATATTCAAGGAGAAGGAACCGTGCCTGTTCATTATCAAAAACATATAAATTAGATGGGAGGCTTGGAGGCTAATGCCAGGTTTTATTGACCAGAGAACTCTTTTCACCATGTTTAGCACCAATACAAACAAACAAACAAACAATGTGGAGGGTTAAGGTTTTTTCTTTTCATAAAATTTCTTGATTTGTTTCATGGCAGTTTTATTCACATCATTATGAAAAGTTAAATTGTATGAATGCCTACATTTTTATCTGAAAACACACACACACACACACACAGTTATCTGCAATCATTAGCTTGGCACAAGAGGACAAACTCTAGATTTCCATTATCATCAATTTTCTATGAAAAAAAAAAAGTTTAATGATTTTGTTTCCCTTGCGGAAAATAACCCAAACTCCCAACGAAAAACAAACAAACAAAAAAAAAAAAACTCATGGTATTAATAAATTACATTTCTTGACTTGATAACTTTTTGAATGATTTTGGTTGTTGCTTTTCATGTGCTAATCCTGCAGTGCATTCTTTTACTAAGGTATGGCTGAAAAAAGCACACAAAGCAGTGAAGCTTATGAGGACTTACTCATAGCCTGAGAAAGATAACCAGACACTGCTTAAGGTTTCAGAGCTTCATGAGCTTTGCTTAAAAAGTGTGAGATTACTTTCCCACTTCATATATATGTGAGCTCAGTAATCGCAAAGTGCCTGGTCGGCTAAGGAAGAACTCTACAGTTTATGACTGAAGAATTCTCACCATAATGAAGATAAGCCCCAAACACCTGTCCAACAGATCAGAAACACTCTTCAGGAGGCAGGCGTGGGTGTGTCAGTTACTGCTGTCTGCAGAAGGCTTTAACAAACAGAACTACAGGGGCTACACTGCAAGATGGAAACCACTATTTAAACAGTATGGCCAGGTTACAGTTTACTAAGAAGTATCTACAGTATAGTAAAAGATCCTGCAGAGTTTCTGGGAAAAAGTCTTGTGGACAGATGAGACCAAAGTTCACTTGCATCAGAGTGATGGCAAGAGCAAATTATGGAGGCCAAAAGGAACTGCCCAAGATGAAAAGTATCCCCCCCCCATCTGTGAAACATGGTGGCGGGGGTATTACTGTTTGGACATGTATGGCTGCCACATGTGCTTGCTCGCTTGTCTTTAATGATGATTTAATTGTTGAGCACCAGAATGAATAGGACAGGTGTTCGGGGGCTTTTCTTCATTATGATGAGAATAATTTGGTCATGAAATGTAAAGGTCTTCCCTGGCCTACCAGGCCTGTTGTGATTACTGAGCTCACCAGTGCTCTTTCTCCTTAATAATGTTCCAAATAGTTGATTTTGGTAAGCTTTCGCATAAGGTTTGACCTATGTCTCTGACTATTTTCTTAATATTTCACAGCCTGGCTTCCTTGACTTTCAGTGGCACAGCTGTGGTCCTCGTGTTGACAAATGTAAAATAATGGACTCCAAAGGCAACCAAAAGCTTATAAAGCTACTAAGCACTTAGCCCTGCATTAAGGAAACAACTTAACACACCTGACTAAATCACGAACACCTGTAAAACCATAAACATTAAATGAGTTATGTATAAAATATCTGTAATTTCTATATGGTGTGACCAAAATGTATAAAAGTACCCATAAATAAAAGCTGATAATCTGCATTTTAATCATATGTGAATTGTTTGATTACAAAAATATGGAGTATAGGACCAAATCAGAAAATATATGGCTTTGCCCCAAACATTGTGGAACTTGCATATACATAACATATGTGAGACTGGATGAAACAGAAAGCTTCCCATAAATAAACCAATTCCTGGCCAAGAAAAAAAATATATTTTGGCTATGACATCCCTGAAGATGTGTTTCCATTATTAATAGATAAATAAACATGAAAAACAAATATAAAAGTTTTTATTTCATTTTTAATTTAATAACTTTTAAAACTAAGCGGTCCTTTGGGGGTGACTTGTATGATTGTACATCACCAAACTATAGCCAAAATTCAATCAACAATCATCTTCAACCCTTGATTTACAATTAAATTAGAGTGTTTTTTTCCACCCTCACAAATGCATTTTGGCAAGTTGCATATTGTGATTGCTGTCCTTGCCAACATTTGTGCAATACACGTGAATGAAGTTAAAGGCAAATTGACTAAATCCAGGCAGTCCAAACCATGTGTCACGCTAAATACAAAAGAGAAAATTCTGAAAAAGGTGACACTTATTATAATATCTTAGTTATGATTGAGGCTACACTGTCAGAAAAGGGGGCACAGTATGGGTCAGTTTTTATTCTTAAAGGTACAATTCCTGTTAATGGTCCCTCACTGGGTCAAATTTATACCTCAGAATACGAATCATTAACAGTACAGCTTACAATGGGTGTACCTTTGAGCCATTGGACCACTGTAGGTACAATTTTTGCACATTTTGTTCTGCCTGTGTACATGGACAAGCTAAAGTATTTCATTTAACCAAGGACTGAAGCTGCAAAAGTCAAAGCTCAGTTGGATTAGAGTGGCCAATGCACTGATCATGTGTCGTTGTTGGAGACCTTGTAGGATTAACTTGCAGACTTGAGACTGAACTTGATTTCCCCATCAAAGTCACGACCCTAATCTGTTTATTAAAATACCACCCTTTATCTCTCCCCAGTTTGGAATTACCAATCATGGGGCCTGTCACTGAGATCTATTGAAGGAGTCTGAAGCACATGCACAACTCCACTGCATAGTTGGCTAATGATACTACTGTGGCCCATACTAGCAACTGTAGAACTCAGCATACGTTTTGTGGCTGTGCTTCTACAGACTGAACCACCAGTACAACAGTTATTTACATAACAATATAAAATTCTGGAGTTTTAGAGGACTGGTAATATATTGATAAGGCCTATAGCTAACCACTGGGAATCAAGTGCATCAAAAAAACGATGACTTGGTAACAAGACCTCATTAACCACGTCTAACCACCATCATTTCAGAAATACTGTGCATTCAAACCCATTCTGATATGGCATATTTCCCTAAGGTCATTCTCAGAATATGGAGCATTGTACAACTGCTTAATGGTGTTCCACTCATCAGGTGAAATGAGGAAATAATTGCAGCCCTTTCAGATCTCAGAGTATTTTCCTGATCCTAGATAATCATGTGAACTGGGTAAATAGATAGACTCAAATGTTTATTAGCGAGTGTTTTTCACTTATGATGTAGAAGTGTAACACTGCCCTCCCATACTGCTCATCTGCAAATGTTACAGCAGGAACACATACTTTTCTCTCCACATCTTACAGGACTAACTGGATTACATTCTTTACTGAAATGGAGGTGCTATCCTCTGCTTGTTTTTTATTTTGCGTAACATCCTGTAACGCATTCCAGGATTCAAACTGCCATAGACACAGTTATTTCGATTATTCTAATATATTTGATGACAAATAAAATCATATTAAACATTTCAATTTTTGTAGTCGCAAAGAAAGAAAACAATCTGTATTATAAGGCTTGTAAAAAGAAAAGATGAAAAGGAATGTGCATTTTGCTGTGTTCCCAGTATTCTCTGGCCTCTGTGAGTATCATATTGTGGCAGACGTTGTTGGTGTCCCAGGGACATCACACATTGAAAATTAAATTGGAAAGAGACATGCTTGCAAGCTTTAACATAATGACACATTCATTATGTGAAATAGGGGGGACTATTTTTTTTTTTACATAGCCTGTTCAAGACATGCATGACATCAATTAATATGAAAATGTGTAGTTTGTTGTACTGGAGTGAAAGCAGTGGAGGGAAATATTCTGAACTGGAAAAATAAAACAATTCTGAGAGAATGCAAAGGAGAAAGAGCTGAAGCCCTGATATTACATGACACATACATTTCTCAAAACAGTGATACTCAAACGTTATTGAGCCCATATATTCATTAAATAATGTTATGATGAGTCAAAAGAAAACAGAGCAGAGTGCCATCCTCATTCACACATATGCAAAAAAAAAAAAAGGGGGGGGGAACCCATTATGCAAACAGCTTAATAATGTGGTTGCCTGCTGCTGTGTAATCTTCGCATAGAATGCAGATTTACTTTGGGACTCAGTCTGAATTCCCTTAGCAATTAAACAATTGAGCTCGTTGTCCTGTTCCATACAAGAGATGAGCAGTGGAGCTACAGCCTATGTTTCCTGAAAATTCCTCACAATAACGTCTCCACCTACAGTTTACAGGCTGGCAGAATTGCGTGCTGAATCTACTACAGTGGGATTGGGCAAGCATTTATCAAGCGAGGAGGATCCCACTCCCTGAATCAGACCAAATGTGTAGCTAGCTGTAGTAGTTTATTCAACACCGTGGGCTAAAGCATGCACATCTGTTCAGAATGTAGTAGGAAAAAATCCTACAACAGCTGGTGACATTTGACATTTTTTTTCATTAATTAAGAAAACTCATAATTATTTCTCAGGATCAGTATACCCTGATGTGAAAATGGAATAAACTACATTACTATGTATGTAGAACATACTCATTACATCAATTGTTTAAACATTATCATTTTCGTATACATCCTTTCAAATACAAGAATCTGTGATACAAGATCTCCTCAATAGACTAAAAAAGTAACCATCCTCAACCTCACTAAGGAGAACCATGAACTGCTGAGGGATATTTGTCAAACAGAGCAAGTCTCTCCCCCCCCCCCCCCCCCCCCAACCATCACTAAAACTAACTTGACAAACTCAATTTGCTGAAGAAACAGACCTTTGCTGAAGAGACGCACTAAAAGAAGAGCCGTTCCTTCACCAGAGGACCAAATTTAATGAAACCAGCACAGCAGAAAACCAGCTGGGGTCTCAACTTAAGCGAGTCTTAAGCAAGCAACCACAACGAAACAAAACAAAGGTGTAAGCAAATTGAAGGCATGAAACAACCACAGTGTTTGAATATAATACATGTAGTAATTGTTCCAATAATTGTTCTTTTCTGTTTTTAATAAACATTTAATTTTCTAAATTTGTTGCAAATTCAATTCTCTTAGGATTTTGTGATAACTGGGCAATGCTAATTAAAACAATGTCAATTTACAGGTATTGGTACCGAAGGTCCGTGCTAAATGAGCCCTTACTGCTCTTGCTAATTTATTAATGTCTACTCCAGGATTAAAGGAATCCCAAAGGCATATGCAGAAAAAAAAAATGGACTAGATGTAAATAAACACAAGAAAACAAGGGCATGTTACACTGTATACTAAAAATATGTGAGTAGATGTTGCAACAGCCATCTGTGAAGAGCAAATGTTGCAAGTGCAAGCAAGCAAGCACCCAGAGAGAAATCATGCCATTGAGCTACGTCGCTTTCTCATTCCCACTCACTGCTTACCAACAAGCTGGTTGTTTTGGTCTTTGTGTCCCTGTTCTAAATGATAGGCTGTTATTAGTGTCTCCTATCTTATTAATAGCAGTTTGTCATAGAAAGAAAGGGTGGAATATGGTGCAGAGGGACTTCCACCAAATTTCCAGTGGAGAAAATGGCAATATCTTGCTTTGTCTGTGCAGCAGGGAAGATGGTGGCTCGTGCCCTAATGCAATTCTTGCACAAGCCTGATGAGGCAACCGAGTCGGCACTGTTGCGTAAAGCAAAGCATTAGCATCGTATCTGATCAAGCGTGATGCAGGGAGAGGAGAGATGCTCTCCACATATGGCAGAGGCTGGCCCGCTATGTACAGGTGGTAAATGGGTCGTAAACAAGCAAGGCTGTGGGTGGCATGGGCACTTGCATTATTAAGCGCATAATGGATGTGGCTCTACCACACAGCTGAGAGTCGTGTAGTCTCCCATTTTGCGAAGGGGTGGGAGGTGGGGTGTTGCCAGCCACATGTGTAGTGACCCAATCAGGACCTGGATTTGGAGTATGGAAATGCTGGCTGGCTTGTGGGGCCTGACAAAATCCCAGCACAGCTAGGCAGCTAAACTGTCAAGAAGGATAATATTCCAAATGGTGCAGGCTGACAAGTGTGTCTCCTGGTGCCCATTTAAACCAAGTCAAGCTACCTGGAGAGACCTCCTTTGACCTTGAGTGCTTAAAAAGAATTGCATAGTTGAGGGGAGTTGTTGTTTTTCCTCCGTATCAGCCTGTGACTGTATAGCATCATGAGGAATTGAATCAGACATGAAGGCAAACACACACACAGATTGGGGTGTCCTCTAGACACTAACGTGTGGGTCCTACTGCCCACTTTAAGCATGAAGTGGCCTAACTGATGTAAGCCAGCATGAATCAAGTTGCAAGAGCACATTTTCATGCCCAGTTCACTCTGAATATTTTCTGAGTTTTAGAACAGAGTTACCTTCACTCATTGTTCTCAGGTGCTGACATACATGTTCCAATATTTTTTGTTCTGTTCACAGCTGGACAGTAAATCGATGTTGATGTAAACATTATGTATTTTAAGCCAAATCAAATCAATTATATTTGTATGACGCTTTTCACAGAGAACGGTCACAAAGATGCTTTACAGAGTATAGCAGAAGTGATTAATAAGGAATTATCTAAAAAGAAAATGTAGTTGATGCATGATGCAGATAAGAGTAGGCTGCAAGAATGTAATTTATCAACATGGACAGTCTTCTTGGCACTAATAAATATCTGTCATACAGATATCCCTGAGCTAAACAGCAAGACAAAGAAACAAAACAGCATGGTCTCTATGTGGCTGCGTGCAATTACCTTGGGAAGCATTACAACCCACAAGCATATTTCTATTCTATTCCTGACTGAAATACAGGAAATCAGGAGTTGACAGGAGCATTCCATTTATGAATTTACCGCTCTGCCAAGGCAGAAATGAATTTCACCAGACTGCAAGGTAAGAGATTTTGGCTTTAAACGGTTTAATTTAAACAATTATGTGCATGCCTTTTCCACAACTGCCCATTTCTTTTGAGATTCTTTATGTATCTCAGATTGGTTAGAAGACTGATACAGATTTTCAAAACTGCCTGTGGTTGCAGTAATAGGAGGTGCTTAGAGAACTCTTAACAGTGACTACATTAACATGTTCACCCAGGGAAAAGAATTCCTTTTCCTGTCATAACTCGTCTTGTGTGGCGGTGGACATACACATAATTTGCATAGACTGTGAACATAATCAGTGTGCAGCTATCGGTAACAGTCAAACATATTGTTTTCTTTTAAAAACCAACCTTGTAAAAAAAGCAACTATGGACAATGTGATCTGGAATGTGTATTACCTTTCTGAACAGTTTCTCATTTTAGATGTGATAACCTTGTCTCAAAGTTCATGTCAAACCCTTCCCCATTTCCTTTGAAAATCCCACTATATATTACAATGAACAACATGTACCGTAGTTATGAGATACAGTCCTTTTGACTATTCTGGCATATTTTCCTGAGTTGTACTCACCCCAGCACTGAAACTTGTACATTTTGTAAAATTTGTGGTCACTGAACATAAACATAGACAAATTGGCCATTGTTGAGGGAGCTGGAGGACAGATTTCTACTGGGACTTTCAGAAGACACAATTTATCATTGATGAACCAAAGAAGTTGGCAACAGAGTGTGAGGGGTGTGTGTGTGCGGATTTATGGAACACATTGTGAATGGCGACAACTGAGTTTGAAGCACCAGATGGGACCCCTCATCTCAGTGGCAAACCTGGCTTGGTCCTTGGCCCTCTGCTTTTAACCCAAATAACCATGCCCTGTGGCATACATTATTCATGGCCCAGCGCCATGGGGCAGGGGGTAGGGAGGGGGCCCTCAGGTAGCTGCCATGTCCAGGGGGGTAGTGGCAAGACAGTGTGTTAATTAAGGCAGCCAGCAGATGTTGGGTAATTCAGGGCATTGACAGAATGACAGGCCTGCATGCAGCGCATACAGGAAGTTTGTCACACAGCAGCTGTTAAGAGTTGGGGCATCTTGAGGGAGGGAGGGAGACAGGTTGGGTGAATGGAGGATATGCGTGGCCTGAAGGGAGTCTGCCGTTTCAACCAGAAGGCACTAGTGGATATGTATTTTTGGCTTCAAGAGCACCAGTAGATTATTTATTCATCAAATACTTTACATTTCCTCTCATGACTCAAGTCATGATTTCCCCCTCGTGCTGTCCAGATAAATAAATGCAGGTCCTTCACTCTCTCTGTCCAGAACTGGCCTGCTTTGGTAATGGGGTAGAACATAGTACCGGAAACTCAGTGTAAAATGCAAAAGCAATAGAAATATTTTTGGTTTCTTTCACCTGACTGTTTGAGGCCACTGGTCCCTTCTTAATAAGAATGCTCACCATCAAAGGTGCTTTTATTTTAAATCAGTGAACATAATGAAAAGGATTCTCAAGAATGCTAACAATTTTGCTGAGTAAATTATTGACGAAAATATGGTAATATGAAAACGATGCTGTAAGCTCATGTGTTGGTACAGAAATAAATGAACAGCTAGCCAGCTCATGACATCATAACCTCTTTTGTGTTCCTTTTGTACCTTAAAACTCCTTGGATTAAACATTTTTAGATTACAGACAAACTTTGCAGGAACATTTATAATCAGTGTTTATTGTTGGGGGTTAATGGTTCTCCAACTCCATGATTCAGTTTGATTTTCTGTCTGGTTTCGATTAAAACAATACTTTGTGTGCGAGGAATGGTTTTTATTTAAATCTGCAATACACTGGATAAACATAAAAAATAAAGCACATTTATTGCCGAGAGCATTCTTGAAGTCGCAGTGCTGCAGTAAAAATATCCTGAGGACACAGACTACAGACAAAAGTAGAAATAAAATCCCATACAATGTTGCAAACACCCAGATAGTAATATTATTTGGGTAAAATATCACTGGTCATGAATGTTTTAATTTTGCATTCTTGTGTGTGTCTATGTGTTTTCTCTGAGTTATAATTAGGTATAATTACCTTGTTGTTATACATAAGTAAGATAATGGAAAATTAGCAAATATTTCATGTAAATATGTACAATACAAAACAGGAAATTATCTTTTAGGCACACAACCAACAAATCTTGATTTAGGCAAGCCTCCCTCATTCAGAATTGGTGTCAGCATCAGATTGAGTTCAGATAGATGAACCAGTCTCATTCAGAATTCAGAACCAGTGTCATCAGAAAAAAAACATCCGTCATAGTAGTATCACAGTCAGGAATGATCCATTATCATTTTTCTAGATTGCTACAAAAGACATAATGCTGTTAGCTGGAAAAATGAAAGACTTCATGCAAAAATTGAAAGCTCAAAATGATATTGGCTCATTTCTAATTAAGATACAAACTCTGAATGCGGGATATTTTTGATATGTTATGGGGGGGGGGGGGGGGGTATAATAACTTGGCTCAAGCATGCATGTTCTGACGCAGAATAACCGTAGAGATTTGTTTCTCATTAGAAGGTACAGGCTGCCACAGCAAATTACTATGCTACACTGCTATACACATCCAACCTTGAACTTTAATTTCCTCTGGGAGATGGTTCTTGTAAAGTGATGCATGTCAATCTGTTTGTAAAATGAGGCTAAATAAAATAAAGATTGACAGATAATCTTCTTACATAATTAACCAGGTCGGTGATTTTTTTATTTTTTAGTAAGCATAAACTAACTGAGGTAGGTAGGCACAATAGTTGTTTAATGGATTTGTTTACATGCAGGAAGCAAATGGAAAGTTTTTCAAATACATATGCAGTTTATTAGCTTAGAATAGCTCATTAACACATGCGAGAATGTTCAGAATAACCAGTAGCCATTGGTATTAGTTAAAATAAATGTAGTCGTAACAAAAACATAATTTTTGACTGAGTATTTTACTAATAAATCACTGGGGTAGTTTGTCAGGACAAACTAATTTTATGTACTGCAACCCAGAATGGACCACCCATTAATAAGTCTAGAATAATTGCTAAAAGCTGATTAAAAAGCATGTTAGTTCCTCAGGTCAGAACTGGGTGCTGTGTTAATGACTACAGAAATCTTCTACTTTTTATGGTTTCTGTGCTTTATTCCTTTTCTGTACAGTGACAGATCAAAAAATAAAAATCCCCAAAAAATACCGCCAAAACAGCTTATCCCATGCCAGGAAATGATGGAGAGTAAAAAGGAGAGTATAATGTCAATGCCAAAAGCCTGATATTTGCCAAATTTGTTGATTAAAAAGGTTGTCCCAAGAATTTGGCATTTAGAGAAATCTAGCACAGAGCTGTCTCTGCAGAGACATGGCAGTGAAATGCAATACGATCAGAATTCCTTTTTTTTTTTTTTTGATGTTACCCAGGCTTATGGGGGGAAAAAAATAGCTGTGTACTCTCCTCAATGCAGCACTGTCTTAATATCTCCCAGCTGCACTCAGAAGCAATTCCTTTTTTCCCATCAGCTCCTAATAGGCACATCGTTTTGAGATGACAAAGCAGACAGTTTTTTTTCTGATAATGTCACATGTTCACCTATGTGCATCATTCAAAAGAGAAGACCCAAGTGAAGATGCAGCCTGTTTTCAGGAAAGCATTTAATCAATGTTGCAGAGAACTGTTCACAGCCCCCTTGTTTTCACACTGTAAGGGATTCTGAAGGTCACATTATATTTTCAGTATGTACGACTGACACTGAGGTTCATCACCCTTGCTAATCCACTAGAAGACTCTTTAATCCCCATCTTAAAACATTCATTATACAATTTGTACAGATGAAAAGCTAAACCTTTTAAAAAAACGAATAATAACGTCTCTGAGTTATTTAACCTGTATGCTACTTATCCAGTTGAAAAGAATATTCATCTGAAATCATTCAAAATGTCCCCATACAGCAAAACAAAATATAATTTTCATTTAGCAGCCACAGCTCATACAGTATCATTTTGCAGTACAACTGACTATTAGTACCATGTTGGTTACTGTGTCATTGCATTTCAACACAGGGTTGAATGCTGTCCTTCAGGAATCTGATAACATGTTGTAATTGTAGAATTATAGAAAACAAGACCAGGTTAAAACCTAGTATATGGCTGGACCTAACACACGTGATCCGGCCGATGCCGATCAATGGTGTAACTTCATCACTCACTCACTCAGTCAGTCACTCAATCAGTCACAGACATTCGCGTTTGTAGGGCTGGCCCCGCTGTTGCGGTCCAGCCAAAAACATAATTTTTTAAATTTCACTAAACTGGGATAAGGAACTGAATTCAAAAGAGTAAATGGTTTCATATAAACAATACTCCATCCCTGATTACAAATTTAAATTGCTTGCAATAAGTCAAAAATATAAAAATCAAACGCATATAAAATGCAAAGAATTTTATAATCATATGTGTCAGGGATAGAGACAGGTGGTAAGTGGATGAGCTGAGGAAGTGACATCACAAACAGGAAGTGGGTATAGTTAATGTGTGACATCCATCACGGCAAACAGCTGTAAATCTTAAATAAAAGGCTATTTTTGATCTTGCAAAAGCAGTTTGGTGTACCTCTCTTGAATTAATTAACTGGTTGTTTTAAGGGCAGTAGTTTTAGGATAAGGTATACAGGTTAGGAGCTAAAAAACTATTAGATTCCCGTCTCCAGCAATACCTGGTCCCCTATGTATACCAGGTCTAATAATTTAATGTTTACATTAATCTAACACAAACCAATTGTCCTAAGCAGAAACATACTTTCTAAACAAGAAACCACAGAAGTCTCTTTTCATGTAAAGAGAATAGAATAAAAGAATGCATTCCCTCCCCCACCCCCCCACACCCATTGTATTTTTAAAAATCCTGTTGTCGGGTAAGGATCTACCTTTCATTTGTCTGTGGCTTTCCTATCCCTAAATATCACACTCTTAATGAGATATAGCAGATGAGTTTCACCGGAGAACTGGCAAACAGGGATACCCAGTTGTTCATGATCGATCGATGTTTATCATTTCATGTGCATTTTACATGATCTAATTGTTGGGTGTGTGTATGAAAGCCAGGACTGGTGTGGTCCCTGTACTTTTTCTTTTCGGTTAACTCTGAAGATGACGCCCCCTGATGTTGAAATGTCGGTCACCCTGCTTCTAATTTCAGGCGAGTCCTCGTGAAGTAATCCAGGAAAGGATCTTGTGTCTTGGACCGTCTGGGCTGCGAAGCACCCATTTAGTCATATTTTATTAACTGAGCCAAATCGCTTTTGCCATTAATATTTGCACTGAAAAATAGGCCTTGGGTAATGCAACAGCAAGAGAGTTTACATTTAGAAAGAAGCAGAATTAGCAACCTTATCATGCCCCGCTGTGCACTGAGCTGTAGAGGAATTAAGACAAAAACGTGAGAGAGCGCTGGGACAAACCGAGCCCCTCCGCAATGAATCAATGTGAGATTCATTCATCATCTGCCATATTACATCCTTTTAATAATATACATATTCTCTGAATGGGGAGCAGTCGGCCTTGCTTTGGTCTAGATGAAACGAGCTGGATGCCAAGTCCCTGGATGCCTTCTCACAAAAGCACCAGACGGTTTGACAAAAGAAGAGGTTAATGGGTGTCCTCCCGAACAGCAACCTCCTCCCGAGAATGAGCACTTGTTTTTTCCCATCCAGTTTTCAGTAAATACGAGGGCCTATCAAAATACGGAAGTGAAAAATGCATGCATAACCACTCACCAAGCTGCACATATAATGCATTCATAAATTCTTCATTTGTATTCAGAAGCAGTAGAAGGTGCAGAAAAAAGGATGGTGTGGGAAGAGAGCATGCAGGATAACTAGGAGATTTTAGGTTCAAATTCCAGGTGGGACTAAAGCAGTGTACCCTTGAGAAAGGAAAATGCCTTCAATGCCTTATGGAAATATCTACAGAAATTGAGAAATTAGTAAATATCAATATTAGGTCATTGTTGGCATAGGCTGATTGAATGTGTGCAGCTTCATAGAGACGCAGAAGCCCTAGAAATTGCATGTGGGTATATAGTAGTGATGGGAATTGTTTTGTCAGTCAGGGGCTGGTTTTCCACATTGTGAACTACAACATAGGGCTGACCCTGAACTTTTGGTGGCCCCAAGCATACATTTATTTGTCCTTCTTGTCCTTCTTGTCCTTCAGACTGCAGCACACTTTGCAATAGGCTACATAAGCTCATAAGCCTTGAGAATGCATGCCTTTTTTTGTTAACATGAACAGAGCATTATACTCCATTTTGATTGGCCAAACTTCAGAAACCTTTATAAAATCCTCCAAAACAGCTAACAATGGAGCAAACTATAAAGACAATTTGCTCCAGAGGGCAAAAAAAAAAAGTCTCCATCAGCAAGAAAGTGACCAAATTAGCTATCCACCTAACAGAGGAAAAGTGGGAAAATCCCTCTCTGTCCCTTAATGGTAACAAGATTCATCTTATGGGTTTTGAAATTCTAGACCAGGCATTGTTTCAGCAGCAGGGACTGTTAGAACAGCAGCAATTGATAGAGCAGCACTGCTTGATAGGGCAGCAGCGACTCTAAAAGTGGTTCTCTGAGCAGCAGTGAATCTTTCAGCAGCAGATATTCTTTGAGCAGTATTTCTT
Source organism: Anguilla rostrata (assembly GCF_018555375.3). NCBI lineage: Eukaryota > Metazoa > Chordata > Actinopteri > Anguilliformes > Anguillidae > Anguilla > Anguilla rostrata. The sequence goes on along the minus strand of NC_057941.1, from coordinate 14,788,532 downwards.
CTTGGAGCAGCACAGCAGCAATTGATTGAGCAGTGTAGCAGCAGCAACACCAGGCAATTCTCTTTGAACAGCAGCAGCAGCAGCAATTCTTCAGGCATCAGCAGTAGCAATTATTTGGCAGCAATGCAATTCTTCTTTGAGCAGCAACAGCAGCTATTCTTTGAACAGCAGGAATTCACTCTTCTGGAGCAGCAGCAGCAGCAATTTTTCCCTGAGCAACAGCAACAGCAGCAGCAACTCCAACTTCCTTAGCGTGGCAGCAAAAAACTGTACTTGGTTGCATCTGATAAGGTAGTGTTTTTATGTACTTATATAATGTAGTTCTGTTAGAAGTTCATAGGCATTGCCTTCAATGTGACTGGCAATCATCTATACATGTACTGACATATGGGGCTTATTTTCTAAACAAAACCATAGTAAATGTACATTTAATCTCAAAACTTAAGGAATATAGTAGAGACCACATCTCCTCCCACCTTAGCTGTCAACATTTCTTTCCCTCCCAATTCAGAACTCTATGGCAGGTAGAGAGGAGAACAATAAAGATACAGGTTTCAGAGGGAACAACGTGTCACACAGTTATGATGACAGTAAAGGCAGTAGACAGACGTGTGTTTTTATACTTCTGTGACAGAAATTTCTGCACACTTCTTGATGAAGGCAACATAGACAAATGAGATGCAAACTCAAGTTTCTTTTTTAGTCTTCTGTGTATTTTTTTTTTTAAAAAAAAGAAAAGTTTCACAATAAGGAATCGATTGAAATGCTTAAACAACCAAGGGAGGACAAGCCAACGCAACATTGTTTGCTTTAAATATTCAGCACAACCTCTCACCGTGTGTACATTAATTAGCACTGGTGTTTGACATGTTCCAGTGCTGTGCCACGATTCATGCTGTTACTGTGGCATAATCAATTACCAGGATCCTGGGTGACTGCTAATAGACAAATCAGGCATTTGGACCACTTCAGTCTTACACTCGTGTCTGGATTTGTGTGGATTTGTGTACTTGGAAGACATTTAAAATTTGTGCTATTGCATCACTCCACCAGCATGATGTCTGCCTCTTAAAGGCTTCTGCCAAGTTCCTCCAAGTTCCAAGACTGAAAGAAAGCTTATAGAATGACACCCTGATGTGTTCCAAAACTCGGTCCCAGAGGAATATTGTGTATGCTTATTTTTGTTGCAGCCACAATTTCAATCCAACAATTTTAACAAGCTGTTAATTTTTAATTAGCTGCTTTTCATGCTTATGAGGGATTATTTACCCTTTTAAGCCACATTATGTCAGAAATAGCTATGCATGCCATGAAGAATAGAAGTCCCACATTCACAGTGTGCTTATTGTGCTATATTGCAAACTACATAAGGAGGTTATGGAAAACTGATTAAAATTAAGACTGAGATGAATCACCAGTACCATCCATATGGGGGCCCAGCACCCTGTTAAGTGACTTCAGTTGTTAACTTTTTATCTCACTACCTATGTTTGCATGCATTTAGTACTTCAACAATAGCCAGATGCATGCTTCTGTCAAATATGATTAAGTCACAGTCTTAATTCCTTTAGTCCTGTGGCAGATACAGCACTTGCTGTGGATCGTATCCAATGTTCTTAATAAACTGTGAGCGAACCTGACAAAGCATGTAGTGAAATCTATTGTTGACTCATTGGCGTCTGCACTTGTCCCTGTGTGTGGCCGGACACTTTTTGCAGTAGATCATACAAAAAGGTTAGTTCAGATGTGAAAACTGAAGCTGAGGTGTAGTGTGAGCCTACATACATTGGAGGTGTTCCTGGAAAACTCAAAGTTCCAAGTTGACCATGACATATTATTTAACCTGATCAATCAGAATGACCAGTATTATCACTGTGGCTTAGGTTGAGCTAACGCATATGTGGACATGGCCTGTCAGACTCATCTCAACATAAAGCCATCACCCCCTATTGTTTAGCAGATTGAATTTCTTACTGGTACAGCTTTTACAAAAATAAAGATTGATGTTCTCACCTTAAATGATGTGCTTAGAGATTGCATCTCGAATACATAAAACACAAACCTCACAATCCAACAGCAACACTCAAAAAAGTTTAGTGGCCTGCCAATTCCTGTGTTGGTAACAGACTGCTCTGTGTTAGTGATGGTATATTTGAATAAATGCATTAGGAAGTGTCAGCTTCCTGGGTGTGAAGTCTGTGACAAGAGAAGACATTAGTCCCTCAGGCCCCAACAACCAGCTGTTCCAGCCTGCAAAACGTGCATTAGCAGTAGTTCTGACAAGTCTGGCATTCAAAATCTTCTTTAAAAAAAATACAAATTAATTAAATGTTCCAGGCAGCAACTCTGTTTTTGTGCATGGTAGAAAAATATTATTTTTGGCTTGGTGCCATTAAAAGTTTAAAATGTGTTTACAGAAAATTGTGTTATGATGGAAATGTGAGGGTGGAAATTTGAGAAAACAATAAAAATTGCGCAATACCTTTCCTGGATAGGCTTCATCATTAATCATATTCAAAGTAATATTACACATTTTTTCATTCCTTGTAAGTGACACAACTGGGACAAATACTCATGTTCAATTAACTTCCCCCCCACCCCCCCATAACAACATGATTAAATGCTGGTAATTGTTTAAAAATCACACACCCAAGCACACATAGACCACCTGTAAAAAAAACAGCATTTTACAAATGTTCTGTAACCTGTAACTTTTGAAAGTTTTGTTATTGAAGGTTCTTCTGTAGTTTGGATTATTAGTGTAATTAATCATTCAATTCGTGGAGCTGCTCCATTTCGTTATTCAATGACAGTGATATTGAGGGAGAGCTTCTTTCCCAATCCCTGTGTGCTGAATGGTGTGCAGCAAAGATGCTCGATCGATGGGCAGTCAGCCGACTCATACCTTAGCATTGGGATCAATACCAGACCTGCATTCTCCTCCCTTTCCACAGAGGGAAAAGGGCTATCATTTAAGGGCTTTGCAGAATTATTGCTTGAACAGCCCGGGATCATAATAAAAACTACAGTACGTGCCCATGTACTGGAATTGAGGCCCCAGGGAGCTTCTATCCTCGGTTTTAAAAGGGTTTTCTTTTCTTTTTGTGAGTCACCAGAGGTAGCAGCAGAGAGTAAAAAACAAACTCTCCGTAATGAAGGCACCGCAGTTTTGGCAAACATTATAAATCTATGTGAGAAGTCTACCACGCTATCCCACACAAACAGTTCATAAAGCATTCTTCCCATTCAAAGTTTCTGGTGACAAAGAAAGATGAAAATCATGCTCATAAAATGGATTTTCCTAAATGTATTTATCCCTTGAGTTTTTGTTGGGAACCAAGCATTTTTAGACAAAGGGTTTGGTTTATTTTTGTCATAACACTACAATAATGCAGACAATGGCTTGGATTCAGTATCATTAATTTAGAATAAGTAAATATAATTTTGACATAACTTAAATAATTTGTTGGAATGGCTTAGAAGTTGAAGATAATAAAAAAGCACATTTATAACCTAATGATTAAACATAACTTATAGCAGAACAGGCACTCAGTCTTTTTGGAGGAGTGCATTGGCTCATTCCAATCGCTTATTCATACCTCCTTGCATCCTTTCCTTGTTCCTTAGCTCCACCCATCAGACGGTGCAAGGAAAGGATGTGAGGTTGGAGGAATCAAGGAAACGTGGAATGGGACATGGAATTCAAATGAAACATCCTTGTCCAGTCAAGCTTCAGTTTTAAGGTCACGTCAATTACAGACATGGCAGATGGGGAAAGGTGAATCCACAGTTTGATCTTTTATACACCACGCATTCCGAAAAAAAAATATTTTTGCAAAGGATGCATTCGTTTTTCCTTGCTTAAGTATCCTCTGGAAGCATTACAGCTCCTCACTCCTTCAAAAAGTGTTTAACGGGCTGGAATGTCCTTTAAGATGGTGAACTTTGATCGATTTCCGGGTCAGGCAAAGACCGAGGAGACAAGGACCGATAAAATAAGCCATTGGAATGAGCCGCATGTCTCAGCTGCAGCACTCTGGGTGTGGTGTAGTGAGTCTTGTGGAGACGCTGCGCAGAATGCCAATTCAGCAAGACACACAGGCCATACGAAAACAAATATCCCAAGCTTTGGCAGTACAAAATAAATGTTCTCTCACGGAGTTTAAGATTTTTACCCAGGGTCTAGAGGACTGCGGCTCACATACCTCCTATTAGCCATTAATTCTGTTCCAGTCTCCTCACAAGGCTCTGGAGACTGCGCCTTTTTAACAGGCCTAATGAAGCCAATGGGCAACACCTGAACTTATTGCTGATCAGCCCCTGGTGAGCATGCATGTGTGAGAGGCTCCTGCTGTCCAAGGTCCTGAAGGCCTTGACGCTGTCCAGGGTCCTGTAGCACTCCCTGGCTATGGCAGGGAAGCGGCAGAGCTGAGAGCTGCAAGAGTAGAATCAGCCCTCTCTGCTCATCCTTCCACCACTACTGGCATCACAAGGTGGAACAGTGGCAGTTGTATTGACAGTTATCAGCAACAAATAAAGTTAAGAAAATATAGTTTGAAGTAGTTTAGCGTAGCTTCGTCAAAGACTCTTCAAGTCCAATGCTCATTTGAGACCATGGAGGATATGGAACTGACAGAGCTCCCATATACAGCATTTCGGTTTCATTTACTACAGAAATCATTTTCAGACATTGCCAAAGCTCAGTTGTCAGTTGTCAATCATCAAACCTTGCTGAAAAAAATCTTAAATGTCAAATCGTGATCTTGTGTGTCAATCATGTGTTGTCATTCAATTTAAAATTCAGCCTCATCCCTATAATGAAAAGGCTTCATGCCTCATTTGCCAGACAGAATGACATTACTCCTAAATGTTCAGTTAAATCAAAAAGATGTCTGGAAATATTGCAGCATCTCTCGGTCCAAACTATGACATTGCACATTTGAGATTTTCGGGCTCTATTTTCCTAAATCTGTGTTGCACGGTGCATGGGCGCAGTCAGTGGAGTGGCACATGGCTCATTGGGCATGGCTTGAGATTGTTCTCATTTTCGGGACCATAGTGGGGCAAAGCACGGTATAAAGAGTGTAGCACACCTGGAAACAGGGCGGGTTATACTGAATATATTATCAGTGGGTGTGATGCAACAGCATTTGTTAATAGTCAAATTACCCCATTTCAATTAAGAGCTGTACACATTGTACAGGGTGTGCTGCCAATTTCCATAGTTTACTGATGTAGTGGAAAACCAGGATAAATGATGTACAAATCATATGTTTCTCACAAGATGTAATTTTGTGGGATGTGCACAAAATCGAGTTCAAACAATTAAGACATTTTTTTTTTTGAATTTGTTCCAATTGTTCCTTTAGAATGAGAACATTCTCTAAACATATATTATGGGTCAGTTTTAATTTGCCATTAAATGTGTAGCTAAATAGCTTAAATGCTCTATAACTAAGAAAAATGGCAATATCTCGGAGATGTCACTCTTTGTAGTAACATTCCACAGTAGAAAGAAATACAGGAATTAAAGTGACAGTTAAGTGTTAAGTATTATTTTTCTTGGAATATTGTCCCAAAAGATGGATTGACTTGGCATAAAATAGAGGAGACCCATCTGTATAGAGATAATGTAATACTACCGCCTCTACTTAACAGATTAATTCAGGAGAGTCTTTATTGTGAACAAATTTCACTTCAAAGACATGCTGCTGACGCCCCAAGAACTCTCCTCTCCTTAATGACTGGATTTGGAAAGTGTCACTCAGAGCTCTTGCTTGTGTCATTGGTTCCTTTAATTATGCAATCCCACAAGCATGCAAGCATGTTCAGAGAATGTCATACTTCTTTGGAAACAACCCATAAATTAGTAGATACATTTCACTTTAATTTGCATGTCTTTGTCATGTAGCTATTTCGATAAACCAGGAATCAATGAATTAATGTCCCTCACTCTGAGGATGTTGCTTTTTGTTCAGTAGGATGGAATAATTAGCAAAAATAACAATCACACATTTTCAGGAAACTGTTGTTGCAAATGTCAAATCTGACTAATGGTTAAAAATATGGATCTACAAATAATGGCAAGGATGCAGAGAGAGAGAGAGAGACAGAATGAGAGCAAGAGAGAGTGAGAGAGATACTATTGAATGCTGACTGGTAAATAATGTTTCTTTTTACTAAAAAGATCATTTGAGTCCATGGAACAAAACATGGCATGTCTGAGTAGATGTGTTGTGAACCTCTGCTCTGTCGAATGTGACTGTAACCGTAGCAATTTCCATTAAAGACAGTTTCTTTAAAGTCAGAGTGGCTCATTCATTAACCTCAGCTACAAAACTTACAATAAGGAAATCAGAAATGAGGTATAAATTGAAGGATATTACAACAAATTTCTATCAACGTTAGAACAGTTTATGAAAGCATTATCAAGTGAATACAGTGAGTTCCATAATGTTTGGGACAAATAAATGTTTTTTTTTTCTTGATATGACTATGTACTCCACAATTTTAGATTTGTAATAAAACAATTTACATGTGGATAATGTGCAGATTTACATTACAGTGTAGAAATACAGCTTGGTTTCACCATGCACAAATTGCAGCACTTTTTATACATAGTCCCCCCAATTGTGCGCATCATAATGTTTGGGACAAATGGCTTCACAGGTGTTTCTGGTTAGTCAGGTGTGTTCATCTCATTGCTTCCTTGGTGCAGGCATAAGAGCTTTCAGTATCTAGTCTTTAGTCTAGGCTTTTGATTGCCTTTGGAGTCTGTTTTTAGCTGTTATTTGTCCTCCTGAGGACCAGAGTTGTGCCAATGAAAGTCAAGGAAGCCATTATGCGGCTGCAAAATAAACAAAACAGTCAGATGTAGGCCAAACCTTAGGCTTACCAAAATAAACTGGAACGTCATTAAGAAGAGAGAGAGCACTGTTGAGCTCAGTAATAGTGAACGGCCTGGTAGAAGTACCTAAAATAGCCAGCAGAGTTCTAGAAAGAGGTCTTGTGGACACACAAAACTAAGATTGACACTGTATCAGAGTGATGACAAGAGAAAATTGTGGCGGAAAAAGGAAAAGGAACAGTCAAATGTCCAAAGAGGGTGCGCAAACTGAGCACCTGAACTGCAGGGGATATGTATAAAAAATGCATGGTGACCCCAAAATGCATACAAATGCCCTGTGACAAACGCTGAGCATCTACACTTTAACCATGTGAATATTCAAATGCAAAATTTTGGAGCAGAGCCAAAAATAAAAAAAATATGCCCGTCATTATAGAGCTCAGAGTAACTAATTTATTGCAAGAACAAGAAGAAAACTTGAACTCAGTAAGCAGTATTTGAGATTAAACTATTGGATCAATATAAAAATGTTAAATATTTGTATAATAACCTCTAAATTAGGTTTTATCTCCATATTTATAACCCCAAAGTCTCTGAAAGACACACAAATAAGGATAACCAGCAATTTTTCCGTCTGCAAAAAACATCATAATATATACAGCAAGTTTATTTCTACATATAAATTGTTAATACTTCTCTGCAAGTGTTTTTATTAATGTAATTTTAAATAAATGTTTGTTCTACTACTTATCCTTTTAAAAGCAATGTGAGTGATTACATGCAGTGTTTTACAATCATGTTAAATTGATGATTACAAATAGTTCTTCCTTTTAAAATTTCCCAAACTGCCTTTGCCAATAGAGCCATCAATTTCAGTATCACAAACACTGATGAGCTGTTTCACAGTGACACATGACTGCACACAGATCCACTGATCAGTTTGGTCAAGCGCTGAAGAATGGTTTGAGGCCCAGTGGCCTCGCAGAACAGCTCAGTGCGAGTTGCGAGTGACCAGTCCAAGAGAATTCTCCATGCTTTGCGTGAATCCAGTCATGTCCCCACCGACTGCTGTGATCTTCAGCCAAGTGGCAGTTCTCCCACCACTGCCTGATCAAGCTCAACACTTCTCATCCGGCGGCCAACTGGCAGCTCACTCGAGTGGTCAAGCCAGGGCTCCTCCTGATTCCATATGCTCAGTCCTTTATTTAGTCTTTCGATTGATGCCGTCTGACTGGTGCTGTGTGTCCACAGAGGCAGCAACGGAGCAGGGGACTAAACAGATTTTAAGATACGGACAGGCTGAAACGAATACACTGTAATCTGAAATTCAGTCTGTCACTCATGAAGCAGACTCGGCCAGCCGTGACCGTGGACATCGAGGCCTGTGCAGTCACACAGGAGATGATTTCACATGTGATTCACGGCTGTAAACTTATCTGCCAATTCTCATGTTCTACAAAAATTTTCGGGGACTGCATTGATTTAGAAAACAAAATTGGACACAGGCCTCCTTCAGCCACCAAAGTAATTTTCTATTGGACTCCTACACTCAGAAAATCAACGTATGCGAGAATAAATGTTCCTGGAAACATTCCCCTCAACATGCGTGAGCGATACTCATTGCACTGGAGGAGAAAAGAAATAAGTGGAAAAGCAAATTTAATGAAGTTTCTGATCGGAAGCCGTTTAGTTGCGTTGTGTGGAGTTTGTGGTTCCACCAAGCTGTCCCCCCTTAATTTCATAACTTCCTTATTTGTTTTTTTGTTGCCTTTGATGAATCACTGTTTTATATATTATGGTATTACTAATCACTCGAGTCAAGGTTACCAGTTCTGTTATTTAATCAAATGCAAAATATTTTTCTGTACTGTGTTATGGAACTGTCTTCTGCAAGACAATCAACATCATCAGCTTCCTTAATTGAGCTTGTCCCGGCAACATGATAAGCTCAGAGGCAGGACAGTTTTGCCTATGTTTTATGTTTTACTCTGGCTGTAGAGTGTCTGGCTTTTTTTTAACGAGCCCGAGAGAGAAAATGACACAATTACAGGTGACCCTCGCCATTTGCTGGTCTAGAGGTTCTAGTAAATGAGAACATTTGAATTCTGAAGCTGTACTTGCAAATGGAGAATCTAGGAATCACACTCCACATGATAAAATAACGGTCAAAAACCAAAGCATACTGTATGTACTCAATATAATTATTGGATAGGATTAAGAGGTTTTGTGTCACACATATTTACGTGTATGAGGGTACAAGAAGCTAAAGCAGATTTTCAACAAGGTCTTCAATTAGAAATATACATGAAGCTTTAGTTATCAAAATGATGTAATGATGTGTGACAGAACCCCTTTTCACACATGCATCTCAACCTGTAAATGTTCCAGCAATTTTCAGAATTGGAGTCAAGTTTGAACAGGAGCCGGGGTCGATTTTCTATGAAAGACGTTCGTTCCTCCAATTTGCTGGGTGAGGACATCATAAATAAGATTATTATATCTTTCACCATAGCTTTACTGTAAACAAAAGCAGCAACATTTCCAGATAAAGCACTCAAAAGGTTACAACGTTCTTTCACTTATGATTTTATTCTTAGCTGAATCTGCCCTAAACAATTTTTGCACAAATATAGAGACATTCTACACGATATTGTAGCTGCATTGAGCGAATTTGTGAGGGAAATCTTAACATTTATTTTAGTAATGGAACAAACAGGGTCACTGTCCTTGCTCGACATGGCTTTGTGTTTTGTAAGAACACCATTTCACAATTGCCATCATTGTCTCAGGAATCACTTGTGTGCACTCCGGCTGTACAATACCAGTAAACATCTTTGTCAGGATCTTCTAGTTTTAAGCTTCCTTTTTTTACCCAAATGTAGAAATAATGACTAGCGCCACAGCAGCAGACATAGCTAGCTATTTATCTTCTTTTTTTTCCATTTTACCAAAATCAACTCTACATATATTTACTTATCTTTTAAACCGTGCTTTCTTTGTTTATCTAACATTTCTTGCATGGAAAAAATTGGCTAAAGATATTACCATAAGGTATCTTAAAGGCAGGCTATCACTCTTCAATGGTGTTGTGTTGCCAGGATTAAAATCTCTGCCAAAACTATTATTATGTGATATATCTGGCTGTTTCAAAGACATAACGTTAACATTTGTCCTGCATTGTTTTGGAAGGTGTGAACAGACTTGATATGGATTTTTTCTGTCTAAGAGACCTGTGTGTGAACATGGAAAACCACTGCCAGATCATTGAAACCATGTGTGAAAGAGTTATTCTGGACAGAAGGGCTGTCGATGCTTCCTCCATTGCTGGTAACAAATGTGTCTCATGTGATGCCAGCGTTCTCAGATTCTGGCACAGAGAAGAACATGGAGCATGCATGTCGAAACTGCATGTTCTGCTTTTATCACTGCAGCAGGGGGAAGGGGGTGACAAAAGACAACAGGGAAAGTGACAAAGCAGGGAGGTGCAGGATGCTAAGACAAATTAATTAATGTCTCACAAATGAACGAGGCATGGGGAAATTTTCATTTAATTTATGCTGATAAGCAGAGGAAGGAAGGCAAACAGAAACTCCAGTGAAATAGTTAAGCAGACAATATCCCTACAGTGTACCTATCCAGCCAATAAAAAGCAGTTATATATCTCTGCTCTATTTGTGGCAATGTGTTTTAACTTTTTATGCTAGAGTAGGAAAGTGTTGTATGCACAGGTATTCCATTTTTAATGTTGGCCTCTCTAATAATTATATTAGAATTTGCCCTTTTTTCCCCAAAATTATCCACATTTAAATTAAATTAAATTAGGAACACAACGTGCCTACAAATGATAAGTTATGTTTAACAGACTCTAGATTTCTGAGGAAAAAAGCATAAACATTAGTTTTTAAAATCTGTTCATGCTGTTCTTCGTGCATTATGGAAATTAATTTATGTGACATTTGTGTGAAGAAATTGGCAGGACAACCATGCAGGGTAAAATGTGAGAGCATATCCAGGCATAGAGTAGATGGCAGTGATTCATGGAGTACCACTTTAGAGGCATCCTTCATAATTAAGAAAATATATTGATGCTGTCTTTTATACCACCATTTTGTGCAATAAATTGTGAAAAGATATAAAGCAGACACTAATAAATGACTTTCAATCTTAAAACTTTCAACTTATTCAACAGGATTTAGACCACAGGTGTCACTCCAGCATGGAGGGCGGCCGTGACTGCTGGTTTTGGGGTATTCCCGGCACAAGAGTTTCATTTGAGTCATTGATTGGCTAAGAAATCCACATACCTTAATTGGCAATTGATTGAAAGGAAAACACAAAAACCCAGACCCCTGTGGCCCCCTTGGAATTAATGTTGACGCACCTGATTTACGCTAATCCACTCATTTTAATTTGGGAAGGTTAAAAAAAAATCAGCAAGAATAATCTGTCAAAGAAAACATCTGTAAGCCTAACAGTTTTTAGAGTTTGAGATCAATTCCAATGACATGATTGGTAACATCTGACATTTTCAGTAATCTGTCCATTGTGGTGTCTGCCTTACTCCTTACTCTGATGCTGATAAGGCCAAGTAAAACCCTCAGCCAGGTAAGAAAATTAGCTCTTAATATTGGCCTAGGTGAAAAGACATGGCCTTAGACATGAGAAAAGTCAGTAAGGTAGACTTGTAGACACAGAGCCATCCTCAATGGTAGAATGTGTTATTGGATTATTTTATCATCATTATTTCCTCCCCCCCCCCCCCCCCGAAAATATGTAAAATTCATTTCACGTGTCATCTTTGGTGTGGACGTTTTGGTCCACAAAAAAAAAAACAATAAATGATAAAAGCGGCTTTGTTCTGGAACTACGCTTTTATTCAGGGAGCTCTGGGATTTTTTTTTTTTTTTTTTTTTTACTGGAGTCTAGAATTATTATTTTTTATTTCCTTTTTTTTTCTTATTTCAATGTGACAAATTGTTCTCTCCTTTACAAAGAGCTTCTTACCTCCTCATCTCATCGGCTTGCCAGCATTGTGTGTTTTATGTGTGCTTTGGTGTGCTCCTGTCGTTTGTCTGCACTGCTGGTACCGGCTATACAGGCAGTCCAGTGGTGAGGATGTCTAACTAGGGACAGTTGACACAGACTAGATGTGAGAGCAGTATGTCTCTCTGGAGATCCCTGCTGAGCCTTATGGTGGATTAAACTGTTCCTGCCCTTTTTCATCAATTGCCTGTACATCCGACAAAATAAATGTCATTTTCTTCTGTTTGCTTCATTTTTTTCTTTAAATTATTTATTTTTTTTGTTTGTATCAGGATTATATTCATGTTTAGATGCCACATAGAAAAAAAAAAATGACTCATGAAGTGACTGCTCTTTGCCTGGCTGCTTTGTGCTTTCCATCTTGTGGGTCTCAAAGGAGACAGATATTGAAAGAGAGATAAGTGGAGTCTCCATTCTTTATTGTTCTTAAAGTTTTCCCTTAAACGTTAATGTGGGTGGGAGGTGGGATATTCCAAATGGAAGCACACATTTACCTTGCAATGCTGGGTGGAACAAATAGGGCAAAATTATAGTAAATGGACTACATTTATATAGATCATTTTCCAGCAACAACTGCACAAAGCGCTTTAAAATGAATGCCTCTCATTTACCCATTCTCACCCACACATATACTAATGGCAATCAAGGCAGCTATGCAAAGTGCAAAGCAGCTCGTAGGGATCCAGTGGACAACTGTGGTTTTAACAGAATTTTGGCAAAATTAATTCAATCAATTTCATCTTAAGGGAAATTAGCGATTTATTTAATTCAATCAGTATAAGAGTCTCTCACATGATTTTCGCATCTGATTAGTTAGATAATGGGTTTTTAAGAGGTGGATACTGATAAATCTCTGACATCACAGATAGGTCTGCCCATTGACGGAAGAGCTGCCTTCCCATTTCAAAGATATGCTAACGCATTTTGCGCCAAAGCCCAGTGGAGATGCTCTCTCCGACACCCAACGGTAAGCAGCTAATCCATCGTCGGTGTTAACGAGGACAGAAATAACATCCTTGTTCATCTTTGATCACTGTCCACATTCACTGTCCACGCTTGTCGTAATGGCGGTTCTCAATTAAGGCAAATGAAGCTGTTCATTAGCCACTTCATTCATCAATGATTTAGCATTGGTTATGGTCTGTGCAATCGGCGCTTCAAAGCCCAGGGCTTTGATGCTGTCACCAGACGTCACAGTCTTGCTTTTCCCTGCTCTTGGCCTGGGTGCATTCATATCTTGATCTGTGATTTTACTTTACACAGATGCGGTGCTTTCATGTTTCAGATACGCTAGGGCAAGCATGAAAGACAGCAATTACGACAGGATGTAAATTTCTATCACCGGTGTAGGAAAGATACGAGGATCAGTCCCTCAGTAGGTGATAATCTCAAGGGCAGAATTGTTTTATCCTCAATATTCTTCATTTTTGCCGCATAAGAAAGGATTGAAGCGTGAACCAGCCTTTTTGGAATTCAAACCATCAGCACGCATTAAAATGAAGATGTATTTTGAATTCAGCGTTTTACATAGCATAGTTATTAGAAAAGGTTTCTCCTCATCATCTCTGGCCTTTCCTGCACGCTTTTCACTTTCTTGCTTGGTGATATAATCACTGTTACCCAAAAAAGCACTCCCCATGTCATGATGGATTGAATACATTTTTTAGCAGTGATGCACAAGGTCATTTGCACTTTCACACAAAGAATAGTACAAGGCAGTTAATGACATCGCAGTCTTCTTTTCGAGCAATGGCACACCATGTGTGCCTCTTAATGGCCATTTCAAAGGTGTACCACAGTGAGTCCAAGCTACGCTATTTTAGGGAACTTTCAGAAAAGCTACCATGAGCTCTAGAGGATCTCAGCAGCATGTTTCTCCTCCCATTTGTTTATTCTGAAATCTTTATCGCATCAGTTTGGAGTATTTGCAATGATAGTGCTGGGGAAAGCTGGGATTTCTTTCCAATGCATTAGGACATATTTCCACTGAATTGGCTGTGGGTCCCATATTATTTCTGTGAGAACAGGAAATAAATAACTGCAAGTGTGCGCTTATATGCTTACTGATGTATAAAACGAGCAGGACGAATCCCACACTCAGGGGAGAGACTCGAGATGAAAAGGAATCACATGTAGAAAATGGGCAGCCAATTGCACAGAATTGATATTTTGGTTACGTGCATGTTTAGTTTGATAGGTTAATTTTAACAGCAAACCGGAAGTCAGGAAAGCCAAGCAATAAAGCAATGGGAGAAAAAAAATAAAAATGCTAATGTACAAACACTTACTCTTCTGTTACCTATTACAATGCATGTTCTGAAAAAAATACACATATTAACCTGCCTAAATTAACAAAAATCAACTTCATACAAATACATTTAGTTATAGTAATACGGCTTCTTTTACAGTATCAACTTTCAGACTTGGAACATGAGCATTCCTTAATCGTAATGATGAAATGCAGCTGTGAAGCAATCGCCTCACAACAGCTTTACCAACGGCTATTTTGCTTCCTGCGACTTGGGTTACCGCTGTGAATATGTACGGATTGTTAGAAAGGCTGATAGGGACCATGCTCTCTCATATTAACCTTAAATACAGAAGGTGAGACACTTCTACAATATGATCTCAGTAAAGACAAGTTCCATTAATCCCTATAGGTAGTCGATACATGCCCCCTTATCAGCTAATGCGAGCGCTGGCCGATGTAGGACATATGCCAGCACAGAAATATCCCCCGGAGGATAACCAGGACATTTTTTCTAGACACAGAGCGTTGCCGATATTTCACATATTTTTATATATGGTACAAATGTTTACACTTTGCCTTCTATCGCTTGACCCTGATGGACAGTGCTTGTCGCAAACTGGGGTGTTGCTAATTCATGTTAAAACACATTTAGCCAGCTTCATAATCACACAGGTATGATGACACATTGAATTTAAAGCCCTTTTCTAATTAACTTTTTTGTTCTAAATCAGGTAAACATTGTTTACAGTTCATTTGGGGAGCTCAAGTAAACTGCAAGAGAAAATGGATGACTCTGCCATCCCTCTTCCATTAACTTTGTTAGCTTCCACTTAGACCAGAAGTAAGCAAGCCTGTTTACTCGAATGTGGAAGTTGTTTTGTGCATTGAGCCTATTGAAATAATCTTCCATGACCATATTTTTTAAATGTTGTCAAGCAAAACTCTGGTTGGTAGTTCTATTTGGACTGTTGTTAGGCAAAAACCTCTAGTCATTAATTATATGAAAACAAGGATTGTATCAACAAAGAAGTTATTTCTTGTTGTGCAATTAGCATCAATTTTGTTTATTTTTGTTGTTACATTATTTAACTACAAGAGTGCACTCAGTAGAGTGCAGATCTCCGCCAGGCATTCCAAACGGAAGCAGTTGTTGATCACTTGCGGCCCCTAGCGGCTGGTTAGGAGTTAGCACTCAATCTATTTCAATGGATAACAATGATGGAAATTAAATCTAATAACATATTTGTTGTTGAACGATTTGCAAAAGACAAGAGATGAGGCATTGGTCAATGTAACTGCATTAAGATCATGAAACACAACACATTTTCATTGCACTTTAATAATGATTGTCATCTCATTATGCCCATGCTTTATAAATTGGTCCAGTTGGAGAGGGTTTTGAGAATACATGGCAATAGCATTAATATTGAAGAACTGAATTTTACCATAAAACGTCAGGTGACAGTGTTTCACCTACTTCAATCTATTACTGCTGTGAAGAGCAATGACAGAGATATTTATTGACCGCAAGAAAGGCAGGTGTCAAATGCTTCATGACACTGACACTTCAATCAACACTGTCACTTTAACTGGGGCATTGCTTTGGTAAGCATTACTTTGCCCACAAAAAGTAGCCAAACACTCAAAAGAAAAACAAACAAACAACCCCCCAAAAAATCATCTGCACCCAGAAACGCGATTCATCCCTATAGCCATCTCTCTACGAACCCTATTCCCCAGTCTTATATACACCTAAGCTCCCTGCTAATTACCAATTCCCTTCAGCTGCGCCTACCCCCTGCTGTGGCAGAACAGCAATTACCCCGCCCATGGCTCCGCATTCCACACGCGGTTCCCTATTATCAATTACTCCAGCAATTCAGCCCCAATCAAGTGAGGGGGCCTCCGCCAGTGCTGCCTCCTGACATTTACAGAATCTTGGCAACTACAAATACATTCCAAAAAGCTTTGTGTCTAGTTTGGCTCCTGACATTAATTTGCTAGTACTAGCTAGCTATGTTAGTGTAATTGGTATGCTAATACTAACATACTGCAAGCAATACAGTGTTTGTTTGATAAAAGTATTTAGAGTATAGTATTATCCCCATCAAATGTATGGTCCCTTAAGAAGCCCCTAATTTAACCACCCCCAACACACACACACTGTTTTGGCCCAATTTGAACAACCAGTACAACACATTCTGTCTAAAATCAATTAGATTCATGTTTTGTCAGAATAAAACCTAATGCGGTGCCAGGAGATATGAAATTATTAATTTACTCCTGTTTTATGGGAACTTTAGAAAAGCAATTTAGGTCTGTTCCCTGATCAGGGACTTGAACCAGACAGCCATATTAATAGAAAAGTATTCAATTACAGCATTTTATATTCTTCATTAAAAACATTGATATCACAGCAGTTAGTTGTAACTACCTGTGGAGTAATCAGACTGTGTTATCTATGTATGCAACATTCTAGTACAGCACATCCATAAAAATCAAATATCACAAATCAATAAGTCAAGGGTCAAACTTAGAAGAAAAAAAATGAATGCTCACATTTGATTGGGAGCTAAAGAGAAATCTTGATTGAATCTAGGTCTCTAATAGGCTTCTTTGAAACATCACAGACAGCTGCATATTCAGCAGTGTTAAATACATTATTTAGCACAACTTTTAACCATTTTATCAAGAATTGTAAATCTGTTATGAATCCTCTTCAACAATTTATGAATATAGTCCCATTTTTATTGAAGGGATGATGTATGACTGTCATTTTTTTTTTTTTTTAGATCATCAACTACAGGAAATGTGGTGGTGGGTGGAGACCAGAGGATGAGCTGAGAGACTTAATGCGGTGAAACAAAGAGACAGCAGACTGTTTTGCTGACAATAATAAATTCCTGTGTCCCAGTAGCCTGAAACACATTCCCATTAGCACTCACTGCACCAGATTGCTCAAACAGCACCAGATAGATCCTCTGCCCTGCTATCATCATTTGTGGCACTCAGAGGAATAAAATTGATGAGTCCATCTTCTGTTCATTATTGCAGTGATGGACCAGATTGCTGACTGCCCTCATAGGCAGCTTAATGACTCGGTGACACAAATCAGAACAACCCGTTCTTCAGACTCAACCGTTTATTACTGCCCCCCCACAATGCTCCCGGATGCACTTGGATAAAGTGTATCACTGCTTAATGCCTTAATCATGCTAATAAATGCAACTAAGGAGAACTCTTTTGTGTGGCACTCTGTATACGTATTTGTGTTGGTGGAATGTTGTATTTTTCAACAATGTCCTGTAGGGCAGTTGGGCAATCTGTTTCTCTCCAGTCCTCTCTCTGAACAGTTTATTTCTATGTACCCCCACCCCCTCCCCCCCTAAATGCTCATATATCCATTTACTCTAACATTCCAGCACTATTTTCCACTTCCAATCTGAATTTCTAGACCTTTCACTGACACCACCACGTCTAGGGTCAAGGCTGTAGATGACACTGAGCAGGTTACTATATAGCTGAAGCATAATCCCAAATGTCTACTGTCTCATTTTTTAATGCAATTAAGTGGATTATACTGAAGTTAATTTAGCATATCTAAGGTTGCACATAAACTGGTATGCAGTCAAAACTAAAAAAAAAAAATAAAAAAAAACTTGAAATACAGTATCACTCACTAAATTTTTTTACGAATAAATGCACATACTATTATTTTGTCCGTGTTTTGTTTTCTCTTTTAGGTGGCATAGGTGACTTTCAGTGCAGGAAAAACTCTGGTAATCCCCTCTAAACACCTGTATTATTAGTCTAGTTATAACCGACATATGAATAATAATAGTCAAAATATTTGCGTCTTGTTTGTCAGCTCATATAACTGTATATGTTTAGTGTTTTGTTGTATTGGGTTTATAATCTCTATTTAGTATTATAATCATAGGTCTGGTTATTTCTAGCGTCATTTCTTATTGTTAATATAATTTTTATAAAGAAATTAATCATTAATAATTATTTCTTATACATGCTTGATCGCTGTTCGTCTCTCAGACGGAATGATACGCTAACATAGTCAGATAGAGACAAATGAATTCAATAAGTGTGGAGGGTGAATTCCCTCAAAGCAGCACATAATAATTTTACATGTTAAGGTTGATACAGGGTTATCTAGTTATTCTGGGTTCAGTATCCAGAGTGCTGAGCCACTAACAGGGCAACTGAAAGTGATTCCTAAACACTGGCTTTTAAAACATTGAATTTCAGCTGAGTAAACTATTCAGTAAATTAATTCCAATTCAATTTTCAGTTCAAGTTAATTAGACACATTATCAACCCAACAGTCCTGAAACACAAAGCTCGGTATTTCACATTTCTTTGTCATCTGTTCAGACATTTGTCTGTCTTCTGGAAATGGAATGAAAAAATGCACTACTATCTATGCAAACCAGGAAGCAACGTTGCTATAATTAGAGCCTATTCCCTTTCGCTGTCACCCCACTAACCTTCTGCTGTGTGTTGGGCTGATATTATAAATGTTCTACCTTTAATGGGGATGGCATCTCCTCCAAACTGGCTTAAAACTTCTGCCTACATTCAGCCTGCCATGGGTCCACACAATGACATGTCTCAGCTGATAATGGAGAGAACGGAGCCTTCCCATCGCATTCCCGAAATGCAGGACAGTGGCGCAATAAACCCGTTTACCTGAAATAAACCTGCTAATTAAGAGATGATTTGGACCAAGTGGCTTTCAGCCCATCAAAACTTTGGGACTTAATTTCCTTTTGAAAGGATGGAAAGATGGTGCAAACATAATCCCCACATTGATGATGTAATCCCCATGTTGGAGATGCATACATTACAGCATGTATTTCAGATCTTCGACTTGCTGCTGTAATCCTGATGTGACTCTGCTGAAGTCTCACGACTGTTGTCTGGTCAGTTACACCTGATACATTCTGATTTGCCCTTGGCACAATGGCAGCTGATCTTCTCTGTAGCATATCTTGTTAATCAGGCTTTGAAAACAAACCTCTTTGAATCATTTAGCTCTTGCTGGGAAAGGGCTGATGTTTTCTAAGGTGAATTGAGGATCACTACTCTACACAGTCTACATATTGATAAGGGTTATAAGAATGTATTGCAAGGGGGATTTTGTGAAGTATTTCAGTTAAGGCTAACAGAATAATTACCATCAGTCTTGTTGAGAGTAATAAGCAAAGGTCTCCCTGTGCCAGTAATCTACCGAGAGATATTCTAATTATTCTGTTGTTTATCCCTGAATGGAAAGGTGACTTAAAATGTGGGAACCACAGAACACAAACAACCAGGGACTCTCCATTTAAGATTCCTCCTTCAGCAGTGAGTGGATTTATTCCTTGCTGGTGTTCTGGAGATCTCGCCTATACTGCATGGGTCAGGGCTATATCTGCCAAGCTAAATGATGGTTACTCATTTATAGGCCTGTTGGAGGAAAGCGGTGCTTTGGCCATCTGGGGTTTCTTTTTCCACAAAGGTGTACTGCTGCTTATTTTGTTACCCACCGAGGATAAGGCAGACAGCACCTCCCACTGAGTAGCAGTGAGAGCGGGCAAAGCTGATTGTTTTACTGCATCAGCCAGCATCGGTCGGGGCTTAATGTACTCTCCAAAATGGGCGGTCCACAAGAGGACTTTCTGCCATACAATTTTGATACTTTTCAAACTGACCTCCAAACCACCTTTGATAGATAAGGATGGAAGCCCAGCAGAGTGGAAGGTGATACAGAAAAACAATCAATTAAAGTTTTTGGTAATTATGCAGCCCTGTAACCAGGGCTTGTTGATGCACTCATGCTCCTCTTTGTCGAATACCATTCCTCAACGAGGGTGCCCCGGTCAAAGGCTCTGTTTCTGAAGCCCCTGCACGCCTATGCAAAACAACCCTGCATATAAAAGACTCAAGATCCCAGTGGCGTGTCACCTTAGTGCAGACTTCTCCTGTCTGGGTTTCTCTGCTGAAAAAAAAAAAAAAAAAAACCTGTTCCAAACAGCAGCTGCATTTTAATGGATCTCTTAGAGGCAATGAGACTGGATATTGGTGCTTTGGACTTTAAGTGATATGCCAAACTTTCAACTTGATAAATGTTTGATGAAAAAAAAAAAAAATCTGCATTGACTTTTTGTTCTTTTTCTGTATGGCAAATTGAAAACTGTTAGTTTTTCGGCAGCTACTAAAGACGACCCTGCAATCAAGTTCTGAGAAATTGAGTCCAGAGCCTTTGCTTTTATTGTTCATTTAGCTTCAATTAAATTCAAAATGAATATGCTAATACACACCCCTGTATTGTACTCGGAGGGATTACTCCTTAATTATTGCATTATCATTAAGTTCAATCTCTTGCAGATGATGTTGTTGTGTGCAAAGCATTCTAATGCACACTGTGCTTGCGGAATATCAATTCCCTCATCTTTTGATGGATTTGGCTTGCGCTGAAAATGGTCTGATCTCATCTGGTCAAATGAGACAACCGATTATTACATGATTGATAACACGCATTCTCTATAAATTGCTCAGTCAATCTAGACAACGTGAACTTCATGAAACTCACATTGTAACTGGACCATTATTGAAAGCTCTTTGGATTGTTTTATCATTTACAGCCACTTAAAACAAGAATAATACACAGGAGTAATGAAAACATGTCTTTTTGATCTTGGAAGATTGGGGTATCTTGAAAAGGCTTCTTGCAATACAGCTTCCATAGTATGCTAGTGATGTCTGTGAGTTGTGAACTCATTTCATTTGAAAAATTTCACTCTTGTTTTCCTTTCCTACAAACAAAACTGGAAAAAAAAAATTGAAATACGATATATTATGCAAATGCAACACCAGCTATTTCGATGTTTTAATTCTAAATGATCCTGAAACAGAAAGAGCTATGATATAGAACTGTTTTTTAGTGAGTTGCACTTTAGGACTGAAGAGAAGAGCTGACCTGTTGACTGAAGGTTGGGAGAAGCTAATTCAATACACTAAACACACAAAATTGGGGGAGTTGTTGGGGGGGGGGGGGCATTCGATCGTATTTACATTGTTGAGACTGCAACTTCGGGTGGGTTTTACGGCAGATTTAACAGTAAAATCTGTAAGACTCATTTAGATTTCATTTTTTCTCTCCCTTCAGCTAAAGGGCATCTGCAATTCATATTTGAAGTTGCATGCGCTGCTCAAATAGGACAAGGGCTATTAAGCCTGGGAAGTCAGCAACACTTTAAAGCTGGCTCTGGAAAACTTTTAAATGAACTCAAAGATTGGGACATTAAATCTCCTTCTGTAATGCCTTAAGCCCCGGGGCACTGTGGGATGCTGGAGGTCGAGGCAGGTAAGCCGGCGGGGCAGATCATTACAGTGTCCACACGGCACATCTGGGTGCTGTTGAGGGACTCTGCTCTGACTCGCGCCACCAGAGGGCTTAAACTACCTGGCAACCCTCTGTATTTCCAGACTGCGCGCAGAGAGTATGACTGACAGCCGACTCATGATGCAATCTATTTATTTCTCCTTCCCTAATTTATCACCTGTGCAGCAGAAGAGGTAGAACGTACAGCCTCTGCCATCACGGGCCATTAGGATAGATCGACTTTGAACAGTGCCATGGGATAATCCGCCAGGATGTGGCACACAACATTCTCACGAAAACACCGCCAGATGACTAGGCTCTCACCATGTGAAACCAAGAAAGAATGAGTTCTTCTTTTGGGGAGCATAGGGAACTCTTCAAATCTTGCATATTCAAGCTTTTTTTTGCCCTAATCCACTCCTTAATACAATTCTTCAGCTCTCTTGGAAACATTTCCCTTCATATTTGGATTACATTCCTTCATGTACCTAATTTAAAGAAATCACAATCGATTTCAGTTATTTCCTGCGGCTTTAAAACAAATCTAACAATGAAGGAGCTAAAGATTATGAGGGAGGGATGCGGAAAGATTAAATCTGACAGTGAAAGGATAACAAATTGGACACTTTTCTGACAATGTAAGGTGCTCCAACAAATTGCATGGAGAGAATTTGGATGATTATGATTATCTCCTCACTACGTTGAATGGAGAGAGACTTGCATTCACTGGCACCGGCAGTCATTGATACTGGCATGAAACTGTTAACTTAATCCCCTTGATCCAGTCAAAGATGATTAATGAGTCTGCTTTGGTGGCAGTGCCTGCTACAGGCTAATCTTTATTTTGTCTCATTTTGCTGTTATTATTAATTGTGTCAACTTCCCAGACACTCCAGGAATTCCTTTCATCTTGAAAACAGATGAATTATTGCAGGGGCAAGCCGACATTTCTTCCCATGCTAATTTTAGGCTGATCCACACATGTAGGGGCTCATCTTCAAAAGCTGTGTTGAAAATATTTTTCATTTGATCACTATATTAATTTCAATTCTTGTGACATTATTAAATTAAATGGATATATAGCTATACAGTATTAAGTGGGCATATATACTGTATATACACACACATACATACACACTGTACACACACACACACAAACATACTGTATATATACATACATATAAACCAAATTGTTTTTTTTTTTTTTTAAATAAACCAACTGAAAGGATGAGAACTTATAAGTACATGGGTTTTTTAATAGATGATGGTCTCACTTTTAAGTTTCATATAGATTCCCTTGTAAAAAAGGTTAGGTTTAAGTTGGATTTTTATTTTATAAACAAGTCCTGTTTTTCTATTGAGGTGAGACAGAGGCTAGTCTCAGCTACTTTCTTACTGGTAATAGATTATGAAGACATTTTATATATGCATGTACCTTTAGCGTCATTGCGTCGACTAGACATGGTGTATCATGGGGCACTGAGGTTTGTCACAAACTACAAATTTTTGACACATCACTGTATTCTTTATAGGAGAATGGACTGGCCCTCCTTGGCATTAAGTAGGCTATGTCACTGGTATATTTTCATTAACAAGGCCATATTGAAATTGCTTCCATCTTACGTATGCATGTACATTGTCCAGCAGACAAATATTGGCTTCGCTCACAAAACAGTGTTTTATTGTCTGTGCCAAAGGCTCGTACTGACGCTGGCAAAAAAGCGTTCCAGTTCTCAGCTCCTTCAGCGTGGAATGAGCTCCAGAAAGAACTTAATTTACAAGAGCTTGTATCATTAAATTACTTTTAAAAAAGGCTTAATGTTATGGAGGAAAGTAAAATTTGTAATTGCTTTGACCATTAGTTGCACTACAGACTACTCATGTGTAACCAGATTGTGAAACTTTGAACATTGCTGTTTGTCTGCTTTTACAGTATGTTAAATGTTGAAATGTTGTTGTGTCTGTAATCGACTGCTGCTTTTCCAGGTCTCTCTTGAAAAAGAGATTTCTAATCTCAATGAGACTAACCTGGTTAAATAAATGTTAAATAAATAATAATAATAATAATAATAATAATAATATATACAGTATATATAGTATATTCATGTATGCATTAAAATACATGCATATTTACACACACATATACATACTCACACACACACACACACACACACACACACACACACAAATAAATACAAATGGAACAGCCCTCAATTAGCTATTGAAAATTGAAAGAATGTTATTTACTTCTGATTTATTTAATATTTTAAATGACAGATTGGTGAGTACTATTACCAGTAATTGTTTGCATTACCCTTTAAAGCTAAATACTAGACTAGGGATGCGCAATTATTCCTTGCTGCTGGGTTTGCTGGTTTATGTTCTGCCTCATTGCTTAATTGTGAATCAAAGTCATTATCTGAATTGAAAGTCAACTCACCCCATACTCCAGAAGCTAATCTGTCGCTAATTAAAAAGTAAATATGAAAGAACTACTGCCTTCTGGGAGTTCTTCAAAAGGTACAGCGAGATTATGAGCAGAGGGATGTTTTCAAGATATATATATATATATATATATATATATATATATATATATATATATATCATTTATTTATAATTATTGTTATTATTAATATTATTATTATTTAGTTTTTTTGTGGAACATTCTACACCACAGAGCAGGGGTATTCAAATCGGATACTTCAAATCAGAAATCTGATAGTCCAGTTAACTATCATTTTCCATCAGTGAACTGACTTGATTGGCCAGAGATTTCACTCATGTGGCATTACAGGCAGTGCTGTAGCTGGGTGGGGAGGCAGAGGAGGTTGAAATTCTGAACCAAACTGAACAAACTTTGGAATGGACAAAATTGTTGACCAGAGGGGGTTGCAAATTAATTGTCCATTCAAACCTGAACCCCTAGGGAAAGTGAAGCTTCATGAATAAACCTAATAATGGGTGGAGAGACCACGTGTTGTCACTTAATGGCTTGTCTCAAGCAGTTATATCCTAAAAAGACAGTTAGTTATAATCAATCAGTGAGTCATTGATGAAATATGATGGCTCCATCAATTGTGTGGTTTATGAACTCGGGCTCTCCCATCACTATCACTTGCACCTGCTGCGAATGATTATTTTTCCTGGCTAGGAGGTTTTGGCACTTTGTTTAATTTGTTCTGTAAAAAAAGGGCACGCAGTTGGCACTGGATTATAACACTTCTGTATCATGCTGATGTTTGGCAGGGGAGCGGTGCCATATTCTTCCATCATACTGTGTTGGCCACTTATGTTTCTATGCAGCAGTGGGCCAGTTTACATCCACTTTTCTGCATTGTAAACACGCACAGAAAATAAACGGCATCGCTTGACAGTAGGTTGGCTCAAAATCACAAACAGACAGGAGCAGCAACAGACGCCCGTGCCAAGGCTACTCACACCCCATCCTACATATTGCCCTATCCCTTGTGAGTTGAAGGTTGAACCTACTTGTTCCCTGACAAGTTTAATCCCCACTTTAAACGTTTGTGTTTAAACACTAATCAGCGGTGATCAGTCTTTGAGGGATCAGAGTGGGCTTGGTCTAATTTATGTAAGCAGTGAGATTAAAGCTTAAGACAATCCGATCTTGCCATTTAAGTGATTCCTTTTTTCCCCAGTGGCCTGGTCTCTGTTTGAACTTCACACATATTTCCCTTGTTTTCCGCTGCTTGCTGTGGCAATTTAAAATGCACACCTTCTTTCATATCTGTAACTGATTCATTATTGAAGCTAGGTGACAGACCAGAAAACAAACCTTGTTATTAAATAATCACATTTTCGCTCCAGAGATGGCTTGTACATCTCACTTATAGATCGTAGATAACAGCTTACACACTGCAATCAAATAATTGTGATGAGGCTGTAAATGAAATCAACATAAACTCAGCTACATACTTGTGAAAGCTCTGCAGAAGAGAAAGCCAGAAATACTTTTATTTATTTATTTATTTAAACAGTAAAACAAGGTTCTTTTTTCTGTGACATTAAATATGATATATTATTAATTTCCACATTCTTAGATGAAATATATTTAATCTTATTACTTGCACATAACCCTCACATTTAAAAATGAAAATAGAAAACAGGAGTGTTACATCAGATCACACAACTGAGTTTATTGATACCAAGGAAATTTAATTATAAGAAGCAGAACTACTAAGTATACTATTACTTATAATAATATAATAATAACTAATGCAGAGTACGCTATTTTCAAAGTACAAAATAAAACTGCAGATAAGATAAAAGACAAAAGACTGTAAAATGTTTTATTCTATGTTTTGATTAAATTATAATAGGCAAAACTCTTTACATTCATTATTGAATTCCAAGAAAAACAGACATGCACTTACTAGGGAGCAACTAGATATAAAACATTTTCACACATAATAAATCACATCTAAGGAATATGTATAATATTAGTTAATTTCCACATTTCTTAATTACACATTTTCTATTTACATCTTGCATGTACTTTGGCATCTAACCTGTAAGATTATGTACTTACTGTTGTCTAAACCTGTAGGCTTATTTAAGTCACTCTGGATAACTGTCTGCTAAATACCTACATGCAGTATACATATAAATGTTCCCTTATCAGGCAGTGGCTGCTGTGTTTCATAGAACTCGGAAATACGGTCCATGTTTATATCTTTGTTCTGTAACAGTCATGCGGCTGTAGGATACTCTTTTTCTGTAACATTTTCAAATATGGCGCTGTAGGCCCATAGTTGTATGTGTAATTATTTCTTGCATGAATCCATAGTGATAGAAGCAGCACGTGAGATTTAGGATTATAAAAGATTCTGGTATCATAGAAAAGACTATGGTGGTACCATTATGAACAAAAATCCAGCAACACAAGCATAGACAGATGAGGAACTTGTTATGAGTGAAGTATTGTTTTGCCTTTGGATACCAGATAATAAAGGGGTACCAGAGAATAAATGAGCCCTCCTGGGTTCTTATCTGGTGACCAAGAAAGAATACATAAGCTATACAGAATTACTGTGCATGTTTAAAAATCTGGAACCTGTTGAAAATTTGCCCTTGTCAAGGGGATGGAAACAGCAATAAAGTCTACCACTGAGAGCATCTCTATGATTACAAGTAGAGCAATAAAATCTGACAGTGATGGGATCTCCACCATTACAAGTACAGTTATAAAGTCAAACGCTGATGGGATCTCCATGATTACAAGTTGAGTGATAAAAGTCTTTACAATTACAGTCATAAAGTCTAACTCTGACGGGGTCTACACAATTACAATTATGGTCGTAAAGTTGAACACTGACAGGATCTCCAAGTAGAGTGATAAAGTCTAACACTGACGGGGCTCCACAATTGCAATTACAGTCATAAAGTCTAACACCGGCAGGATCTCCACAATTACAAGTACAATGAAGGGAACTCCACTGTAACGAGTACAGTGATAAAGTCGATCACAAATGAGATATTCACAATTACAAGGACAGTGATAACACAATTAGAAGTATTTTCTGTTTGTCTCATTGGAAACTTCAGTACTGAGGAGTCACAGAGGGACAGGAAGACAGTCTAATAGACATGTTGATACCGGAGGCAGTGTGGACTCATTGAACATGCCGGCATGAAGCATTCACACAAACAGAAGCCCAGAAGGGGATTTTATGAGGATTCACTAAGGCGTGAGACCCCCCTGTCATTTAGAAAGTGCCAAGATCCAGCCCCAGTCCAATATTATTTGAAGAGAATTTCTCCTCTAAAAGACACAAACTTAAATCATGAGTTTGTGAACCAGGCCCTTGGCATTCTCCATTTGACATACCTGTGTCTGCAGAGGAAGGAGCGTTCATTTTAAGGAGTAAACAGATCACTCTGCCTTGCCTTCAAAACTTTGCAGAGCAATAGAGAACCTACACTGTAAGAGCACCATTTTGGTGACAACACAATTGAAAATGCGCCTAGGCACAAGTGGAATTGCAAGTTTTGCTTTACGCAAACAGAATATTTTTCACCTGTGGCACGTTTGGTAGTTTTGTGGTCTGCAGTAGACCCATTTATGTCAACACGGTTTTGGCAGCACAATAGGGGGTGCTTCAATAGAAACATTTAAAACCAACCAAGATCTGGTTTTGACCTAAATCCAGGTGCATTGCGCTATTTTGGTGGTGTTATGAATGCCCCACTCATGAATTAATGAACGCATAAAGTTGGATTTCAGTTTGACTATTTGAAGTGCAGGATGTGTGCAATGCAGTTATGCAGGCCAATGCTCGCTATTTAGGCGATACATCGGATATCTTGTGTTTATAGTAAGGCCTTTGTGAGATACAATACAATTGGATAGGGCAAACCTGTCCATGGTGCATACAATATTACATTGTTACTAAGTAGCCTGCCTGCTGTGGTTGACCTGACTGACTTTGGACCAATCAAACCTGAGAGTTCAGTCAAGCCATTGTATCGAGAATTGAGAGTTCAGCCAAGCCATATAATTTCCAAATAAATTGGCAAAATCCAATGGCTGTTACATTTATGGAGACTTTTTACTCAAACATGCTGAAGATGTCTCCTCTTAAGAATTGCCTTTCTGATCTTGTGCCAGAAAAAAAAAGTTAACACCGGCTTTTTACAGACATTAAAAAACAGATGCAATTAACTTTGCTGCAAGGGCCACCAGCCATGAAAAATGATCTGTAGCAGGACATAAATATGTCTATTTAAATATTTTTTGTTTAGGCCAGCCAGTTTGGAATTTACATTTTTGGAGGCATTTCCAGCTTCAAGCAGAGGTCAGTGTGGGACAACTGGCCTTGGCACGTGTATAATATAGTGCCCAAAGGTATACATTACACTACTGGCTGGACTAAACAATTATTGACTACAACCATCAGCTCTGTTGTTAAAAGTAGTAGTACATTTAAATCTTGTAGAGGCATTCGATAGCTGTTGCACTGAAACTGGAAGCTGTAATAATCTGACATGTTCTGACTCATCAAACTCTCTTTTAAGTTTCAAATTAACAAAATTTAGTTGAACACACCCTAACTTGCCAAAATTTTTAGTTACAGCTAGTGTTTGAAAATTGTGCCCTGACTGTGAAAATGGGGCACAAAGTCTATAACAAACGATAACCAGTAACTCATCCTTACATAAATAAAAGATGCTCAGTAAAAGGCTCTAAAAAGGGTTTAGAAATCATTTGCAGCTCAAATCTTTGAAACATGCCTCATTGGTGCTGGAGTTTGGAGGACCTTGTTAATCGATCAGACTGAAAAAGAAGACTCAGGAAATGTGTTTGTTGTGGCTACTGTCTTCTTTCAAAGAAATGAAATCAAAGGGTAACCCTGGGTAAAACTGATAACCCTCCTCAAATGTGTTTACAATGAATGGCCTCCACCATAAACTAATGTGATAAGCGTGCAATGCACCAATATTGAACAGATAAACCATTGTCCTGGACAGTCACTTTTCAGTTTAAAGATTTTTTCACACGCTATAAATTTTGACAAAATCTTTATCACATGGTAGATTTTCAATAAGTGCTTTTCACAGCAAAGGGACCATTGGTTCACAGAGACAAAATGATTTAAGGCCAGAGATAATTTTCAACTCCTCCATCATTCGTCGATGGCAACCACTTTTTAATATAGTTTTTAAGTGATTCCTTATACACACATCTTTACCTTCCCAAGACTTAACTGGAATTTTTAAAATGATAAAGTTCCCATCAGAAACTGCCTGTTCTGATCATGCAGTGAAGATGATGGTGATGGAAATTCATTTATTTCATTGGCCCTATTGGCTTTAGCTGTGTACCCACAAATCCCTTCACATCTGACTAGGCTGTCTTAATGCAGTGAAAGTTTTTACTATATAAATTTGCCACAAGCCAAAGTGAAATGATGGTGACCAAAAAGGGGATGAAATGGTAATTCCTATATTATACAATAATCTCTGATATAGGGTAAAAAAAAATGCCTTCTGGAGCTGAGCCAGAAAAAAAAAACAAACAAACAAAAAACCATTACACTCAGAGTACAGTTCACCGTTATTTTAGTTTTCCCCTTCGACTTCAAATTATTTACTCTGAGAGGACAGAGAAGATTGCTTGCCCTTCCTCTTCTCTAGTAGAACATGAGAACACAGTAACTGATGGACCATGACTGCAAAAAGCAGCTTGGGGCAGTAACAATTAGGCCTATAGTTCACAAAAGAGTACATATTACAGAAAGAATGTGCACAAAAGGTTTTTCCAGGACACTAATTGTCCTACTGTTTTTTTGCATCCAGTGTAAACCTACTCAGATGTCCAGTTTAGATTAAATTGTACCTTTGCAAATAGCCATATGCCTTCCCTATATGTAGTACTTTAGAAGTAAACTTGCCATAGATTGCTTGGGGGCCTGTACCTCGTACAGCATACATTACAGGCTTTTCTGTCTTTGCATGCTTACACAAGATATATTGGCCAAATTTAATTGGAAAGCATTTATTGGTAGCTCACACTTCAAGCTATGCCCCCCAGCACACGCTGTTTCCTTTAAATCATGCTCCATACTATGGTTTTTCTGCACAAGTCTACAAGCCTCCGGCAGCATACACACAGAATTTTGTAAAACCAGGCATAAACCATAGGTAGAGAGGTTTCAGAATTGTGAAGAAACAAGCTTTGCCACCTTTGCTTTACTGGTCACACCCCTTAATGTTTGCCATCAATAGACATACTTTTTGTTTCATAATCCTGCCTATCCTACAGTATAAATTTGAGGAGCATCTAACATTGTGTACATTTGTCACTTGTCATGGACTACCCGAAATATAAACAAATAGTGCATATATCGTACAGTATTCTGGCCAAACCCCATATGTACGCCACACCACCAAAAAAAAAAAAGCGCTCCCTGCTGCACGTGGCCAACCCGCTGCACGTCTTGTAGGAACTTAAAACTTCTTATGCTTATAGTAAACATCTGGGGTGACAACTTTTGCAAAGGAATAATCACTGGTGCATACATCGTGCTGGCTGCACCCTCCTAAAATGCATCTTATGCATTTCATGTCATTTTTAGAGATTCTGCTTCACCTGAAGCTCATATAGTATTCTTTGCACACACACAGTCAAAATGTCATCCTGTTTCCATAGGTCTATGTTGTCGTACTAGGCAGACCACCTGGCCTGGCGGCCATCTTACATGTGACAAATACGCGTTCCATTTCAAGCCATATCTCCTGATCTTTTGTTCACATAAAGTTAACACTTTTGCACAGATGTTACTAATGTTACCTCTGAAAGGCACTGCGCCTTAAATATATCAGGTCATAATGTGGGTGTGCAGAGTGTGCTGGCCACGTCCTCTATGAATCACCATTATGCATTTCATATGATTTTTAGACATTCTGCTTGATCTGAAGCTCATATAATCTTCAAACTTTGCACACACTGTTCTTTTTTTTTTTTTTTTATTATGTTTCAGTTGTATGCAGCCTCTTGTCTTATTATTTATTTATTTGCTCACCATAGCTCAATTTACCCCATAAGTATGGGCACATTTATTTCAAGAGCACAGGAAAAGAGCTGAGAGGTTAGTCAAAAACAGTCCTATCTCAGAGTTTGAATTATGTATAATAATACCATGGATTACTTATATCCTTAATTGATTTAAGGGTCAATTAAGGATCGGGGCGACATAGCTCAGGAGGTAAGAGCGGTTGTCTGGCGCTATATAAATGCAGTCCATTTACCATTTGATTTACAAACTAACAGGGCAAGGACTGGATACTGGAATTTAATATTGTTTTTACTCATTGTTGACACATTTCACCTGAGGAAATACATTGTGACAGCAAGGGTTTTACTAGTAAGGAATTTTAGCAAGTGTTGTCTTAGATAACAGATAATTTCTTTTTAAAGTAAAATTTAAAATCTTTCCAAAAGGTAACACTTAATAACTTACATAAATTTGTCCTTGACAATTCAAAGATGAATGCTTGCAGATGCAAAGGACATTCACATTCCTGCCTTCAGCAGTTAGGTGGCTTTATGCATGCCATTCTGCTTGCATTATATACAAGTGACTGTCATAGCAATCTCACGTGATGTTTCAAATCCAGTGTATTGTGCATTTGAGTCCAGTTCAGCACTTACGCTTTTAATACCTGTATTACTTCAATTGTCCTCCTCTTTCAGGTGACGATATGCATATGGACTTGACAGTTTCATATAGCATCCGCCTCTGTCAGGTTGGAGTGTTTAATTCCAAACAGGCACCGGTAATCCCTGCCATATCTCCTTGATGCCAAGCAAGCTGCTGTTCCACGCAGGTCTGGAGGAGGATCGTCTTAACAAGCACAGTGGAACAGACACTTTAATTAAAAACTACAAGTTCCAATTGGAGGTGGAGTCCAAAAATAATTTCAGTTACATAAATAAACAACGATTGCTGCCATTTATTTGTTGTGTCTTCATATACAAAAAAATTAACTCAATCAGCTGGGGTTGTCGTGGCCCTTGTATGCAATTACTAATTTGGTGTTTTCAAGACTGCGCATCAGTGCATTCCACTCTCTCAATACTTGATTACTCACAGGTTTGGTGAGTAAAGTGATTAATAGTGTCTGATTCAGTAGGTTCATGCAATGTTTTTAAACTGACACAATATGGTAAATCACATAAGTCAAGGAACTGTACATGGAAATAGGCCTTGCTACAGTTTTCCCATTTCAGATGTACATTTATATATGTAAAACTGGAGAGGGTGGAGACCTGAGGTGTGTCAGTTGTGAGCGGTAGTTTCCTTGTGTCAACATGTGTATTTCCAAAACATTGGAATTAGTATATTAGAAGCATTCATTTGTTGTCAGAAGATTGCAAGATACATGCCTTAATTTCTCTGCATTAATATGCATAAAACAAGGGACAATTATTTTGTTAAATTTGACAATCAACATATCATACTACTTACAGCCATATCTCTCATAGCCATCTCTCAAAGCTAATGAAGAAAGAAAATCTGTGACATTAACATCAATCGTCTTATCTTGAAACTATTTAAAGGTCTCATAACAAGTATCGTTTGATAAACTTAGCAACAATGCAACTACGTAATGTTCTTATCACGTGCCTTTCATAACCTTAGGCTATATAATAAAATAGGCTATATACTGATGTCAACCACAAGAGGGAGCGAGCTGACTATGAATAGAGGAGAATGAACGAATGTCAAATTTAAATGCAGAAATACACATTAACCCTGAAGGTTTATTTGTACCAAAGTATGCACTGGAAAATTTCAGGAGCTTCAGTCACAAAGGCTGCTCAACTGGCTTGTGTTTCAATAGGAACCGTAAATAAATTGACATCTGCATTCAGATCATATGAGAAAGACATCAGTAAATAGGGTCGGAAATTGTGGTCGCAAGCGCACATTCGAAGACCGTGATGTATGTGCATTAGTGTGAAATGTATGGAAAAACAGAAGAGCAACTCTTCCTCAGGTGACTCAGAATGTCAATGCAGGACATGATCAGACTGTGTCAGCAAGAACGGTCTGTCTACAAATACATAGTAAGGGATATTATAGTAGGGTTGCAGTGCATAAACCCCTCATTACAAAGATCAATGAACATTTGAGATTTCAGTGCTGGAAAACCCATAGGCACTGGTCTACAGAGATATGGTCAGAGTAGTCATCCTCACCATATTCTCAACAAGTGGGTACGTGCATGTGCCATACACCAAGAGAACAGTAGAGGCCTGAATGCTTGACCCCTACAGCGAGTGGGTAAGGTGCTCTGTTATGCTGTGTACAGCTGCACTCTTGGATGCAGGATTTATGAGTTGAGTTGGATAATTAGGCCTGCATTCTACAGGCTGAACTTTGTGTTTTGCTTTTAAATTTTCATTATGAATTTTGCCTGTTATCTTGGCAGAATGAGTCATACAGGCTCTCTATTGACTTAGCATCTTTCAATTATTATCTTGTCATATCTCAGAAAAGAGAAAAACAAAACAAAGGGATATATTGCTATACATTGAACATATTGGATTCTCAAGAAACATGGTGATAAATAACATTCATGCAGTGAGTGTGCATCATGTACAGTGAATGTGTGACTATACTATATCTACCTGTATCTATTCAAACAAGAAAACTGTCTGTATCTGTCAAACCAAAAACCAACCAACCAAGATCTGTCGGCTACCTGTACTATATTTTCTCATCACCACTATTTGAACCTGTATCTCTACCTGGGAAAGCAATATAAAATTACAGTAGGCTAAAAGTAAATATACATTTAAGCAGATTATTCAACTGTCAATTCTATTAATTTCCCTAACTCAATATTTCACTCACTCACCACACACACACACACACATACAAGTGTGATGGTGGCAATGGGGTGCATTGCTCCTTAAAAACTTTAAAAATAATACATCCACCCCACAATTATCTGAAAAACTGCAAGACCACAGTGTATAGAATCTTTTCAGCACTAAAA
The DNA here is from genome assembly GCF_018555375.3 of Anguilla rostrata. NCBI lineage: Eukaryota > Metazoa > Chordata > Actinopteri > Anguilliformes > Anguillidae > Anguilla > Anguilla rostrata. The sequence goes on along the minus strand of NC_057941.1, from coordinate 14,754,488 downwards.
CCTAAAACCCATGCATACCAGCATGTAGCTGCATTTGTAAATCAATTGGAAATGGGAAACATGTCTTTCATTGTTGGAGGTTATCATTATTTCCGTAGCAGCAGGAGTTTTTTTTTTTATTCTTTATTTATGTGATTTTCTTTGTTGCTGTTTCAGATTGCAATCTTCGGTACATTTCTGTTTTGGCAAACCCTGTAGGGATTGATTCAGCATTGTTCAAACAACAGAGGCTGCAGTCCTGAACAGACTACTCCTGTCTCTACTCAACCTCTCCATGAGGCAGGAATTATCTTGAGTCCTCCCCTTGAGCCTGCTTAACTCCCCGGTACATTTACATGCAGGCAATTAACAGATACTCTTTTGCTGAGCGCCTAACATAAGTGTATACAAAAAGGTTTAGGCAATGAAAAGCTGGTGCCATGTCATTAGGGTCACAACCTATAGTAGCCATTAATACATAACTTAAATAGAAGTCGTAAACACATGGACCTACAATGTAAAGTTAAGTGCCATGTGGTGTTAGTGGGAAATTGATGATAATGTAGAGCTTCAAGGAGGAAATGGGGATGTTGTTTTAATGTAATGGCTAGGGAACTCAGCTGGTAACCTAAAGGCTGCAGATTCGATTCCCGGGGTGGACAGTGCTGTTGCACCCTTGAGCAAGGTAATTAACCTGAATTTCTTCAATGTATATCCAGCTGTATAAATGATTACTATATATAATGCAATGCAAATTGGATTAGTACTGCTGGACAACATCGGTGATGTCCGCACTGATAAAGCCTTTCTCCTTATGTGGGGTCATGTCTGTTTGGCTGTTCCCGGACGTATTCGTTACACACTACTGCCCATCACGAAAAAAAAAGAAATTAATAAATAAAAAATAAAAAAACAACACAACACAACTCATGTGATGTTATACACCTAAAAGAAAGAAAATATGTTTTTAAGAATATTTCTAAGACATGCCGAAACACATATGAAAAAATAAAATACTGCCCAAAGCCAAAAACGAGAAACATTATAAAAATGTACCGCCCAAAATAGATGTAATTTGCATCAAATAATGACATGTTGATCCGGATGGTAATATAATTATCAGAGGACCTTGGAGTTTGGTGAAAAACTTTTTTCACCAGAATTATTATTCATGTGCCCAGGCAAAAATCACTGACATGTTCATTCTGTTGTTCTGACATTTCAACATACTTAGCAAGTTACCTACCTACCAAGGGGTATTGCACATACACACATCATATTTATGTCATTTTTCTCGTGTTTAGTGGCATACCCATACATTTATGCTACCTAGTTTTTTTGAAGGTTTTTAATTGCATGTTTTTCATTATTATTGTGATTTACATTTTATTCCATTTGTGATGTTAATGTGACCTAAGTTGAAGTGTAGTATATGAAACTAGCTTATATGAAACAAATAGTTATAAGTATTGCTATTGTTATCCAAATCACCAAACATTAATTGTAGTTAGAAAACACACCGATAAGTTCAAGCACACACTTTAAGGCATATTTAATTAGTGATACACTAATTGGCCATTGTATCAGGTACACATACCATACACTGTAGGTGTGCCTATACTGCCATACCGCAAATAAGTAATGAGTCATGATACATCCGTTTTAGCTCTACCATTGCATGCAGAATTTAGGTGATGAAGATGGCGTATAACATAACATATACACTACTCTGTACAAACCATGTCAGGCTGTATTGGCCTTATTCATGTAGACCTGCTTCAAGCAATAGGACAGCACAATCTTACTGTTTTTGGCTCTCTTATGCAGGTAGTTTATGGAGAAGAACTGTTTAAATAGATATTTCCTATAAAACATCAATGGTAGGATTTTCTGATGGTGGAAATTAGGCCACAGAGTATTGAAATAGAGTATTGGTCTAAGGGCAATATGTCACAATTAATAATATTTGTAAAAAAAAAATAATAATAATAATGGTAGTTTAATGTTGGAAGCATTGTCTTGCAGTTTGACTATAGGAAAGAAATAGCCTTAGGCTCTTTGGCTACAAAGTCTCTGGGAATCCCAGGCCAGAACATTTTTGAGATTGTTGGATGAATGAATGAAAATAATAATGTAATTGGAAACCTTTTTTGATAAGGAACAAAGGCCTACTGACTTTTTTTGGCTACTGAAGAAGCACTATTTACTTGTGGTAGTATTTTCCGATAGGGCAGCACAAAGCAATAGTCACGTTTACACGCACTGTAGTGCTATTACTGTCTATACATATATATATATATATATAGTAAGATTAATCAATAAAACAAAAACCCATTTACATGTTTCCGCAAAAAGAGACGTTTTTGTAATACTCCCATTTACATGTAAATAACAGATAATTTGATTAAACTGCAGTAGCCCTATGCACACACCATTAAATGCAATCTATGAAAACATTATTTTTTAAATTGTTGCGTTGTCTTTCTTTGGTGAATTATTAAAAGGCATATAAACATCGTTTTATAAAATCGATATGGCACCATGAATATAGCCACGGCTAGGTGGTTTGCCAGGGATCTTTCATTGCTATCAAGGTTTTAGTTGAATATGATTTGAATCTGACGTGTGATTCCAAACATTTTTTATTAAACCACTACAACATGACTGCTTTTATTTATTTGTTTTGTAATGGCTCAAGTGTAGTGCATCTTACAAGTTGTATAAAACTGCATAGGGTTTATGATTAGACTGTTTACAAAACATGCATTTAACTTTTAAAATTTACAGAATGTTCAACTGGGTAGCATGTCCACTGATAGTCAGGGTGCTGTTAATACTTTCCGTCCACCAGAGTCCCAGGCATGCAATACCTCCCAGTGTTTGATCAGCTTTTCAAGTAGGCTTAATATTGTCCGCTTTGACAATGAGAGCTGATCTATTCTTTTATGTCCAAAATGGGTCTCTATCTCTTGCAATTCAAACTCACAGATTCTTCCAGAACAGGCTCCTTCCTCCTAAGAATTTCAATACATTTGCCATCCCAAGGGTAAGCCAACAATCTGCATTGAAGCAAATGTAAGCCGTCCCAAGCAGATTCAAAATTGCCTCCTTTAATTCTAATAGCACCCCACCACATAACCTCCTTCTCCCCATTATAATCGCATAAGATGTGCATGGAAATCAGAGAGAAAAAGTAGTTTTTCTTTCTTTGAAAGACCAGACAAATTTTTTTTCTGTGCATGAGAGATGAGAGATGGGTGTTCAAACCTGCCTTAGAAGTCCTAAAAACGTTATGGCTGCTATAGCTATCTCAAGAAATTCTACAGTCGTTGCAGAAGCAAAATAGCACAAAATATTTTGGTGCTCACTACCCTCTTCAAAATAACCCCACAAGGGATTTTGTATTGAAATTAAATGTTATTGAAATTGCGGCCAACCGCTGTCTTGACATCATCCCAATTGTTCAATTCTGATTTGTCCAAGTTATGCCAGCAAAGAGATGCTAATTTTCTGAGTACTTGGCTAGACTGGTAAACCTAGTATGAACAGCCAGATTTTTACATGAATGTCTTGTATATATTGCGATATAAAACATTTTAGTTTTGTGAATGGGTGTTTTTTTTATTACTGTATAAAGGGGATGTGCCTTGTCAATTTCGATGTTACAAATATATTGGAATTCTGAAGGTCTCTAGGTTTGAAACTGATAAAGTACATCTGACACATACAGTGTTTTGAGAGTACATATTTCATTAAATATTGCATCTCACAATATATGAGTAAATGTGTGCAGTGTACAGTTTTACTGTACAAATACCATTAAATATATGTTCATGCTGCTGAAGAAGATAACAACATCCTAAAAATAGCACACGATGATGCGTTTCCGTCAAATGAGAGTGATTACACATTTTCATGTATGATGTCATGAATGCAACAATGTAATCAAATAATAACATATAAGTCACTAGCTTTCCAGAAAATAATGTTAGTTTGCTATAATATGCTTTTAAAAATTGGATTAAAGCAAACTACTATTATTTTCTGGAAAGTTATTTTATTTTATTTGATTATAGTGTTGCACTCATGACATGATACATGAAAAATAAGCTGTCAAAATATGTTTTTTGAAAGAATCGTCCAAACGGGTGTGACCTCCCTTGAAAGAGGCAGGAGATTCATTTTGCTGGAATGATGCAGCAAAATTATGAAGCTCTAATGGTTTGACTGGCAAAATCTTTAAACCAAAGCATTGAAAATGCTGCCTCCACAGATTCAAATGTAATTACTCTAAGCAAGGTAAAATGTGCTCACCCTGTGATATATCTGGCTGTCACATGAATAAGCAAAATTTCCCAGTCTCCACTAGAGAACGTTAGAAAATGCATTCATTACGGGAAAGAGGTGTGTGTGGGGGGTGGGGGGGGGTTGGTGGGGGGTGGAAAGGAATGGAAAACATTAGAATGGAAAACATGGTGAGGTATAATTAAGCCTGATCATGCTGATCATTAGGACCAGCAGATCACTGCTGAGTGTAGGTGCAAGCAAAAAAAAAAAAAAAAATACAGAAAGTTCTGCTTCAGGATATCGGCCCTTATTCAGACAAACTGCAGGATTTTTAATCCTTAATATTAAGCAATCAAGTTCATTTATAATTATTAGCAATTAGGTTAATCTATGATAATTATTTGCAGAACAAAAGTTTTTACAGTATATTTAAGGGAACATATTGGGTTATTGGGTTATGACTGGACTAGCACAAGTTCATTGAAGTTCCTACTAAAATACGCATTGTGGTTATGTGGAATAATGGCCAAACTTTGACCAAGCATACCCCTGATATATAGACTCCTCTGTAATTTTTTGCATTTCCTCAACCAAGAGGTCACAATTTAAAGGGTAGTTCTGACACTCAGCTTGCCTTCCAAAACATTCTGTTCCACAGCTGTAGACATATGTCACGAGAACAAATTCTTGTGAATGATTAAATACAAATGCCTATTTCATTCTGTGAGGTGAAGTTATTCAAGAGTTAAAATTGATCCATAAGAGGAAATGTTATTTTAGAAGAAATGCATTCTAGTACATTCCTGTCATTACTGAATACTTATCATATTGCTTTTTTTTGGCAAAGACTTGTGGCTTTCCTCCAGTCGCATTGTAAAATAATTTAAGGAGCACAGCTTCTCCAACTGCCTGTGGAAATGAAAACATGCTGGAAACTAGACAAAATAATATATTTCTGAAAGTCCTTTTGTTCCAAAACTAATTTGTCTGGGAAATAAGGTGTCTTGAGCAGTTAAAGCAATATCACTGAAACTGGCAAATACATAAAAACAAGTAACTGTACAATTCTAGACTGAAACACTATTTTCAAGGTACTTATTTTCAGTGTTTGAAAAGTGTTGTTACCCAGTGTTCAGCTGCTCCAGAAGTGTATGCAGTGTAATGGGGGGGGGGGGGGGTTAGTGATAGTCAGGCTTGAAATTCCAAGGGTTGAAATTCATAGACCCCAAGTTGTACAGTAACCCTGCAGGGGGGTCTGCATACCCCCCGGGAAGAAATTTTCTAAAAGAACAGCTTGAAATGATAATTTATGATTAATTCTAAAGGGGAACTACTACAAATTACTGATCCATAAGGCTGGGTGTTTGTCACAGAAAATATTGGCTGAAGTGGTGGCGCAGTCATGGAAATAACATAATTTTTTATAAAATATGGTCTAAAAAACTAATAGATCATATATGCAGAAGTAGGAAATGATTGAAATAACATGCATAACTGTAGGAAACAGTAACAAGTACTTGAATTTTTAAAAAAATCAGCAGGCAGCATCTTTTTTTGCCTCAATTTAACAGAACGTATTGAGCATTGTCTCAGTGTAAATCTACAGTGTAAGATTGCTTTTCAATTGTTCAATTTTAATTGTACAGCAATTTCTACTTATGCTTTGATGTGCTATATAAACATATTATTATTATTATTATTATTATTTTATTAATTGTGTTGCTAAAATAAAACAGGGTTGCTGTGTGTATTTCTTTAAAATTTGTTTTGGCATAATATGTTGTACATTATGAGGTTTGAATATCTGATGTTAACATAATGGGGGAATGAGCGCTGGACATCAATACTGTTGACAGGGGCTGTCAAAAATCTGATTGCACAACTGACAAGTGTGAGAATCTTGATCCCAGCCAGAGTACTGTAAACATTGTCATACTTTGTTTCTCCCAGTCTTTGGCAATAGGTTATTGTTAATATGCCTAGACCAAGACAAACAACACAGCATGCTATGTTAAGGTTGACAGTTACCATCCAAAACTTCCAGAAAATCAAGATACACATTAAATTGTGGGAACAGAAAAAAAAAAAAGTCCTGGAATCCATGGCACATGCAACTTCAATGACAAACACCCATCCTTACTAGTATATCCCAATCACATCATTAAATCCCCATCTCATCCAATTATTTTTCTCATCGTCAAGTTATACTATTTGGGGGGGGGGGGGGGGGTTATTTGGCCTGTTTTGTTATATTGGGGGGGTTGTAACCCCTGTATTTCTTCCCCCCAAAAAATTACATCCTTTTGTGGGAGACTCATCAAAGGCTTCACCGAGGTCCATTAGAATGTGGATTTTAAAAAGCCATCATTGCAGTATGTTAATAAATCATTCTTTACCTTGACAGGGGCCTTTTCCTGATTGGAGGGGCTTGAAAAGATTATAGCTGGACATAAATTTTTGTAATTGGGATGCAACCACACGCTCCAATATTTTGGCCATAATTGGGAGATTGGAGACAGGATGGTAATTACTGAGGGTATTTCAACTAAGGCTGGGATGTTTCGGGATGGGGGTGGTGACTGCAGCAGTCATAAAAGCAGTTGGACACCTGATCTAGAGATTAACTAAGTGAAATAGCATAGGACAGGAAGGCAGGCCTCAGTCAGTACAATAGGAATGGACCGAGTATGTTTGTATATATAGGTATGTATGTTCTAGTTTAACCCAAGAACAAACATGAGCATGATAGAATTGTCAATGCAGGCATATGCAGTAAACACTACAATGCTATTTCCTTACAGTGGCAGCAAACAAATTTCATAGTTATTTGCTGCATATATTATGCAATTTTTATCCCTTTATGTACCACAGCAGAAGGCATGCCTTAATGTGATTGATTGTTTAGAGGCCTGTTCATAATGATCATTTTCTAGGATTCCATTTTCTCAGTTTTGACATCAACTGCTAATTCAAGAGAAGTATACTTGTCGCGTACACACAAATCAAGCATGTACAAGAACAAAAACAACAAGGACAAAAACAACAGCAGTGCAACCTGCAGACTTAATTAAACAATCCAAATAGGAGTCCAATTCATTGGTATAACAGAAAAATCTGAAAAACAAAAAATCTTAAATAAGAATATTAGCATTTACCATATTTATTTGATGTTTAAGTTGAATAAAATGTAATTCTGTAATTCCTCTCGATGATTGATTTCTCATTACTGAACAGAAGATTGTTTCTGTTATTTTTGTCCGCACAGCAGTAAGCTTGAGGTGTCCTTGATCATTTTTTTGTCTTATGAAGATGTTACACTTAATAATAGATAACCACATTAGTGCACTGAAGCTACACCTGTAAGCCTAGTGTTTTATATTGTATATTGCCTTCACTTTTAAATTGATGTGGATATCAAAGCAACAGCTGTGTAGCACAATAAAAATAGGAAATGTTATTGAACTAAGCGTTGGCTGTTCTCTGAGAACAAATAGGTAATATTATTTCATAGAGAGAACTCTATGTAAAATAAAATCATGCTACAATAATAACAGCAAGGGTATGGCATGTAGGACTTGTGAAAGATATTGAATGCCAGAAGCACCATACTTAATTTTTAACCAATGTTCATAAATCACATCAAGTATGTCATACCAAGTTGCACATACCATTTTATTTTCCTTGCAAGGCTACTAATGCTCTCTCTCTCTCTCTCTCTCTCTCACTCTCTCTCAATCTCAGCCACATGATTCTTGAGTTATTTTAAATAAAGTGCTGGCTCACAGCTACAGACTCATTTTGGAAGGTACATTTAATATGTTGGTAAACTACATGAAGCAAATGTGTTTATGTTTTCAGAAGTAAATTAATATAATAAGGGAAAGGAAACTTCGGAGAAAGTAGGGTCACAAAATTACTAAGTAGTGCATGCTAATAATCTTTCAACTTTAACATCACGTTCCATTTAGCACTGTGAACATTCAGCTAAAATATGCAATGTGTTTCTCCGGCTATTGATATTGGTCCCTAGCATTCGAACAGCAGTCGTATCCAGAAAAAAAAAAAAAAAAAAAAAAAAATTCATACCAGATAATTGGAAGAGACAATGAGCAGCATAGGAGAGGTCTGAGTCTCAGTTTAGAAAAGGTGCTTCATTAGTGATGCATGCATGTGATTGGTTTAGTGCAGGAATATGCGGTTGCCGAGGCCAACCAATGGTCGGCTGCAGCAAGAGATTTGTGACCGAACTTGCTCTGTGGATTTCATGCACGTTACTCATTCATACAATATGAAAGCCAAGACTTCATTTTATCAAAAACAAATAAAACCCTGAATTTTTAATTTTTTTGACTGAGCTGGCATGATTACAAGGTAAGCTGAAATCATGTAGCTACCTGTTTGACCAGAGTTGGTCTTGAGATGCAGAAAACACTGAAGTCTGAAGCCCTTTCTCCTTAGCCAGCACTATGGCTATTTTCCGCTGGTTACAATCGGCACTGGCTCAGTTGGGATTTCAACAGCCCAAAATGAAGTTTTGACATACTATATGGTTTCTATACAAATGTGCCATTTTGACTTCTGACTCAAAATGATAGAATGCATCAGATTATATATACAACATCCAACAGTTTTTGAAGCATTTTGAGATGCAGAAGGATGTTGATGCCAGTAATGACTTGGCTGAATATATTGATCTTCTGAGAGGGTCCTGACGCAAGACTGCTCTAATCGCTGTTGGTCAGGAGTTGAACCTGTCTCAGTTTATTGTGCCTGCAGACCCTGTATATCGTCAGCTGGTCCACCTGAAAGAGCTAGGACACTAGATATAAACATTTCTCCATGGTATCGTATCGCTTGATAGTAGACTTTTTGCTTCGCCTTTTCAATAACACATGATCATATATTGTGATCACATAAACAATTCCTATGTTTAAAAACCATAGGAATGTGTGTGTACTGTGTTAAAAATTCTAAAATTATAAACAGATCTTTTTCTTGAGGAAGAAAAAGTGTATATATTTTTAGTTCCGTTCATAAATACATATGGAGAATTATAGGTACCTAGGTGTTTTAAAAAATATATATTCACAAACATTCATGTGTATGTATCCACCATTAACGTGTTTATTTATTTTCATCTTTTCTATCACTGCAAGGATATAATTTGTTATAGGAATCAGATTGTAGATACAGTATACATTTGGTACTGTAATATAACTGCCCTTCAGAAATGGAGAACAAACCTAAGAAAAGATTTAAGATCAGGTTTCCTTTAAGTCATTTTCATGTTATGCAGTTAACATGAATAAAAAATTGATCAACTTTTAAAAATGTTGTGTTTTCGACAGCTCTGTCTCTGATTTGAACTTGGGGCTTGTTTCACGGAAGTTGCGTGAGATCTGCGAGATGCGATAAATTTCTCATTCTCATTTTGAATTGTTTCACATGGAAATCGCAATCGCAAGCCAAGAATGAATGTCTCAAAGTGCATTCATGTAGGCAGTCATAAAATCGGCAGTCATTCTCATCGCCCTGCCTCACTCTGGTTTCATATTGAACTTTTGTGTTTGTGTGCAACATTGTAAGCAAGGTTGCAAGGTGTTTCTGGGGAATGGAAAAATTTGTCTCACAGTCAGATTAAATTGGAAATGCATGCTGCAATATAAAAATGTTATTTGACCCATTAGATCTCCCCAGTAGACTTTATTTAGCCTCTACTTCATATTAACGTTGGGCGTTTTGCAATTTGTAATATTCAAATAAAGCCCACGCACTGTCAGCCAGAAGCCATCCATCACTAATGTCACCTGTGACAAAGCAGTGACTCAAATCACATGTGCTCCTGGTGCAGCTGTTGTGCGTGGTCCCAGAGTATTTAACCACAGCATCTAATACTCTGTATTTAGCATCACATTCAGTATGTTTATCGAGTGGTACCCTTTCCTACACATATAAAAGTTTCACTTGATGTCTGTGTTGGGGCTTGAGAAACTGAATAAAATCAGTATTTGGTAATGTTGTGGCTTTCAGTACCCCAATGATGTGTATCATTGTAAATGCTGGGTGTTTGGTTAACCTTAGTGTTAAAATAAATTAAAATTCAGAGGATACATTTCTACACCACTGATAAATTAAAAATTAAATTATTCACAGTACTGTGTGAATTATGCTTTTTATTTAAATTTGTGCTTTGGACCGTTTACGTAGTTGCAAATTGCTTACGTGCCACACATCTGTTGATTTATATAGCACATCCAGGACGATCCCCAGGAGGCAAGCCTCTGTTTCAAAATAAAATGAATTTGAATCATCATTTATTTTCCCTATGACTGCCAAACTGTCATTCACTCTGAGTGGACTCAGAACATAAAAACGCTCTGGGACCTAACCAGTCAAAACTATTTGATCTGTTTATGCCACGCAAAGCACATGAGTCAAAGGTGACACAGAGTCAATTCCTCATTTGATAGAAGCAATTAGTTATGATGCCAGCCTAACTACACCTTCAGCTTCATTTGTCAGCTTAATTGGTGATTAATTAAGTGTTCCAAGTGGTGGCAGTTTGGCAATAATGGAGATTGACACCTGCTTTTTCTCTGTAGCTGACTTTGGATGACTTGTGTGTTCACACGGGCAGGACTTCAAGGCTCAGTCTATTCATGCGTTTCTAAGCCATGCCCTCTAGATACTGCAAAAGCAACAGCGTAACTGAACATGCCACCACAGGGCCAAAGTTGCCTCTTCTGCTACATCATAGCTGCAAGTGCAAAACCATCCTTCAATCGCTCCTACAATGTTGTTGTTTTTTTGTTAATACTTTGTTGCTACTTCAAAACTACAATTTTTGTTGGAAGGGCTTAGTTATGTATTGTGTGCTTGTGTGTAGGTAGAGCCATGCCCTTGGGGAAACGTGGGCAGACAATCATCCATTCACCCCCCCCCCTCCCCACCCCCAATTTCTGACTACTGTCTACTGTGAACAGAGCAGCGACCTTGTTTGTAATGAAAGATTTAATGCTTGCTTCAACCGCAGCATGCTAAGCCATTCTGCGCCGGGTACATGCAGACCTCTGAAGTCCTAATGACAGCCTCTAGATTAAAGAACTCTGAGAGAGCACTGAGGACAACTGAAAACCAGACTCCACTGTCACTGGGCAGCAGGCTTTAATCAAACACTGGCCAGATTACTCCATTATCCACTTTGTTGCAGGGGGAGCTTGGGCCAACTTTGGCGCACTGGTCGACATTAAAGAAGCAGGGAATCTGTTTTTGTGTGGCAGATTGGGCAGGATGAAAGGGTTAAATGTGACTGGATTAAACCCTACACCCGTTTCCACATTCTAATCTTCTTAGTACCCATTCCTAATATGCTTTAATATCACTCTCCTTGGAGTTAAATATCAGATCGGTCCCCTAGCTTTGACTATATCATATTTCATTTTCATCTGATGGCAGGATAGGATGTGTCATCAGGCAAGGTCGCAGCACTGTAGGAATTTCAGTCAAAACAGATAACTCAATAAAACGTCATTGGTTTTGCAGCAGTTAAAACAAATCACTTTCCAACACAATAAACTCAAGACATTTTTTAATCCACCGAGGCATATTGTACTAAAGCAATGGTACAGGAACTAAAGTATCTTAGGTGCATGTGGGTGTAGTATATCACTGTGACTACCTCTATCACAAACATTGGCTGTAATGAGAACTGGAAACAAACGTTATGTAATGTGTAATACCCCATTCTGTCCATTCCCAGCTGTTATGATTTCCTTCTGGAGAAATTTCCTTTGGCAGATAACCTGTGCTACAGTAATTTAGCAGTTTGTTGTGGAATCTTGAGAGCACACTTTGTTTAGAGTAGTCCCGGTAATTGTACTTGTATGTCTGGCCAAATGTGGAAGGAATGAAAATGATTCAAGTCATTATGAGACCACTTTTGATGATATGTCCACAGTGATGCGTCTCTACAAAACAGTTCATCTGCAGTAGCTTCACATAATTGCTATCAAGTCTTTATTATGATGGAATGGAACAGAAAATACAATTTATAAAACACATTTAAAAATCAACAGTGTAGCTGAATCAGCAATATATAGTTGATTGATAGCTTTTTCTATTTCTGTATTTCTGTTGAGGATGTGGGTTGACATTTATAAGGAACATGAGCCCTGTAAACAGAACAGGGTTAGATCTGTTTTAATAACTGGGTATAGAAGTCTCCTACATTGAATTGGAACCACATCATGTTGCCCTCAGTGTGGCATAATTTAAAATTAATAATCCAACAGACAACTGTGATTTAATGTTTGTGTTGCCTGCAGCTCCTTCAGTCTCACTGAAGGCAGGTCACTGGAAAAGCCACATGTGTAATTTTATATTGTGATCCTGACTCACAGCGATCAACCTGTAAGAATATACCAGAAAAGGGATATCACATTAAATAAAGAGATCTTTTTTTCCCTCTCTTCTGCACAATGCTTCCCCAGTCTTGTTCAATTTACAATTTCAGAAGAGGGTGATGGACAATTTCTGTGGCAAAGGAATTCAATTTCATTGCCTTAATAGAGATTAAAAAAGGAAGATGAGATACTGGTAGTTTATAAGGAGGGGGATGTGAGATACAGTATAATCATACAGTATGCATTCATAAATCTGTGGATAAAAAGGAAGGACGATGTTATCAATTCTAAGACCTACATTTCCCAAAGAAACCTTCATAGCTGATAATGAAATGAGAATGTGGTGGGGTGTGAAAAAGATAACACATACTGTGTATGGAGGTTTTGCTGAGGTCGGTCATCTGCGATGTTCCTGTATCACAGGTATTGGCATGGGAAGTGCAGCTCTTGTGCAACCTGAACTATGTGTTAAAAGGCACAGATGGACGTTAGGCCGGGGTGAGTTGTTTTCTCTCAGGTTATATTGGTCATTGCAATTTCACACTTAATGAGCTAGGCAGGGGCAAGAGCAGGAGCAGTAATTTTTGTTAGGTTTGACAACACACACACTAGTGTTATTTCTGCTAAACTGAAGGCATGCCAAAGTGGCACCATATAAAATCTAGCTGCTGAAAGCCAAGTGAAAATGTTTTGGTGTTGGTCTACACTCTCAGAAAAAAAGATACAAAAGCTTGTCACTGGGGTGGTACCCTATAGGCATGGGCAGAGTTTGGGGGGGGGGGGGGAATCTATGTAAATTCAACAGTCAGTTAAGTAGCAGGGCTATGGTTAAGTTCTGTCATTGTTTTTAAGACAATGCAATACCTGGCTAAATAGCTGTAAATGCCTGGTTACATTATCACTGAGTTCGCTTAAGCAGTTTGGAGTTTATATGTACAATACTTAAAATTTAAAAAGTATTTTTGGGGTCACTATACCTGTAACTCTGGGAGCAGCCCTTACTGATCCTAGAAATGTTTTCCCAGCAAGGAAAAACTTCCATAAGTACACTTTGCTCTGCCCCTTTGTTCTAACAAGACATTTTACAATATCCTCCATTGGATACGTAGCCATCACCCAGCTTATTTGGCGAACTCCCTGAAGCAATGAATGAATGTCCTCCCCATCATCCTCAGTCCCAGCTTGCTCCTCCAGGGCCTCACCCCCACCACTACAACACTGTCCTCTGCTACGGAAAAACCACCCTCACTCACCTCACCACTCGCCAGAACAGCACCTGCATATGCTGGTTTCACTCCTTTTCCCTTCTTTATATTTGCTTTCTTCTATGTCATTAGCCCTTCATACCGCCTAGACCTCTTAACCGTTTTCTTTTCACCAACCTTGCTAGATCCCGACATTTCCGGAAACTCGTCCATACGCAGCGGCTCTACACGAGCATCAGGTTGAGATGCCGCAACTTAGTGTGATGCCCCCGCCTCTCCCCCCCGATCGGTCCTTGCCTCTGTGGAAGCACTGGGCCCACTTACCTGCTCCTCACCTGAACGAGACAGCTCGGTAGCACCTGCACTATTATCAGCACCCTTCTCCTTTGCTCTTTCATGTCGACAACTTTTTGCGTCCAATATCTCCACATTTGAAAGACCGCAAACTATCTGTGCTTACAAACATTACGTTCAAATTTTCTCCGTGCTTGCCAGAGTCTGTCCGGAGTCTGATTGGTAGAATTAGGAAACATAAATACTTGTCTCCTAAATAAGAACACATGTTTTAGTGTCTTGCTTTTACAACCTATGGGGATCATTTTAATCAAGCTGGCAAATCTCCAAAACTGGGCGAGTTCCCTCTCCAACACTTCATTCTTAATGAACGGTGGTATATTTGAAATCACAACTGTCGTGGCTGGTGCAGAAAGCGGAGCTATCTGCGCTAGATTTCCTTTTATTTACCATTTAACCTTTTCTATCAAACGATTAACCAAAGTCTACTTCTTCAAAAACACAAAATTTGATCATTTCCTACCTCCACCCCAACGACAAGTAGCACCGCTTCCGCTGTCATGTCTCCCTCAGGCACACACCTGAACCCATGATGGAGTGACTATGCTTCCCCGTCGGACTGAGACGCCATTCTGGCCTCAGGGGAGGCCAGAAAGCTCTAGCTAGCCACCCAAAAACTCAAACAATTGCACTAAACGTTTGAAATACTAAATGAACAATTAAATACACAAGTGTGAAAAAAGGGGGGGAAACAAGAAAAGAGAAATAAAGAAAAAAGGAGAAAACTTCACCACCAGCACCCTCACCAGTGCCCTCACCTCAGTGAGAGAGAGAGAAAGAGAGAGAGGAGTAAAAACATGCAATCTGATGAAAAATACTGTATGTGTGGTGTAACGTCCATAGTACTGTTTTTTTCCCCACTACATCCCTTGGATATGCTCTAGGAATGTACATGTTTTCCTTTCCTAGTCTGTGTGAAAAATGCCTTCTGACAATCTTAGTCAGGTTTGGGAATTTGCTGAAGAGCCGGTCTTTTTGCTTCATGCACATCAAAGTCTGGCAAACATTCAACCTCAGAGAAGGTGCACTTGTGCAGGACAAATTAACCCGCTTCTGAAAGAAATAAATGTGAAACAAAGTCTGCCCAACACAAGCCTTTGCCGAATGTGCAATTAGCCCACACTAAACAGCAAGCCATGCCTTTCACATGCCATTTCCTTAATCCTTGCAGGGAGGGAAATTGGTCTCTGAAGGAAAGCCATCTCTCTATATCCCATAGTTTTACACCCTTAGATATCTGCAAAGGGAAATGGCACCTCCGTCCCGCTTCTTAAACCACCTTTAATTGCCAGAGGCACTATAGAAGGCTCATTTCCATTTCTATTCCTTTATTCTCTCCCGTTTACATGACATCCAACATGGTGCATGTTTTAGAAAGTGGCAGTAGGGGAAATACACCTACTTTATCCAATGGTGGAAGCCAAAATTGTATTCTGGGATACGTTGAGGGAATTAAGAGTCAGAGCAGGATGTGGATGTAGACAGCACACCCAGCAGAGACAAATTAATAACTGCCCTTCAGGAAAGAGAAAATTGGACTGTCCACCTTAGCGAAAGGCTGATCACTTGCATTTATTGAAGCAGCGATTGGGTTTCAGCGAAGATGCCAGGGTTTGCCGTTATCGCAAAGACCACACTGGGAATTTAAGACCAAGTTAAGCGCCCTGTGCCAGGATTCCTTATAAATAGTTTTCATGTGTTACATGCCAAGCCAGTTCTACACACACACACACACACACACACAGAGAATAGCACTACTGAAACAGTACAGTTCAGTGTGTGTATATAGTACACTATAGACCCACTCAAAATCACAAGAAGTGGAAATTTGTTGCACAGGGCAATGTGTGTAAGTATCATACACCAATATGATTATGATGGGCATGTATCTTATACAACAGTTATTATGAAACAAATGTACTGTAATGACAGATGATAAATAACTTTACAGATCACACAGCCAAGTTTCAAAGGACAAAAGAAAAAAAAAACATAGGTTCATTACCATAATTGAAGCTTTTTTTTTTTGTTCTTCAGTAACACAAACAAAATGTAAACACATGATGCTAGCAGATATGACAGATGGTATGTTTACTTGTTGCTCTCTTTTGTATGATCATGTCACCATTTCAATGAGGTATTCACTTTCTTGCAGTTTCATGCAGACAACAATGACAAACTCAGGAATGATGCAAATCAACATGCGTTTACACTCCCGCACCTCCCATAAGGAGTCTCTTCACCCACATTAAGAACTAAGACACAATCACGCGTTACATAAATCATGGTGTTCCATACAGTGGCCCTTCTACTAAAAATAAGACATTAAATAGATCCATGTTATCAAATGAAATAAAGATTTATGCAAAGCAAGTTATCCCCCCCCCCCCCCGAAAACACCAAATGGCCAGTGTATACACATTTATAGTATGTGACGGCTGTCTACCTCTCACCGTGAACATGAGTGGTGAGAAAGATGTCACTATGCATTGTCAGCCATCAGAGGCTTCATAATATAGCAGCAATATTCACCTGTCTTATGCTTCCTGTTTATGAAGTAAAAAAATACATCCAAATGAAATTGTTACATTAGACATGAAAGCACACAGTGCACATATTTGATAGTAGGCCTATGAATGGAACACTGAGGCACGTTGATCACGTTGATCACAGCTTGGAACAGCACAGTAATTTCCCTGGAGAATAAGGGCAAATTATCAATGATTGGCTAATTTGTTTTTACAACATGGAGTCTATTCTAGAGCTGAGACAATGATGTGTTGAAGTGTCATTTAGAAAACAAAAAATCCCAGAGATTTCTATCAGAGGGATATGACTAAATATGACTTTTTTCAAAATTAACATACATATGAGAAAATTAGAGGACAAATCGTTCATGATCTTTAATTTCATTTAATTTAAAATGAGTATGAAGTACTCTTTTTGTGAAGTTATTCTTCATTCAGGCTCACTCCAAGTAGGGGGGGAAAGTGTAACCAAGTGTGCTCAGTCAAGAGCTGCCATTTATTCATGTTCAGCTGGCATCTGCTCTACCGCAGTCATTTTATCATTTCACTGAGAAGGGCTCTCTCTCTCTATCTCTCTCTCTCTCTCTCTCTCTCTCTATGTCTTTGTCTCTCTCAATAGGTGGTCTGAATGCAAACACAATTGTTCAGAAGAGATCTGAATAATTACAGGGGATAAAGCATCACTAGCAGCGCATAAAAATATAGACATATTTAGATATTAGATGAGACAAATGAAATCTAACGAAAGAGAAATGAGAGCAATATGTTTCTGTGCTTTAAGTCGCAGCTCTAAATACACATTAGCTCATGAACGCTCACACAATTAATCATGCGGCTAAATATGGATTTATGGCCTTTTCTTCATCAGAGCCTTCTGTTGCTGCTGCTCTCGTTCCCTGTGGTGTTCAGTGTGTGTGGTCTTTGCTTGAATAGTGCTCGAACCCAGCGATCCCGCGTATGTCCTCGACGATGATTTTGGGAGAGGGGAAGAAACAGTCAGGTGTGCAGGTGCGATCTGTCACGGTCTGCTAAAAAAAATGAATGAATAAATAATCTGTATAGTCCTATGCAGGCAAAGCATGCAGGACCTCCATTTCCAGGTTCCTATCTGATTGTGCGACACCCCGCCCTGTCTCCAACATTGTCGCTGTCTCATTCTGCCTGATAACCAATTATGCAGGCGCAGCTCTGAGTAAACACGAGAGCAGAGAGCTAATTAGCCGTACTGCAGGTGAGGCTGTGCTCCAAGCGCATAAGTCTATTAAGTTCCCCCCTTTTTTTGAGGCTAATCAAGCCTTGCATTTTCCTGCTTGATTTTTTTTTTTGCATTTCAGGGAGGCAGGAAGGACCAGATTGCATTACAAAGGCTACTGATTTTGTGTATAGGGGTAATCATATCTAATTCAAATCGGGTGCTCTGCAGTGATTGGGGACATTGTTTAGGTGCAGAGGGAAGGGATGGACTAATCGGAAGCATTAAAGAGGCTTTCAGACAGGCATTCTAGCAATAACTACTGTAAGAGATGTAACAGCGTTTATGTCCTCTTTATTCAGAGTGATGCAAGACCAGGCTTGCACTGCTCGGGAAGCCAGTCTGATATCGCACTGACCCATTCCAATGGATGGATGTGGCTGAGAGCCTAGTATTGCACTGACTTGCTCCAGTGGATTTGGCAGGGCCTGATATCACTCTGACCCATTCAAATCCATGTGGCTGAGACCCTGATATCATACTGACCCATTCCAATAGATGGATGTGGCTGAGAGCCTAGTATCACACTGACTTGCTCCAGTGGATGTGGCAGAGCCTGATATCACTCTGACCCATTCAAATCTATGTGGCTGAGACCCTGATATCACACTGACCCCTTCCAATGGATGTGGCTGAGAGCCTGATGTCAGAATGACCGATTTCAATGTGATGAGTTTGTTCAGAGGCAACGGTGACATTAATATAGTGAGAAAAGGGCATTCTCATTATAATAGTATTTGAAAGGGGCTTATTTAAAAAATATATATATATACTATCAGTAATTTGAAATAACGTATACAAGACAAATGTTCATTAATATTATCCCTTTCTATAATAAATACTACACAAAGAAATATGTTCAAGATGATTATAAAATTTCCATCAGATACATTGACCAATTATGTAGCTCAATTTTGTAGATATGAACTAATTCACATATGAAGGTGTCATGATTATTACTTGTTTAACACAAATGATAGTTAATTCTTCTTTTTTGTCTAATGTTGACGTTTCATTATTCCAAAAAGAGAAGTTTTTAAAAATATTGCATTAGTCGGCAAACTCGTCAAATAGTTTCTAAATGCTGTGTTTTCACACACACACACACACACACACATATATATATATATATATATATACACACACACACACACACAGCCTGTGAGAACTCTTGTCATTAGATGGTGAGATTAATGGCCAGGCTCATAGACAGTGAGCCTCTAAAGAGCTGAAAGAAACTTGTTACAGTCAAATGAATAAGTAATGACTCTTCCATTTCACTCAGTAAACTTTAAATTGCAGGTAATTGCTGAGAAGCTTATTTACTGTTCAGGGGGAGATTTAACAGCCGTTAATTACAGAGAAATGCACATGGAATGAGAAGTACTGGTAGTTAGTAGGAAATTGGCCTGAGGAACATAAAGGACAACATGTGCTAATTGAAATCTATGTGCATGAATACTCAAATTAATCATCCCCAAATAGCTTATGCACACTTTGGAGATACATAGGTTAATAGGTTAAACAGTATTAATTTGCTTCAAGAGATTCCAAAAACTTGAATAATAATTTATTTATTAACAAATACTCAACACTATGCTTTCTGGATCTTAAATAATAACTTCATTGTTTTTTAGACTTTGACCCATTTTTTTTCCACCACGGTGATTGGTAACAATACTTCTGTCACATCTTTCTTTGCAGAGCTTTGGTCACCCCAACAACCGCTCCGCTCTGGTCTGCAATGCAGTTTAACGAGCCTCCAACTGCCCATAAAATAGCCTCCATCAAAATAATAATTACATAGCCAGCTGCATTCATTAATGTAATTTTCCATCAGTTCATTACCCAAGCTTTTGATGTTTCAGTTGACAAACTACCTTTTTTAGCAGAAGCATACATTGTTCTCAATGAGAACTATGGCAAGCAGAGAAGTTTGTGACATGCCGCCAAGGAAGTTTCTGTACTGAACTCTCCCGATACACCCACCTGTGCGCATAAATACAGCCTCACGCAGTGTTGCAGCCATATTGCCATCTGCAATGGACTCAAAAGAGACAGAAATAATAATTCAAGCTACTGCTTTCCGAAGCAACTTTAGTGGTCTGCAACAAACATCCTCTGTATTTAGGCCTGTACGGACTCTTCACCCCACAGGCTTAAAAGGCATGTGACCAGTACACGTCCACTGGCCTGGACCTTCGTCCTCTATTTTGCTTCTAACATTTAATGTGACCATGCGTGGTTGTTCACGTATTGCTTTACATGTCATTCAAATGTGTTGAAGTATAGGAATGTTCCATTTTGAAAGATGTGCAAATCGCAATGTTCAGGTAATTTTGATTGCGTTTACGTAACAGTCGCATTGGCAGGTATCAGACTCATAGGATTTTCTTTCCACATGTGAACGTGGCCCAAAATGGATCTGAAAATATCTGATTCCATGTGAATATTTCCTGTTTACATGTTCATACATATTTCTGATCTGTGCCACGTGTGAGCAAACAAACTGGAATAGAGTCACTTTTCCAGGTGAAGAAAGGTAGCTTTCATGCATGCCTTGGTTCGGTAAAGTACCATTTGTATATATATTTTTATTCATACTAGTAGAAAAAAGTGTTATGTACTATCTTACTGTGTCCATGAAAATTCCCCTGTACTTAACAAAATAATCACATGCCATAGTTTTGCGCTTCATGCCGTACCATTGTGTCAGCACATTCCAGCGCACAGCACATGCGATGCAGGCAAGCTAGAAGCATTCAGACCACTTTTTGTTTCACAGCTGGGTAGCTGTGTTCACGCATGTTAGTTTCACTTTTTTTGGTTTGTTCTCACACTTTGAAATATCTGGAAAGCGTAATTCATAAAAGAAGACTCTGGAGCTCTGTGGTTTCATTTCAGGGTTTTATTGGATGGAAGAGTGCCAGGCTTTGTCATCCTGGCAGAACCTTGATATTCAAACTGCCTCAAAGTGCTGCTGCACAGAATCCCAAGTTTACCAATTTCTCACACAGACTAGTTTGCCCTCCTGTCTGCAAATGCGTTTTTCATTCCAAACTGTTATTCACACTGTCTCTCAGCGAAGCAACAAGAGCAATCTCTTCTTTGATACCCATAATAGTGCCATTAAAAGGGAATGATCTGAACTATAAATTAAAGCCATTCACCTACGCATCACTTTATTTTGTTGGACCAAATGTCTCGTTTTCTAGAGGGAAATAACAGGGTGAGACTATAAGAAAAGTATGACACTTTTTCTCTGGCAACTATTACAGCTTTAAAAAAAAAAAGTAACCCACTGGATAACAAATTCTGATAATATTGTATGCATGCTACATACAGCAGGCCCTCTCATCCTTGGTCCTGGGAACCCACTGTATACTGTTATAGCCAATATCTTAATCAGCTAAAGTTGTTGGAACCTTGGGCACTATTTTCCAGCAGGCACATGACGTGCTGTGAGCCGTCTCACTGGCAAAATGGTACGTTTGTTGTAGATTTTTAAGCATCTGAGTCATTTGGTAATTTTGTGACTCACCACCAAAATGGGAGGGGAGTCACTGATGGGGGCGAGTCAGTCAATATCCCATAGGGCAGTGCAATTTTGATGCAGGTCATCACAATTGTGGGACAGTCAAGTCTACTATTTGCGCCTCTCGGCACCCGCCTTCTCAGAACGCGTCTATGAAATGAAGTGCAAGCCTTTGTAGTAGATCGGGTTGCTACTTTTGGGAATTTCCCATGCAATGCATACTTGATCACAGCCTATTCAACAGCCAATCAATAGTATTCTTGGAGCATATTCTGTACAATTTCACTTTGATATGAACTCCAGTAGTAGGGAAATGGCATGCTTTGGATTTATTGTTCTTTGACTTCTCTTTTTTCATCATTTTAATTCCTATATTTATTTTTATTTTCAATTGTTTATGGCTGCCCTCATCCTGAATTGTGGTCCCTGGGGTACTGTATTTCATTATTATTTTTTTTAACAACCCCTGTAATGAGAAGAATAACAATAAACAAAACTTGAACAATCTTTTCACTTTAATTGACTGTAGTTAAAATGATAGTTACGGTACTGGCACAAGTTACTGGCCTTTATAAACAGAGTTTGATGATTAATGCAATATTTTGCAACAATCTATTTTTGGCATAATAAATGTAATATGTAATATCAATGTAAAATGTAGAAATAATTAATATTTCAATTGAACATGTAATAATCTGTTTTTTAATCCTATATATTAGTTCATACACTGTTTCCCTTAAAATTCTATTTGTGGGTGGTCAGGTCCGGGTATGTATTGGGGGGGAGGTGGATTGTTTGTACTGTTTATTAAATTGTATTGCAGATTATTACATTTTTGCTGCACAGCAGAGTTCACATTTTTGGTTTGGGCACTTTATTTATATTTAACGTTAGGGCAATTTTATTTATTTATTTCTTTTTACTTTGACTATGTTTCCATATAAAAATGAAATATGTACAGCACTTTTCGTGTGAAGTTGTACTGGCGACAGAAAGAATGAATAGAATGCAAAAGTAACTCAAACGAAAACAATTTTTGCAGTAATGGTCTCAGTTACAGACAAATCTTTATTCTATCAGAATAATATGATAATATAATCACATACACATTCTGAACATAAGTTAAGGGCTTTAAAGTCATTGGTGCCTCATATCAAAAATTCCCTTATTTCTAAACACAATGATTTCCTCAATTTCAATTGAAGTAGGGAGAAATGTCAACCGTAACTGTTACTATAACAGTAATGTTATGGCAACCTATCTGTGGCACAGTTTCTCCCTCTTTCTCCTCTAGCCTTTTTTTAAAGAAGAATTTTTCTATACTCATCTCTGTCAAAAGTGAAACGTTACCATTTTCATTAGCTATTGAAGCTAATGTTAGCTGGTAGCTAAAATTAATCCAAATGATGTTGATAACTGCAGTTTTGGTTAGGGAAGAGGGCACATTCTTTTGAAGAAACTACGCATAACAATGGATAGATTTTACCGATTTTGAAAAATGTTAAATATTTTGTTGACTGGCACAGATACGATCACACGACTGTCCTTGTAATTATGCTCTCGTCCAGGCACTGTCCTCCCGGCTCTGCTCTACATGTGCCAGCTACAAGAGGGAGGGAGGAGGGCCAGCTCACGTAACAAGAGTCGGCTGCATGTCACTTTGACATTTTAAAGAAAAAATAACAAATACTTGGGGAGATGCCACTATTTGTATTTGTATCTGTATTTGTTCAACCAACGTAATTATTTGTAATTGTATTTGGATTCAAACCAGAAGCAGGAGTGGTGTAAACCGGACGTGGGCATGGTGTAAACCAGATTTTTACCATTCTAATCACTATCCCTGCGATTGTTGAGATATTGAAGAATTAAAGTTGTGGTTTTACAATTACATACAAAAAACTGGACCATAATAAATGTTTAGGCAATATTTTAATTCTGATGGAAGAAAATTAGAACAAATGCAAACAAATTTCTTATTTATGAGATGCATTCCCACTCAATTTCTTGAAAAAAGTGACAGCCCAACTCCTGCAAAATAATGTCTTGTAAGAAACATCTGATTAGTATATCATTATCCTCATGTTCCATTGCAGCCGCAGACTACCAAAATTGGCAGTACGCTTTGCGCAATGAGCACGGCTCTTCATGGGAATAAAAAAAAGCAAACAAAACATAAATTTCAATTATAGAAATATTTTATTACACTCAGATCAATTTTGGAAAGATTCATTATTGGCACTTCTTAAAAGAACTGATTTTATTTTCATTAAATATAACCCAATAACATAATAAATTACTTTATTATCTCAAAGATATGTGGCCACTAGAAGGCGCTGCCACTGCTGGCCTAAATCCACCGACCGGTGGAGGACCCTGGTGTCAATAGTGCCGAGGGGTGACGTAAAAAAAAAATATTCCTTGACACAATCTCACGTGAAAGTGATCTCTGATGCGCCACAACACCCACCTGGTGAAAATGACAGCGTACTTACGCAGTGCGCAAGTCACGTCAAAAACAACGACTTGGATTAAAGCAACCGTGTATTACAGCAGTGATGATTAAATGGTTCCCTCCCTGCACAGTGGATGCCCAGGAATAAATTCCTTCATCGGTGGGAATGGTAGGCCGACTACAAATATAACATTACAGAGATTAAAAAACAAACATAAAAGAATACGAGTGTAATGAGCAATGCATCGCTTACAAATTGCCTAGCTAGTGCCGTACTTTCAGTCGAGGTCCATAAAACACTAAGCAACCGTCGATATATACAAGCAGGACAATAAATTTAAATGAAAGGAAAGAAAAAACAGCAGCTGTCAATTAATATGCTTCCTTTTCATTTGACAATAGGCCCACCATCAGTTGATCCAGTCAAATGTACAGCTAAAAATATACCATCTCAAACCCTATTGATTGTTTCCTTATGGAATGCAATCCTCTCTGATTGTGAATAAAAATTTGCACCAACCAGCAGCTCTTAACCCTTCCACTCTACCAGCGTACCAGCATGCTATTCAGAGAACAGAGGAAGTTGCCGCTGCTTACAACTTACTGTTTTATATTCATGTCACTTACTGGTGCACCGGACTGCTATGCCAATCATTCAGTCATCTATTAGCAAGTCCTACAGACACACACACACACACACACACATTTCCATCATCTAAATCCATCCATCAATTCTTGAACCGGGTCACAGGGAGGCTGGAGCCTATCCCGATATGCAATGGAAAAGAGGCTGGAACACACCCTGAATGGATCACCAATCCATCGCAGGGTATATGTACCTATGCACGTGTGTATATAGCCTGTCCAGGGTGTATTCCATGACCGCCGTAATATTATCCATAACAGCACATTTTATACATATCCCTCATTTCAGGGTGTCATAATGTTTAAGATCTTATATGCTGTAAATATGAGAGATTTCAGTATCTAGTCTTGATTATCAGCTTTTGATCTCCTTTGAAGTCTGTTATTGCCGTTTGCCAACATAAGGACTAGAGTTGTGCCAATGACGGTCAAGCAAGGCAATATAAAAAAATAAATAAATAAAATAAGTAAGAGACGTTGGCTAAACCTTAGGCTTACCAAAGTCTACCTTTTGGAAGCCAGAAATAGAACACCCCCTAATTGGGTGAGGAATGGCCAGATTTGGCTTCTTCACAAACAGGTTAACAGTTTAAAGTACTATATTTAGTGCTTGGTTGTAAATACTTAGTATTTGATGACTGCCTTAAGTCTGTGACCCATAGACATGCTGGGTATCTTGCCTTGTCATGCTCTGCCAGGCCTGTATTGCAGTCATCTTCAGTTCCTGTTTGTTTCAGGGGCTTTTGTATGCAGTCTTCAGGAAGTTAAATGCTTGTTCAACTGGATTCAGGTCAGGTGATTGGCTTGACCACTCAAAAAAAACAAAAAAAAAAAAAAAACTATTTGGCCCTGAAAAACTAATATGTTTGGATCATTGTTCTGCTGCAAGGTAAAGTGCAGTTCAGTTGAGGCATTTGGTTGGATCTGACCAGATGTTTCTGTAAACTTCAGAATTCATCCTGCTGCTGACATCACCAGTTAAACCATCAATAAAGTCAAGTGAACCAGTTCCAGTGGCAGCAATACATGCCCAAGCCGTAACACTACCTACTGAACACCAAGTTTCACAAATGAGGTGCTATGCTTTGGGCCATGAGCTATTCCCTTCTTTGTCCACACAAAGAGAGAGAGAGTGAGAGAGCGCACCCAAACAAACATGAAATAAAATAATCACCATCTTCACCCTTCCCCCTCATGGGTTCCAGGCAAAAACAATTAACTAAAATAACAAAGATAAAAGAAAGTAAAACAGAGCGACAACTATTTCAGTTCCCCGCTCTGTAGCTGGACTGCTTAACAGCAGACCAGCTTCTCCAACTTTTCAGTGGCGGTTACATTTCTCCGTCTTATTAAAAGAAACAAAACTGAAATTAAACAAAACTCAAATAAAGAAACTCCCTGGTGTTAGCTCCCGGTCTTGGCCCTGAACTGCGGAGAGCAGCACACCTTTAAGCACGTGGGCTGATTAGCTAATGCAGCCCAGGTGCGTGCGCTCTCTCCACCAGTCAGCACAGCTGAAACCAATCCGCCTCTCCGGCGGGCCGAATACCACACAGGGGTTTGCATCTTGTGGTGAACACTCTAAGGTTATGCTGGTGTAGTCTTCTCCTTAGGGTTGTTTTTCACACATCTATGCTTACATTCTTGGAGAATGCGCTTGATCTGTTTGACAGTTGAACCTTTTTCTTCACAATTGAAAGTATTATTTGGTCATCCACTACAGTGGTCTTCTATGGTCTACCAAGTCATTTGCTATTGCTGATATCACCAGTGCATTATATTAAACCAGTGCTTCTTATCGATGTAAAAACAAAATTGATTTTGCACTCTCAAAGTTTTGGCAATTTCTCTTATCGATTTATTTAGATTTTACAACCTCATGATGGCCTACTTTACTGGCGTTAATACTTATTTGGTCCTTGAATTAAGAAACAACAGCAACAGACTCCAAATGCAAATGCCACAACTTTTTAACTTTCTTGTGCCTTAGTTAATGATGCATAGACAAACAGTTGGCCAAGAAAGAGCTGAGCAGCCAATTGATCCCCTTATAATGGGCAAACTATGTATAAAAAGGGCTGCAATTGCAACACGGTTCACCCCAAATGGATGTAAATACTCTCAAATTAAAGCTGACAGTCTGCACTTTCACCCCATTGTTTCATTTCAAATCCAATGTGCTGGAGTCAAAACAACAAAGATTGTCTCACTATCAAAATACTTACAGTATGGGCTGCATTGCATATACTGCTGGAGATTTACCATACCACTTCATCCAAAGCGGACACTTTTCATTCATACTATGATCTCCTAATTCATCAACACTCTGTATTGGGGGTATATTCTAACTGCAGTTTCATAAACATTTCTTCCTCAAGTTGACCAATGATATTTGAACAGATATTTGGAAATTGTGAATAGAATAAGGGCATTAAAGAAAAATGAAACTGTAGCAATACGCCATGATAAAGGAAACAGAAATTTAATGCATTTCTCAACACACTGACAGATGCATTTATGAAATAAGAAATAACCATGCAAGATGAACAGATACAGACCAACACAATGTTCCCACCCCCCACCCCCCACCCCCCTTCAACGGATCATCAGTTCCCCCTCCAAGACAACGTCTCCAGGTTTATTTTTATATCGAGCTCCACTGGCTTGTGGGAACTCACCTACTACTGGGGGCAGTATGCCAGGGAGGTGCAAGTGTGTTCACATATATTTACTAATATCAAGTGTCATACAAATGCATTCAAGATTAACAGGTTAACAGGTTGGTATATTGTATATAGAAGGTCTCAGTAGAATGCTCCTGCACACAGTCTCTTGTCAAATCTCAAATATTATTGCAGACGTTTTTGTCCAAGACCTTCACCTGCTGTTACACTATATTTCTCTCTAAGCATCTGTGCTGCAAATTCGAGACCATACGAGTTATAACATTACGTTTTTACTATGTGCAGTGCCACCAAAAGTATGCAGGCCATTACACAATTTTCACATTGTGTTGCTTTCAAGCTTTCATTCATGACACCTTCATTTAGAAGCTAATATTTGTTATAAATACTATTTACTCCACACGTTAAAAAAAACAAAAAAAAAACAAGTGAAATAAATATTTTCAGTAGGCACTTAAAGTGAAAGGAAAACTGATATATTTTGATTTCATGAGTGTTAATCCCTCTGCTCTGGCAGCTCTAAATGACAGCAGATAATAAAAATCCCTTAACATCTAAAACACTTTTTTAAGAGAGGATCATTGTTCAGCCAGTGGATTTGAAGGAAAGACACAAAAAAGAGTGCTTTTTCAGCAAGTCAGTCAGGAAAAGGTTTGAAAACGGATAAAAAATTAAAAATAAATAAATAAATTTAGATTTTGCCAGTGATTACTGTTTGTTCAATAATCAAGAAGTGGAAGCTGCATAGTATTAAACTGAAATTGCAGTGAAGGTGCACTCGTCAACAATATCAAGAGCCCTGCATAATACTGCTCTACTGTTTGGAAGAGTGGGAAGAAAGAAGCCATTACTGAAAAGAGCATGACAGTGATTAAAATGTGGGAAGTTATAATGTGGGGAAAGTTTTTTTTTTTTTTCCCAGATGAGACCGAAATAAAGCTTTTTGTTCGAATGCGAGAGGCATTATTGCAAAACTAATGCTGCACACATCCTACTTAAGGCCATCCCAGCGATGAAGCATTGTGGTGGCAGCATCATGCTATGGGAATGCCTCACTTCGGAAAGGGAACATTTCAGTCAGTAGGAAAATGCTCCAAAGCACAGAGCCAAACTTACCCTGGAGTGATTCAAGAATAAAAAGTCCAAACCTCAACCCCATGGAAAATCGGTGATTTAAAATTGCAGCCCAGAAGCAATGTACAATTAAGCTGAGAGAGCAGGAGCAAATCTGACAACAAGAACACTGGATGAAAATCACCACCGATATATGAATGTGAGGGTCTTAATATTTGTTTCAGCAACATAATTTGTCTTCATATACACACACACATACACTTTTTAAAAATATGTGTTGATATAAAATTATTTTTTTGTTACATTTTCAGTCTGAGCATGCGAGTTGCGTAAAAAAATAAAAATAAATAATGGATAAAAATGTGAATGTATCATTTGTAATCCAGCAAAATGGGAAAACTGTCCATGCACACATACATGTGAGTGATAACATTTGTCTTTCTGGGTGATGTTGCTAGGAAGAGCATTGTGTCCGGATATTCTACCTCATCATTAGTAAACTCACTCCAGCAAAGGCTGTGAGATCAGAATTCACTTCCCACATCCAGCTCCTCAGAAATCCCCTCCTCACCACCTCTGAGTGACTTCACTTGGTAGAGCTCTGTAGCTCAATGTTCCCTTCATTAAGGGGCCCCTATATCATTTTTTACCTAAAAGCCAAATGAACTACATGATTTTAAACATTATCATTCATCAAATGCATTTTCCAGTCATGTACCTATTATGTGTGATGAGAATATAGTTCAGTGATTGTATAGGTCCATTCCATTTGGATCATCTTCAACTTTTGCTTCAACAAGAAACATGGCTCTCCCATGTGGAATACACTCAAACAAGGAATTTCCAACAAAAGACACTAGGTGTCACCCTTGTAACTTTTAAGTCAGTTTACACTCAGAGAAGCCTGTTCCGCATCCCTTCTTTAAGAAAGCATTTCTGTACTTAATCTGTTCAGTGCCCACAGTGTTTTACTGTGGAGAAAAATGACATCACGTTAACCTGAGGCTTCAGCTGAGTATTTGAGAGAGGAACAGTCCATAGTCGGAACTTGTTGCACTCCATGCAATGAACCCACCATATTCTGTGGACACACCGTGTTTGTTCATCTGAGTCATCATTGGATGATTTACTTGTCATTGACGAGAATTTGTTGAGGTGCACATATGAAATTCAGAATGCATTCATCTGGCTGCTCATAGCATCAAAACTATTGTGGCCACAAATATAAATTTCAATATAGTCAAAGAATGGAACACGTAAAGCTATTGATGCCTAAGCTTTTTTATGATTATGTAGGCAATTTTTATTTATTCATTCATTTTTTGATAATTCTTATATATGATTAAAATAGAATGGCGATCCTTGTGACGCAGAACAGGTCCTGTCTTTTTCTGAAGAAGCTTGTGAGCAGCTAATTTTCATTTCAACTGAGCAAACCTTCTGGTAGTGATAACGGCTCGCTCCGAGCACAATGCACCCCGAGAGCACCAGCGCTGCATGGAGCCTTGCAGAACAGTGTGGCATTGCTGCAAAAAACCTCTGCTGTGCAAACGCAGCAGGACATGGCAGCACAAGGTCAAGCAGATTGTTCTGTCTCACGGCTGCACAGCAAGACATCGCTCTCAAAGCTGTGGCTTTTCAGACTGAACTGAATCACCCGCCCCTCCAGAACTAATGGAGCACGGTAACTGACAGAGACAAGCAGTTACCCTTAAAGCAAATGGTGGAGTCACATCGCAGTCATCTGCCAGTAGACATTGCGTAACAAGGTTGCCAGTGTCATCACCTGTGTGATGCTAGCTTCGGCATGTTCCACAATTATAACAGCCATTTGGGTCCATAATTTTCTTTGATTAATTAAATCATAGAGGCATTTTACTGGCTGTGGAGTCTAATTGTGTGTTTAATTCAATGCGGTGGGCATTTATTACAGATATGCACTGACACAAGTTCATAAATGAAGCTTAAGAGAGTTAAAATAACTAACCACTAATCACTCCATTCATAACAAATGAATCCAGTATTTTTATTTAAACATTAAAAAGGGAGCTTAGAGAGACTTTCCTGAATGGATTGTACATTGATTGTAATTCCATGATGCACAATACCGTTTTATAGTTTGTTGTTTATTGCCTGTGGCCTTTAGTTTGGTAATCATTATAGAGGACAGAAAAAGACTGGCTTTAGCATCAACCAGGGAATCGGGGGGGTGGGGGGGGGGTGGGGGGTGGGATGGCAGTCAGTCAGGGTAATGGCATTCATCAGGCTCCAGTGACCTTCACTGGTTGAGTTGGCACCTGTAAGTTAGCCTGTTAGCCTGCTCATGAAGCGCCTTCAACCAAATTCATGTCTGTGTGAGCCCTACGGGCAAACTTCAGTGGGATAAAAAGTGGTAGCTGACATCACCTGGCTTCATCTATCTCCCAAATTTGGTTGCAGCAATGGATCCTGATATACAGTACTCTCAGGAACCATGGAAACACTACATTTATAAACAGAACTTGACGATGAATGCAGTATTCTTCTCTTTTTGACATAGATTAATGTGTATTTATATGTGTCTATATTTATATGTAATAAATGTAATATCAACAAAACAAAAATGAAGAAAAAATTATAATTTGTGTTAAACAAGTAACAATCATTACACCTTCCTGTATGTATTAGTTCTTACCTACATAATTGAACAGTCAAATGTATCTTTCTGTTGGAAATTTTATAATCAACTTGAACATGTCTCTCGTGGTTAAGAGGACAGCTGTTTCGAATACATTTTTTACAGACAAAAAGTGCTCTAAAAACAACAACATAAGACAGGGCACAGACAAGTTTTACGAGTACTAAACTTCTTTAAGCACAGTGATTCCATTATTTGTGACAGTATGTGTGTGTGTGTGTGTTTGTGTGTGTGCATACAGTTCCATGAAAGAGTGTTTGCCCTGATTTCCTCTATTATTGCATATTTGTCACACTGAGTGGATTCAGATCTTTAGAAAAAATATAATATCAGACACAAAAGCAAAGCACATTTTAAAAATGATTTAACATTCATATCACGGATGTAAAAAAGTAATTGCTCCCGTAAACTTAAACCCCTGAGGTCTACCTCATCATCGGTGATGAAAAAGGGGCGGGGGCACGGTATTTAATGTTTAATAACTTTGCTCTTATATCATGTGGAAACTTATTTTAAATTGCCTGGTGAAACTAAGTTCTGTGGCTACACAAACAGTCCCCTGCTTTGTTGCTAAACCAGTCTGAGATTTCTCTATCGACGAGCCAATTGGAGAGCAGTGTTTCTTGGTTTGTTGCAAGCTATCTTGGTACGAATCATTTACAACACAAAGGATCCGGCTATGTTTGTCTCACACTTTTCATTTTTGCTGGTGGCGGACCTGCTGAGGGACTAGGAAATGCAAGGAATGCCACACAGACACCCAGCTGCATTTTCTCAGTCACCCGCTTAGCCAGGAAATGTGAGATACAGACACACACAAGCAAGCCATTTTGTTTGCTATTCTTTTAGTATTTTATACAAGAAAAAGAAAAAAGTGTCAAGCACACTAAAATTATCGGACCATATTCACTATGAAAAAGTATACTTAGTGTAATAATCACGTTGTAAAAAAAGAAAAAGTGCACATGGGAACGTTTCACACAAAATACTTCCGCTTTTTCTGTTTGCTCAGGAATGACGAAATAAGCATTTGTGTCGTGTTTATATTTTGTTTCAGTGATAATGAGACATCAGGTTGTATTTGAAACATTTTGAGACAGAGTATGTGGGTTGTTCTTGTGCTGCACTTGCTAGTTCAATTGATGGAACAGAAAATAGGCTCTCAATGTTAATTATTTGGTACATCACCTTTAGCAACAAAACAAATTCTTCTTATAATTTGGTATTAGTCTTTCACGATGCTGTGGAGAAATTTTTTTTCCCACTCTTCTTGGCGCAACTGCTTTAATTCAGACAAATTGGTTCGTTTTCTAGCATGAATCGGTCATTTCAGGTTCTGCACAACATCTCTACTGGGATTAAGTCAGGATTTTGACTAGGCCACTGCAAAACTTGTTTCTTTTTAGCCATTCAGATGTAGATTTCCTTTTGTGTTTTGGATCACTGTCTTGTTGCCTAACCCAACTGCAGGACAGATGATCGGACATTCTCCTTAAGAATGTTCTGGTACAGAGCAGAAATCATGGCTCCTTCAATAATTACAGTTGGCAGCAAAGCATCCTGACACCATCATAGTAGCACCGCCACCATTTGATTGCTGGTATGATGCTCTCACTGTGAAATGGTGTATTTGCTTTATGCCAGATCTGTGTCGTCCAAAAAGTTCCACTTTTGACTCTGTCCATTGAACATTATCCTAACAGGCTTGGGGATCGTCCAGCTGCTTTTTGGCAAATGTGAGACAGGCATTGATATTTCTCTTGGTTAGCAGTGGTTTCCGCCTTGCTACTCTGTTTTTCTCGAATCTTTTGTGACTTCCTGGATGTTTTCACTCAGCCTTTGGAGAAATATAGGCAAGCTGGTACATTTTGTCTAAGGATATGTGACAAATATGCAGTAATTGTGGCAATAGGGAAGAGGGCACTATATAATATATATATATATATAAATTACTGCACTTCTTAGGCATAGCCACTCCATTTCAGAAAATCATAATATTTGGGAGAAATTACTTCTCAGGTGTTTCTGATTCTTCAGGTGGGTTTATCTGCTTCCACAGTGCAGGTATAAGAGGGCTTTCAGTATCTAGTCTTGATTTGGTCTTTTCATTGCCTTTGGAGTGTGTTTTTTGCATTTATCAGCATGAGGACCAGAGTTGTGCCAATGGAAGTCAAGGAAGCAATTACGAGGCTGCTAAATAAAACAGTCAGAGACTTAGGCCAAACCCTAGGCTTACTAAAATCAACTGTTTGGTACATCCTTTAGAAGAAACAGAGCACTGTTGAGCTCTGTAATCGCAAAGGGTATGGTAGGCCAAGGAAGACCTCAACAGTTGATGACCAAATAATTCTCACTATGATGAAGAAATACCCCCATTCACCTGTCTGACAAATTTGAAGCACTCTTCAGGAGGCATGGCCTGGATGTGTCCATTACTAATGTCCGCAGAAGAATTCACAAGGGGACAGAGGGGACACTGCAAGATGCAAACCACTGCACCCCTCAAAAAGTACACAAATGAATATTATAGGAAGAATAGGAAATAGTTGCAAAAACAGGATGGCCAGGTTACAGTTTGCAAAGAAGTACCTAAGTGAGCCTGCACAATTCTGGAAAAAGGTCTTGTGGATAGATGAGAACAAGATTCATTTGCATCAGAGTGATGGCAAGAGCAAAGGATGGATGCTTAAAGGAACTGTCGAAGAACTAAAGCGCACCGCCCCCCGCCCCCCCCCACCACCACCACCTCACCACCTCACCACTACCTGTAAAATATGGTGGTGGGCATGTTATGGTTTAGGCATGTGTGGCTGCCACAGGTCCTGGCTCAGTCTTCATTGATTCCATAACTGCTTATAGCAGCAGCAAAATTAATTCTGAACTGTACAAAATCATCATATCTGCTTACGTTCAAGCAAATGCCTCCAAAATCATTCGGCGGCTCACATCATCCTACAGCAAGACATGGTCCCCAACATACTGATAAAGGAACAAAACAGTTTTTCAAAACCAAAAAATGGGAAAATTCTTGACTGGCCAAGTCACTCGATCTGAATCCAATTAAACGTGCATTCCATTTGCTAAAGAGAAAACTTATGGCAACTAGTCCCCAAAATCAGCAGTAGCTGAAGAAGGATGCAGTGCATGCCTGGCAGAGCATCACTAGAGAACATACTCAGCGCCTGTCTATGGATCGCAGACTTCAGGCAGTCATTGTATGCAAAGGACGGTCTGTCAAAGTGAAAAAGATTTCTGCATTTGGCATTAACTCCAGGTGTTTGGTCAATATGCATCTACAAACTCAAAGAAACCTCTTCTGCATGGCTATACTAACATACTAACACCCCTTAAAAAGTACACAAATGAATATTATAAGAAGAATACCTTAATAAATAAACAAACAAATAAATAAATAAAATTGCCTATTGCTGAGTAACGTATTGTGTGTATGATACTTTCACTTGGAGAAGCCCATATGCCATCTGGAAGCTGGTTTAGTCAATTCTGAGATGCCTACATAGTGCGGGGTAGGATTTACTTGAGTGCTTTTTTCACAGTTACACGGCATCACTTCCTTAGCCAAGAGCTCCCACTATGTGATTGGATATACAGTATTAGTACAACAACACCTGTGTGGTCGCATATTTAGGAATGGGGTGTACGATTCTGCCAAATTGTTTATAACAGTGAAAACACAGCAAAGAGAAGAGTCCTAAAAATTCACAATTGGACCATGTCCTTTTCACACCATCTACACCATAGAGGGAGTGAGAAAAAAGTGCTTGGGTTGTGAGATGAAGGCAAACAGATTTAGTCATCTTCAAGATATTATTTTTACATTATGCAGCTTTAATTTTAAACAAGACCAGGTCAAAACGTAGTACATGGCTGGACCTAACACGCGTGATCCGGTCGACCAATGGTGTAACTTCATCACTCACTTAGTCACAGACATTCACGTTTGTAGGGCTGGCCCCGCTGTTGCGATCCAGCCAAAAAAATTTAAATGACTTCTCTGCACTTCAGTTTTTATTTTGAATAACACATAAACAGATTCATTCATTTCTATTTAGCATCTTGTCCTTGTGCT
The DNA here is from genome assembly GCF_018555375.3 of Anguilla rostrata. Taxonomy (NCBI): domain Eukaryota; kingdom Metazoa; phylum Chordata; class Actinopteri; order Anguilliformes; family Anguillidae; genus Anguilla; species Anguilla rostrata. The sequence goes on along the minus strand of NC_057941.1, from coordinate 14,719,321 downwards.
CCATGGAAATGCATTCATGCGCATCTGGGCTGCTACCTTGGTTTTCACAACTTAATTAAAGCATCTGATCTCTCCAGTTAATAATCTTTGGTTCCTGTGAAAAATAAACCAGAAGAACGGCACACAAAAGAAAATAAAATTCTTGTTTGCAGTGCATTATTAACAACAGTCTTTTATTTCTGGAGAATCTTTACGAACAATGAGGATGTGGCTCCAAAACTGTGGGTCAGGACCCAGAGGGGGGCCATGAAAGGGGGCGAAGCAGGTAATGAAAAGTGAATATTGATGCAAAGAACGTTCACCTGACAGTCGGCATATTTTCAATCGTGAACAGCTCCCCAGGAAACAGATTTTCATATGTCAGTGTACATTGTAGTGGTCTAGCAATTGCTCGTGGAAGGCATACATAAGCTTCCTATTTTAAAGCAATAAACGACGGGTATTTGTAAAATATGTATTCAGATTACCAGCTGACTGTCTTATGATGTATTTATTGAGCCCACCCGCTGTTTTTTTACATCACCATTTGAATTTTTTGTGTATGCGCGCATATTGCCTGCAACGCAATCTGGAAATACAAAACCTTGTTTAGTTCAATGGATAAACAAAAGTCCACGCATAAGAACGTTAAAGTGTATCTACGGACGAATGTTTTGTTTGTAACAGACTAAGTGAAATACACAGAGTTGATATTCTATTTTCTGTTCCGTCTCCGACGCCTGTAATGGAGTGAAAATCATCTAGAAATGACTCAAAGGAAGTTGGTTGTTCCGAGTTTCATCTGCAGCAGCAGGTGACCCCGCCCACTAGCCCATTTGTCCCTCGGGTGTAGCCTCCGATTGGCTGAGGGGGCTGCGGGTCCTGAGACGGCGCGGCAGCCGCTGAGCCAGCGCAAAGCTGTATACAGTTCGCGCTGGAAATGCGAGCTGAGTGCACGGTGGAGTCAGCTGCATTGAAGACAAGGGTTTATTTTGCACCTCATCCACAGACTGGATATTTTTTAATGATTTGTTTTTACCCTCTGTTATAAAGGACTGTTTATACTATAGCTTCACAACTAAATTAACGTGCTTACTACAAATGGCCATCAGTCGGAATTGGATTTATTGAAAGTGCACTGGAACGCAAAGGTTCAAATATTTTGATTTTCAACATATGTGAAACAATTAAGAGAAGGGCGTTTTAAAGAATTCTGGAGTCAGAAAAAGAAGCTTACATTCGGGAAATACTGGATAACCGTGGGCAGTAAGCTTTAAGAAACATGTTCCTTCAGCAAGGTCTTGTATGTCTTGTAAGATTTCTGGTTGGATTTTTTTTTCTGGCTTGATACGGTAGTTTCCCCCCTTACTTTTAATGCGGCTTCATCATAGGCTGCCAAATTAAAATTATCTTTTCAAATTGAGAAAATTAATCAATTAAACACCAGTGTGAAACTGGTATAACGGTTGCTTAAAAACTCAGTTGTCGTAGGCTATTTGGTTTATAATGGAATATTGTAATGCAACTAGTAACAACGGAAATATCTAATCGACCGATCGTGTTTAATGTATTTTACAGACTATAGCTTACACTAGATGTAGCGTTCGCCTGCAGTTCACCTGTAATTATTTCAAATTTTTTTTTATTGAACAGCTTTTTTCGCCTTCGTAATGGTCAATGTCTGTCTCCACTGTTTTGCCAATAGGAATTATCTGCGGCTGTTGCACGGGGGATATCGTCTTCGGATTCACACCATGTTTCATCAGCGTTATTTTTGAATTCTAATTTAATCGGTGGAATTTAATTTATAATAATCCCGATGAATTAAATGAATCGGAATTCGACTGTAGCCTAGCCTACAGCAGCCTAAGTGCACCAGTTTACTGTGCGCGCCACTGTTCACTGAAGCTGTATATCAGGCATTTTTGTCTAACGGCACGTTTTGAGCATGTACTCTGTAACTTTTTACATGCTGAATACCCTAGTGCGATTTCCACTGTAATTATGAAAGACATCTATGTGCACACATGTAAACTGTACGCAAAAGTACTGTTGTAAATCAATAAGAGAAGAAAACAAATCAACAAGTATGTCCTCCAAGGAAATGTATTTTATACAACTAAGTCTAATAGCTCTTCTGTTCTGGACTGGGGCGGATGCTGTAATCAATCTGAAATATTCGGTGGACGAGGATCAAATGGCAGGGACAGAAATTGCAAACATAGCGAAGGACGCAAAAGAAGCAGGATTTGTGATTGATCCTCGGCAGCCTGCCTTACGAGTTATCTCCAACACAGCACCGCAGTTAGTGGACATCAACTCAGCGGGGTTTCTCATCAACAAACAAAAAATAGACCGGGATACGTTTTGCCGACAGACACCAAAATGTTTTATTTCGTTGGAAGTGATGTCCAACTCGATGGAAATATGCATGATAAAACTAGAAATCAAGGACCTGAACGACAATGCACCCATTTTCACAAAAGATCACATTGACCTTAACATTTCGGAGACTGCCACTCCCGGCACCAGGATACCCCTAGAGGGGGCAAACGATCCGGATTCTGGAATTTTTGGTGTACAAAAATACGAAATCACCCCAAAAGACATGTTTGGGTTGGACATTAAGACAAGGGGAGACGGATCTAGATTTGCCGAACTCGTTTTGGAAAAGCCACTGGACAGGGAAACACAATCTCACTACAGTTATGTGATCACTGCTTTGGACGGAGGAGACCCACCAAAGTTTGACACAGTAACACTTAATATTAAAGTGATAGATTCAAACGACAACAACCCAGTTTTCGATCAGGCTGTGTACAATGTTAAGGTGTTGGAAAACTCTCCGAATAACACCATGGTCATTGACCTGAATGCCACAGATCCAGATGAAGGCACGAACGGTGAAATATTGTATTCATTTAACAGTTACGTCTCTGAAAAAACACGAGAACTCTTCAAAATTGACCCTCGAACTGGTGTAATATCAGTCAGTGGGGAACTGGATTTTGAGTCGACTAACGTTTATGAAATTGATGTACAAGCTAAAGATCTAGGTCCAAATTCTATCCCGGCTCACTGCAAAATAACAATAAATGTTATGGACGCAAACGATAATGTCCCGGTAATTAAGATGTTGTCTGCAAACAGCGAGATGGTCGAAGTGAGTGAAAACGCGCAGCTGGGATATGTCATAGCCCTCGTGAGGGTTTCAGACAGGGACTCGGGGGCTAATGGGAGGGTGCAACTGCGACTGCAGGGCAACGTACCTTTCCGACTCCAGGAGTATGAGAGCTTTTCCACAATACTCGTCGATGGGAGACTGGATAGAGAACAGAGGGACACGTACAATTTAACAATTCAAGCTGTGGACAGTGGCATTCCACCCTTAAAAACCACAAAATCACTTACTGTTAAAGTGACAGATGAGAATGATAACCCTCCACACTTTACTAAACCACATTATCAAGAAATGATCCTCGAAAACAACACGCCTGGGGCTTACTTGCTTTCTGTGTCGGCGAGGGACCCTGACCTGGGGCTAAATGGCACGGTGACCTACCAAATTGTCCCGTCTCAAGTTAGAGATATGCCGGTGTTCACATATGTGTCGATAAACCCAACTTCTGGTGATATTTATTCACAGCGATCGTTCAACCACGAGCTTACAAGGACTTTCGAATTCAAAGTTTTGGCTAAAGATGGAGGCAACCCATCTCTGACAAGTAATGCAACTGTACGGATTGTTGTTTTAGACGTGAACGACAATACGCCTGTCATGACCACACCGCCTTTAATAAATGGCACGGCTAAAGTGTCTATTCCAAGCAATGCTGGAGTGGGTTATTTAGTAACCCAGGTACAAGCCGACGACTACGATGAGGGTGAAAACGGAAGATTGACTTACTCCATATCAGAGGGAGATAGAGCTTACTTTGAAATAGACCAAGTGAATGGCGAAATTCGTACCACCAGGACGTTTGGAGAGAGCACGAAGTCTGTTTACGAGATAACTGTAGTAGCACACGACCACGGGAAAACGTCTTTAACAGCCTCCGCATTTATTGTGATCTACCTCTCAAAAGACATGAACGAGCAGGAGTCTATTGGACCGGTGAACTTATCTCTCATCTTCATCATTGCCCTGGGCTCTATCGCTGCTATCCTGTTTGTCACAATGATATTTGTGGCAGTCAAATGTAAAAGGGACAACAAAGAAATCCGAACATACAACTGCAGGTAAACAACACTTTGTTTCGCATTATTTACCAGTAGTCTACAATAGCTATATCACAAGGAGTGACTTTTTTATTGGCACGCTTCCATTAAATGGAAATATCTATACAATGCACAGTGCCTGAATTGCTGAAGTAAACTGTCGCAAATTCAAATGTTTTTTTTCCCTTCTCATTTGCCAATTTGGGTATATTACCTTGGGACATAAGACATGTAGCCTGTCATTATATGGAGAAAGTAAATGTTGTTTATTGCGTATTTTAAACGTTGCCCCCTGGTCTCTTCTATAGATATACACTTTGCCAACAGTTGTTCTCGTTTTATGATTATGCTAAGCGACAGAATTGAAATCACTCAACAGTCAATTCCTGAAGACAGCCCTTTTATGAACGATTGTTCAGTTGATCATTTGTTCGTGCAACGGACATCCACGGAGCTAGCTGTTCAGTCTGTTGCAGCTGTTGAATGAATCCGGACTGCACCCACAAGGCGAATGCTCTGACTTTTTAAAACCTCAATTGAATCGCGGACCCCCCTCCCCGTCCCCCTTAAAAAAAAAAAAAAAAAAAAAAACTACCTACATCAGCTTTATTCTGTGGGCCTTGTATAGTTTTTGCATTGAAGGCGTGGTATTTATTAATATGTATGTGCCCTTTTATTGTCTTTACGTAGAACTGAAATATTTTTCTGTAGAATGCGTATATCTGAAATACTCCACAGTAAAATTTCCAGTTTAATTAAATTCTTAACAGATACCATTTGGTCCCACATTCCAGAGTGGGACCAAATGTTATCTGTTAAAAGTTGAATTAACGCCGTTGGAGTTGAATTACACTGGACATTTTACTGCGTACATCGTATAACCTAGCCTATTTTATACGCTCGTTAGGCTATATCTCGACATGACTGAATGGCAGCAGCAGTGTATTGCATGGGCGTCAACTGAGTGTAAAGTCGAAATTTGTAATTATAGATATACTATGTATTTCGGATTAGGAAATTTGATGTGTTTATTTTTACTATATGTCTTAAGTAGAAGAAAGTTCAGCAATCAGTACGACTTAGAGTCAGAATAGCGTTATGATCTGCAGACAGCTGAGCGGGTCGCATGTTAGGAGACCGTGCTTAATTGATATGAATCCGTAGGGCATAAGAGGACTAATTTATTGTTAAATCACCACTAAGACTTGACATACATTAAACCTGGGCACGACATTATTGGACATTACCTCTACCAATACAAAATATTTGTTTCATATTTTTAGTGTAGCTACTGTATTAACACCCCTCTAAAAGTCGGACAGATGCCATTGGATTAAGTCCAGCAACACTTGCACATGGTCACATTTTTAGGCTAGTCATTAATTATAATAGCCGTATGTTATATTTACAGCGGGTTATGTGTTGTGTTTTTTTTTTTTTTTTTTGGGGGGGGGGGGGGGGGGGGGGGTAGGTGGGCCAAGTTGTAGGAAATTATTTAATACCTTGTCATTTCATCTCCAATGCAGTAACATGGTTAAATAATATTTCATCAAAACGTGCTGGAATACAATAAACAAAATGTCCAGTGTTAATTCAACTCATGTTACAGAGTGCATATGAGTCCAATAGGGATCTTATATACTCTGTAACAGTTGATTTAACACTGACCATTTTACTATGTATGTCACAGATGATGGAAGCAGACTAAATATGTCAAATGGGCAGTAGTGTATAATATAATATTGAAGGTAGGTGTGTAAAATAAGTAATGACATTTATGCTCTGCAAATATAAATAACCGTGGCAGCCAAGTGAGGCAGAATATTGTTTTCTTAATCTGTCATCTCCCCACCCCCAAAGGAAAATAAAAATAAAAAAATTCTTCATTAATCTGTAACATAGGCTTCTGGGATGAGTTTCCTCAGCTACATTAACACTCACCATTTCCATATAAATTGCATTTGTGACTTTAACTTGAAACCATTTCCATATTTCAGTCCAGACATAACTTTTGTTGACATTCCTGGGATATGACATTATAATTGAACGCTTAAGCTGTGCAGAGGGCACACATTTGTCAACCTCTATGCGGGGCTGTGTGTGGGGGAGGAGGGGGGGGGGTGGTTGGGTGAATACCTTAAACACTAAAATACAATAGATTTGACATTAAGGTTTACGTTCATTCATTTTTTTTTCACACAAGTTGTGTGTATTTGGGAAAGCTGAGGAGACATATGAAGTGGGTGGAATTCACGTCGCCATTTCCTGTTGTATATCTTCGTTATGATCACTGCTCTTTGAGCCAGTGGGCATACCTACTACATTTTATATTGAAACTTATGCTGCCCAGAAACAGTGCTACAGTAATAAGAGATGTTACACTGGCATTTGGGTTATGTTGGTATTCAGTCCTCATATGCTTTTACATTAGCATACAGTATGTCTCATGTCACATGGCCTTTGAATAGGGAAGCCAGAATTGATGAACCTTGAATTAACGTGCTGCACAGCGACTGTATTAAAATCTTAACAATTTGACTACGAAACCAAAAGCACAATCAACAGCTACTGCAAATGAGTTTCCTTAAAAAAAAAAAAAATCAATAAAAAAAAAAGAATATCAGCAAAGGTGTGAATAGAATCTAGACAGATATAACATTAGCACACCCCCACTCGTAAATGCAAACCCTCATTTATGATGAGTATTTTGGCTGGTGGTTTGAATCGACTGTCCAGTCAGCATGACGAGAGCTTGCTCTGCCGTGCCATTTTTCTGCAGCTTCTGCCTAACAGGCCGTGTGGGTTAACGCGTTCTAGTGCCTCTTTGCTGTAAGCTGCCTTGAGGCATTCAATGAACGATACTCTGAGCCCACTATTATTTGCCTGCCAGTTCCGAAACCTGGCTCTCCGACCGAGGAGGTATTCCCACAGTTCCCTGGGGGGAATGAAACGGGCTTTGTGGGTCACCTCGGTAGTCTATTGTCTTTGCGGGGAGTGCCATTTTGCCCTTCGGTAGAGGCCCACCTAATGTGCAACAGAGAGGGCATTCCCAGATGTGCAGTGTATGTTTCTCTGAGACATGCAGCTAGGTACACTGACGTGCAGTGATCCCACTAAATCATCTTCATTGAGGTGAGAAATCACACTCACCAGTTGTTTAATCGCAGTTATTTAAGCAGATATCGGGCGCCGCGTCCATCAGCCGGAAAAGACGACAGATGAAGCAAACAAAACGAAGCCAGATTCTTTAGCTCCCTAATCCTTTTTCAAACAAACACGTTTGTTCCTTATAAAAAGCTTTACCTGCTGAGTGCTTTAATCTATATTGATGTACAGAGCACTTTCAGGTAGTAACCTCCTCAAACCCGCTTTACAATTTACTGTTTGCTGTCGGTTCCACTTAGGATTTTCCATGCCTGCTTTTGACTCAATCACCAAAGTAGGGAGAACAGAGCAGTAGCGGGTGTCTTCCCCTTTTGAACAAGGAAAGCAAAACTATTTAGGGATATGCTTAAAAAAGGTCTGAACTGTTATTAGCAAGCACCTTTTTCTATTCCTTCACTGGAAAAAAGGGGGAGAAACAGCACACGCAGGCAGCATCCGGATGAACAGTGTTGTCTGGAGTGAGAGGAATGGATACTTCTGGGATTAAGGGTGTTACTTCTGCAGGGCACGAGTTTTTTTAGATGCATATATTAATTCAAGCGGGTAGGATTGCTTCTTTACTCTGGGGCAGAAAAGAAAACAAGCAGACCTTAACTGCACGTTGTGTATGGCTATGTAAATAGATGGCACTTAAAAAACTGGGGTCAGTTCAGATCGGAAAAAATGGTCCTTGCTTCCATTTGCAGCTCGTAGACCATTTTGGAAAGCACGGCTTCATTTCTCTCGCGCTCAAGTAGAAGCATCCGCCCATAAAGAACCAAGATGTTTTTCATTTACAGGAACGAGAGCCAAAATGCAAAGTGCAAGTCGGAAGAAGCCACTGGGGGTGGTGAAATGAATTTGAATTTGTACTCTCCTTGCACTCACCCGAAGCCGGTGGTCTCTCATGCAGTGGGAGTAGAGGAAGGAGCAAATTTTGTGTGGGCCGCACTTTAAATATGATTGGATGTGTTGCTGACAGTTGCTTCGCATTGTTTGTGAACGTCTCGTGTTTCTTCATGGCATGGCTTGTTTGCATTGTGCTGGCTTGTACGTGGCGTGCAGAGTGAGGGGCATGCGGGGTGGGGGAGGGAAGCATAGGATGGAGTGTCGTCATTGGCGGCTGGAGGTCACCTGACCGCAGCGACCCTCCAATGCCCCCAATGACCAGTGGGAGCTGGCAGAGTGCTGCTATATTGAGTCTGTTCAGTTTCTTCTACTTGCGTAGGGTGGCAGAGTATTCCTATGGCAACCAGAAGAAATCCAGCAAGAAGAAGAAACTGAACAAGAATGACATCCGACTGGTGCCACGCGACACAGAGGAGACGCACAAGATGAACGTGGTGAGTTGCTCGTCGCTCACCTCCTCGCTCAACTACTTCGACTACCACCAGCAGAGCCTGCCGCTGGGCTGTCGGCGCTCCGAGAGCACCTTCCTCAACGTGGAGAACCAGAACGCCCGCAACGCCGCCCCTAACCATGGCTACCATCACACTTTCACCGGCCAGGGCCCGCAACAGCCCGACCTCATCATCAACGGCATGCCCCTTCCAGAGGTAAGCACCGACTCTGTTCGACCACAAGGGGGCATGGGTGGACGGGTTAGTGTGTGAGCGAGTTAGTTAGCAGGAATTTACCAAGCCTGTCATTGCTTACTACACAGTGTTGCATCAGCACGTCCAACATAAATATGATGGGTCCTTCCATGTTGCTGTGGCATCTGGGACACTCCCAGTCACTGTGAAAAGCATTGAGTTCTGACACCTCATGTCCCTGTGCTAGGTAGTACTGTGTCATGAGCAGCTTCAGTGATGTCGGCTTTCCGCTGACAAATATTGAAATTATTTGAGCCCCCTGTTGGAAACATTTCTTGTGAGTTTCTTTCTTCACTTTTTGAGATTCAGTGTCTTCAAGATATCACATCTTTTTAGCTGTGGAGGTTTGATGCAGGATCTGTGGTTACAGCTTAAAAAAAGCACTGGCAGGTTTATGGTGGAGGTATGACAAAATATATCATTTTGATTGCACTGTCTCACCCATTTTTGCATGTCAAGTGTCAGCAAGCGTGCTGGCGACACCTGCCAGATACCTCAACCCAGCCACAGCTGGCTCCACGTCAGATCAGGAGCGTACATTAAAAATAATCATCACTCAAACACCCAACGTGCAAACAAGCTAAAATAAGGTCTATTTTAGGCAGGCAAGAATTTTCCCTCATAGAGCGGTAGCCAACTGTTATGCGTGTCAGGTATATTTTTGAACGTAGGCCTCGAGGGCTGGTGAGAAGATGCTTCAGTTAAACGGCTATCAGAGCTGCTGCACTGTTCCATCAGAGTCCCTGGTCAGCCCGCTTCCCACTTCCTCAGTCCGATGTGGGTGGGTGCTTTTAGTGCCAAATGCACCATTTAGCAGGAACCACACAGATCCGATGCAATTGCATAAATCACAGAGCCAAGACAACGGAAATGTGAGCTGCCTATCAATCCATTGATTGGCTAATCCAGTAGTTCTCCTGCCCTTTTCGATCAGGTTGATCAATGAGATGCACTTTAAGCAGTGTTGATTTATTTTAGCTGGATGGGGACGTGTGTGTGTGTGTGTGTGTGTATTTGCAAGCACATTTCCTGTGTTTGTGTGTCTGTCTGTGAAACTGTCTCTCTGAATGTGTATATGTGTGTGTGCACGTGTGTGTGTCATTTCTCTATTGGCTGACACTAGACTGACCAGTTGTGATGTCAGTGTGTGCCATATCCTTTGCTTATTTTGTCTTCAGGTAGAACACAGGTTGAGCTATGCACTTTGAGGTGAACAGAAGGATACTCTGTGGACAGGGAGACAAAGCAATTACAGCATATGTTGTTAAACTGAAAAACTGAACGTTGCAGCCAGGCATGCCGGCCTAAACATCCAATAAAGAGGCCTTTGTTGTGGGATTAGAGGGCGTTTATTTGCCTCAGTTAATGAAAAAAATGGAAGAAAAAAAACAAATAAGGTAGCAGATTGATTTTGATTATCTCATATGTGAAGCTTAAGCTGTGGAATGGAGCACTGTGCCTTGAGTCCTCATATCTGGGTCCTGGCTTATGTTTGCGTGCCTAATCGTGGCTGTCGGAAATGTGAGGGGCTGCTTTGCATGCTGGCGCTGTCTCTCCACTCGCTGCGTGACGATGACAAACGCCCCTTTGACCACGGTCCCTGGGCCCAGGCAGCAGGCGGGCTGAGAGTGAGCGAGTGGGTGAGGGACATGTTCGAACGTCCCCCTAACAAAGGCTGAGCCTAGCCTGTGTCCATGGAGACAACAATGGGACTAGCTAAAGGAAGTCAGCAGTCAGTGCTGCTTCGGTAACATTTTGCCAGTTTTTTTTTTTTTTTTACCCTTCCCCCTCTTCTTTCTGAACATTTATTTTCAAACAAAACGTTGCCCTGGTAATTGCACAGCTATTTATGTTTAGCAAAAACAACAGATAATTGTGCAGCCACACAGAGCATGCACAGGCTTGAAACAGTGGACTCCAAAGCTCCTCTGCTGATTGGTTATTAGAACTACTGGTATATCTCCCATACCAAGGGCACTTTCACAATTATACCCATGTTTAAATAAGGCTTTTAAGATCGGAGCAAAGTACTCAAAACATTAATATTCATAGATCTGAATTTCATGTTTTACATGGTAATTGTTACAGTGGATTAAACAAAGTAAGATTTATGCACTCTAGGTGAGCATATGGCATTGACTAAGATGCTGCCATTTATTATTAGAATTCTTTTAAAGAGATGTATTATTGTTTTAAGAAGGCAGGATTCACCATTCAGACATTTTTTAAACAATTCTTTCCCCAAAAGTATATGAAGAAAATGTGTGTTGTACAAATAGATATCCCTGGCAGTGGTTCTGGAGCAGAGACTTTTCCCTGGCAATGTCTAGGCAGTAGTGTTTAGCTCACTCTAATTATAGCACTGTTAAATTATCAGTTGGGGAGGCACTCAATTAAACAGTTAAGGAGACCTCTGGTTATATTGTTTTCTGTGTTTTTCATGTAAGCTTTTTAGACTACAAACTGATTCAAGGAATATATTTCTAGATAGAAATAACACATTTAGCTTTTCTGAATAGCATATTGTGCTACATATGTATTGTTCTATGCTCAATCATATATGTAAAAAGTCTTTTTTCTCTTGAGATACAGATTCTGAGGAGTTTTCAGTGTTAATTGGTGTCCACCTGTTCCAGATGCTTCCATGATGCAACACAAAAAAGGCGGAAACTCCACTGTAAACATATGGCACTTGTTTAATCCTGTTTAATTTGCATTTTCACTGCAGAATGAGAAGGTGTAGTTTGGTCTCTATTGCAAAAATAATAATAATAAAAATTTCTGCCATCATTTACTGAATAACTGCATAGGCGAACATACTGTTGCTTGAGCTTGTCTTTAAATAACCGAGCTTGTCTGTAAATAAAAGACTTCAGAAATCCTGAAGCCTATTCAAATCCATAGTTGCACCATATCAGAAATTATTTGTTAATGAGTGCACATTTCAAATGGGAAATTTTGTATGTGGGTGTAATGGCGTAAAAATGTGCAGATCCCAAACTGTATTTGTACCAGGATGTGAGAAACAAATTCTTCAGTGTTTCCAATGCAGCCTAGATTTGGCTGTACAAATTACACTGATAGATGCAGGTGCAATAATGCCTTGTACCTCTGCATGCTGTGTTAAGAGACATCGATTGTGGCTGTCAAAACTTTGGCGCCATGCTAAGAAAAGCTTTTCTGTCCTGCCACACAGTGTCCCATGGACTCAATTAAAAGTCATCTCAAGGGAAAAACAAAGAGCAATACATAAAAACATGTGCTTGGAAAAACATTAGGACAGATTAACTTATCTTTTTTATTATGAATGCAATTTTGATTGAATCTAGGTATGTTCTGAAAGAGTCAGATCATACCTGGCTAAGCTGTATCGTATGAACTTCTGTGGAAGGGAAATTCCAAATGATGTTGACACCTGTGGTAATTTTATAACAAGGGCAGAATCTTCTACTGATGTGACCTGCATGCTGTAAACATGCCACGACTTAATCAGTGTGCTAATTGTGCTCAGAGCTTTGTCTCTGATTAGACAAATTATTCGTCTGTGTCTTAAGAGTTTTTTTTCTTTCTTGACCTTCTGACAGCACATAACAAAGACAAGTCTAAACTGTGGCAGTGCTTTTCATCTTTAGAAAATTTGTTTGATGACATGCGTGTCTGTTCTGTCCTTTATAACCACTTACGTACTGTATAGCACATAATGCAGAAAATGTAAATAAGTATGTGACTTGAGTTGCCTTCACAAGTTTATCTTTATTTAATATACTTGGCTTTACCTTTTTCTTGTTTAAACTTTCACCAACAAATTGCATGGTATTCAATGTAGACAGAGGAATCTGTGGCTCACCCATTTGTGTGAAAAGTGCTTTTTCGGAGTCACATATATTTGTTGGACTGAATGTTGATATTTTTTTTAGTAATGAATCAATAAAAGTGGTATTTTTTTAGAGAGGTGTCATAGGCATTTGTTCACTGTTGTAATGTATTCTGCAAGGAGTATGTCACCAAAATACGTCCAAATTTGAAAATGATTAGACATCTTTTTTTCCATGGAGAGCACAGCTTACTATGTCCTTATTCTGTTGATATATGCAGGGCAAGCTGAAGTGTCGTAACCTAAAGTTCTGACACAAACTGACGAAAGGATGTCACCCACATCCCATCTGTAACGAGCTGCGATATCTGCCAACCCTGTGCAAGACCAAGGCAGGCAGAGAGAGAGAGAGAGAGAGAGAGAGAGATATTGTTTAGATTTACTGCTGTTTAAAGCCAATTTTCACTTTATTTACCATCTATTTACTATGGAGGGTGGAAAAGCAAGAAATATTAACAGCATTCCTAAGCATAGGTACGCATTCAATACAGATGCTGAACAGGAACAGCAGATTTTAGCATTCTTTTTTAAAAATATTTTTGAGCATTAAAATGATTTTAGACTTCAGATTTTTAATGATAGCATCACAGCTATGGCTAATTATACCCATTGATAACTTAAATGCATGTTTATATCCAGATACGAATCAGATATGTTGCACTTTGGAATAATAGGAGTGCAATAAAAGGAATTGTGCAATGCATGGTTCGCTCACCATGGCAACAACTGCAACAATATTATTTTCTTGCAGTACATTCCCTGCTTTTACTTGAGATAATGTAGCACATGAATAATTCATCCTCTGCCTGCCGCCCATGCCATACTAGGTTTTCAAGGTTTCAAGTAATGCACTTGTTAATAAAATAGGCATTTATAAGGTTAGCTCTGTAACAATGACAAGTAACTGCAAAATCATAATAAGTGCAATAACGTGTGTGTAAAATGACTAATATGATTATATTTGTAATAATGAGGATGATTGTAATGATGTTGGCAATCCAACTCCGGTCCTAGACTGCCGCAGGGCTGCTGACTTTTATTTTCACCGTAGAACCATTTCAGACCTAGGAAATCAGGTGAGGTGAGTTAATTGTGTAATCAGTTGTGTCATTAATTGATTAACAATGCTGAGTTTAACCCGTGCAAATCCAGGGCTTTTCGTACTGTGTTTAGTGTTGATTTCTAATCTGGTGCCACTATGAGGCGACTGACTTTTTTGTCTGTATCATAGGGCTGTGGTTGCTTTTGCTGCTATGGTTCATTTGCTGTCTGAGCAGAGCCTGGGGGTTGGGGGGGGGGGGGGGGGGCGTCAAGGGGAAGATTATATTGTGGGCTGGGATGTAGTAATAAAAAAGGTGGAAAAGTAACCATGTATGAAACACTGTAAGAAAATCTTTAAAATGACATCTTCAATATATTCCATTATTTTTGGCAAAATGCGATACAAGATGTCAATTGGATGTTTTTATTTGCATTAATATACATTTTGGGAATTCAAATAAGCCAGTAATGTCGTATGCCATGCTCCAGAGCTGACCTATACAGCTGAAACTACACCACTGTATGTCACATACGCACAGGTTGGGTATTTGAACTGTGTCTGAGGGGTGTGGTGGTGTCATATATGAAAGAAGGTCACATAAAACTGTACTCTCAGGAAACCTGATGCCGGAGGCTGTAAGAGAGAGAAAATAACTTGATTAAATGTTATTTTTTTCCCTCTCTTAGCCTCATCTCTCATTAGCACAGATTTAGCTGTCAGCTTTCAAAAACGCCCGCAGTTAAATTAATAGGATAGGAAAGGTCGGCCTAGATTCTTAAACAGAAGCTGGACCAGTTACCACTGCCACGGGGTATGAGAATTAAGGGTTCAGCTGCACTTGTCTTTTTCATCAATATTTAAGAAATTTCTTCTAGAGTGGCCACAGAGACACTGTGGATGGGACAGTCAATGTCACTCAGGTTGTCCGGCAGTGATGGAACCAATACTTGAGGGACATGCAATGCTTAACCTCACCATAATGTGCTTTGCGCTCAGCTCTGAGTCAAAATATAGGCTATTATCATGTCACCTTTTGCCCAAAATCTGTGTTCATTTCACCTACCAGCAGACTGCAAACAGAAAATGGACACCCTGAAAAAATAGAATAAGCTTTAATTTTGTGACTGTATGGACAGTACATTTCAGTTCTAATATATTGGGCCTCAAGTGTTTTCTAGAAGCAATAATGTGCTTTTCACTTTTCCCCCAAGGTGCTGTGTGCATCGGATATCATAATCTAATTTTCATTAAAACATTTTTTCCTTTTAAATTCTAGAGAGTGTCTGCTTAATGCACACACACACACGCACACACACACCATTCTATGGGCTTCATAGTACTGGACATGCCGTTCCTAGGTGCTTTGGCTTGGGTTGTGCAGGCAGGAGGTTGCCTTTTGGGAAATTAACAATAAGAAAGACATTTTATATCCAACATGTGAAGGGAAAAAAAAAAAAACTAAAAAAAAAAAGCCTCACCATCCCTTGAAACTGGTAGAAAAAAAAAAATCTAATTATAGCTTTGAATTAGCATCATTATTTGAACGCACTTGGTAATAAAGCAGCAGAATTTAATTTTGCCCAAACGTAAGAGTAGAAGAGTTATTAATTAAAATTCATGAACAAAAACCGCGGGGAGGGCGGAGAACACACACAGTCCGTGATTAATTCTGCAGTCGCTCCACTTATGTTCACGATAAAGGAAAGAGCATGCCTTTGGCCACTCTGAAAATGCCCTTTGGCCTTTGCAAAGAAACCAGTGGCCATCGGATTAGGCAGCTGTGGATTAGTGAGAGACAACAGTGACGCCCATCATCTTGAAATTTCAGCGGTTTATGGGATATGGATGCGTGGCAGGAATATATATTTAATATTGAAATGCTAAACGAAGCATAAATTGGTGTGAAGCAAAGTAATATAAAGACATTTATCTGAATAATTCAATTTAATTAATGTGTCTCGTAAAACATAGCGGAAAATCTGTTTTCATAGTAACGTGTGCTTGTTTATATGGGAATTTGTAGCATAAACATTAGCTTGGAGAGCTCTGAATATGATTGTGAGTTTCAAAAGCAAGACCGAGCTGGTTTGGGGAGGAGGAGGAGGCTCCACCACCCCCCATCCCCCATCCCCCTTGAATACATGTGTTTTGGAAATTGTTTTCAGCATTCGGGGGCTGTCACAAATAAGCACGCTGACTATTATCTTTCTCCATTCAACGGCGTGCAGCTGGCAGTGTCACGCAGATAGTTGAGGATGCAGCACAGAATACTGTGTACCTTTCAGATTTGCTTGTTTCATCGGGATAGTGGTGAACTGGAACCCCTCTTTTCATTTTATTTGTGCTCTTCCTGCAAGCCCGAATGGCTTTGCTTTATAAGACAGGCAGCCAGTATTTATGGTGTGAGGGCCTGCTGAGGTAAACAAGGCTGTATCACAATTTATGCCTCCTGTGATCACACATGCTCCAAAGCTGAAAAATGTCATCACATTGTTTTCTTTTACTGCTAAAACATTTTCTTTCCCTGCGCTCAAAATTCCTATTTGAAGCGAATGGGAAATAATTTATACGCAGACAGTTTTTTGATTGCCCATTGTTTGTAAATCTCAAAGAAAAGAATGAGGAACATTCATTTTGAACAGCTGTTGAGGTCAGAAGTTCCCTGTCAGTTATTAAAACAGTCTGTTATTAAAACATGCTGAAACCTCTTGCACATGCTCATTTTAACAAAAAACTGCTATGGCCAGACAGCAGCTTTGTTATTGCTTAAAAGTGTCAACACAGCCCATCCAGTCTGAATGTGTATGCCATGGCAAGCACATGCGTGCAGTATGTTGAACGGCAACACTTTAACTCCAGCCTTTTACTTCATTGTATCCTGGAGAAGTTCAAAAGGTTCATGCACTCCGGGGGGAATGTGAACATTAGTCTTGCCCAGTATATTTCCAGCTGGAGTATAGTTCAGCCCTTGTATTTTCCGCTGCTTTACATACCACACCACAGTGAGTATCATTATGCCTTGCGTATTGCAGGTTGTCACATACAAATAATACCAGTCCACAATCTACCTGTTTTTCTTGTGGTTGGACACAATGGGCCCCATTTTCCTCCCTGCGCATGGCGTGTTACAAGCTGTTGCATTTGCAAAATGATATTTTCATCTTGGTTTGAGCCGCACCTGGGCCGTTTCATTTCCTGACTCGCCGTGCACTAAAGTGGGAGTGAGAGTCACATGACTAATCTTTTCATTTTAATTGACTGTAGTTAAAATGGTAGCTACAGTGCTGGTACAACTCATGGATATACTGCATTTAAAAACGAGTTTGATGATTAATGCAGTGTTTTGCACCAATCTCTCTTTTTGGCATAATAAATGTTTAAATAATTAAATAATTAAATAATAATAATAATAAATGATAATTAAATACATATTGCAATAATTAGCATTCAAGTTAAACAAGTAATAATCATTACAAGTTCCTGTATGTATTAGTTCATACCAACATAATTCAGGAGTCTAATATATCTTAATGGTGGAAATTTCATAATCAGCTTGAACATGTATTGCTTTGGGCAATATTGTTCTTCAGAAAATGATAATATTTCTGCAAAGAAAAAATAATGATTTGTTGACTTGGATGAGTTGTGGCTTAATCGTGTTTTAAATACACTTATTTTGTCTATGTAGTCATGTCAATGAGTTGTACTCTTCTATATGCATGTTGTTTTTGCATTCTATATGTAAAAGTCACAACCATGCTGGGAATAGTCTGGCTGTTTTGTTGCTCAGCAATGTTTATGTAGAGCAATACAAGTCAAACCTATTCCTATTGGGAACCGGGAGATAAATGACCAAAACAAGTGCATTTAAAACATGACGAAACCACAACCCACCCAGTCCAGTTCAGTTAAGCCATGGCATTGTCGTGAATTAATGATGGACTCGTGCGTTATAATTTTTCTTTCTTTCGTTTGAGCAACACCAAGTCATTTTACTGCTGTGAACAGGATCACTGGCATTGTATAATCTTCCCTGGTTTTATTTTATTTAATAAAACTTCAAGAGACTGCTGACATTATTTCTTAGTTATAGTAAAGTGTGTTTAAGCTATTTAGCTTCAAGCTTAATTAAAACTGGCCCATAATAAACATTTAGGCAATGTTTTGTTTAATTTCTGATGGAAGAAAATTTGAACAGATTTGCATGAATTTCTCTTACAAGATTCATGCAAATGCAATTTTTTAAAAAGGTGACAGCCCAACTCTACACCTCCCACGAACAGACATCTTGTGAGAAACATATGATGAGTATATCCTTATTCTCGTCTTCCATGGCAGTCATAGACGTGCAGGAATTTGCAGTATGCCATGCACAATGCGCACGGCTTTTAAAGGGAACGAAAGAGGTCATTTGATTGCCTATTAATGAATGTGGTTGCGCCGCACCCACTGATAATATATTCAGTATAATCCAGCCCATGTTCCAGGTGTGGCGTGTGCTTTGATCTGTCCGCTTCTCGCCTGTGATCACAAAAATACACTATATGACCAAAAAGTATCTGGACATCCCTTGTTTTTCATGGTTTGCGTTAGGCCTCTTAGTTCCAGCGAAGGCAAATCTTAATGCATACAATTACATTCTATACAATTTTGTGCTTCCCCAACAGTTTGGGGAAGGTCTTTTCCTGTTTCAGCATGACAATGCCCCCGAGGTCCACATAGAAATGATTACACACAGCGAGGTCCACATAGAAATGGTTTTGTCGAGAACGGTGTGGAATAACTTGAATGGCCTGCACAGAGCACTGATCTCAACCCCCTCCAGCACCTTTGAGATCAATTGGAAAGCCAACTGCAAGTCAGGCCTAATCACCCAATTGGCGCCAAACCTCACAACCACACTAATGCTGGCTGAGTGGAAATAAATCTCATTTTTAGTATAAAGACTTCCCAGAAGAGTGGAGGTTGTTATAGCAGCAGTGGGTGGACCAGCTCCATATTAGTGCCCAAAATATTGGATGAGATGTTGGATGTCAGGTGTCCACATACTTTTGGCCATGTAGTGTACTAACATTAACTGGCCTTTCATGCCCACGTGACACCATTGACTGCGCCCATGCACCAGTATTGATTTCCGGATAATAGTGCCCAGTGACTTTATTTCTTCTTTTGATTAAGTAGGTTCTGTTTAATTCATAAAATTGTTAATCAACTGCTGTTGAGGTCAAAGGGAACATGAAAAAGCAATAATTGGGAATGTCTGTACATTCCCCAACTAGTGAGCAGTGCTGGCGAATAGCTTAACTGCATGCACTTTGCTGGTAGTTTAACTACATTCAAATGTGTGTAATGGTTGTAGTTAATTACTTTTTTGTTTTGCGGTGTAGTTACCTACAAGAACTACAAACTACTTTTGGCCCTATTTTTAAATTTTTTTTTTCAAACCCCTTTGATCAAGTACCATCTCTCTCTTTACACTCTTATCCTGGTTGGTGACAAGTACTCTGCTCCACTGTAATTGCCAACTGCCAATCGCCACAGGTTGCTGGTTCTCCCCACTGAGCTGTATAGTGGCTCTCCTCGCATGCAAAATGAAGGCATTTCTCACACGCACGTAATGTCTGGGGAACACGGTAATGACCATTTTTTTTATTATTGTTTTACAAAGTAGTTTGAAATACATTTTCTGAGTAATTAAATTAGTAGTTTTGCAAGCTACATTTCTCTTTAAGGTAGCTTTGCTGTAGTTGTGAGCTGCTTTCAGTGTGAAGTAATTGGTAATTTGTATACAGTAGCTACGCTTTCAGAGTTGATTCCCCAACACAGCTAAGTTTATACAGAAGCAAAATCAATATATATATATTTTTAATGCCAATGTTTGTCAAGGGATTTCTGTTAGGAGCTCGGCTTTTGTCTTGTTTTTAATCCTGTTTTGCATTTTGATTGTTTCAGCCTTAAACAAAAAAAGAAAATAAAACATTTGGTATTTCACTCCAATTTGTTTAGGATTAATGGTTTGAAAGTGGACCCAGGCATCTGTTTTGGACTTGCGTCTGATTTCCTGGAAGGTCACAACACTGACAATATTAGGAGCAGCATCATGAGTACATATCTTGTTTTGCCAGACAGGAGCAACTGCCCTTACAAATACTGGCTGAGGGAAGTGGTAACAATAATATGTGCCACTACTTTCAAAACACAGGCCGTTTCCATACTGACACCTTTGCTTCATAAACAAGTGGCATATCTGAAAATCTGTTTGGAGAGCCTGTCTGTTTTGGGTCCTTCAGCAGTCAGGCAGCCTTGCCTTGATCCAGGCGATGTCTGGTGGTGAAAATAGCTGGTGAGCACAGAAAGATGGAGAAGACAAGAGCGATCTTTCTGTGAGAAGGCAGCCATTTGCTATGTGGTCTCAAGCGACAAGAGAGCTGAGCAGTTTGATGCATTCTGTGGAGATCTCTGCATGCTCTTGGCCTGTACTGATGTAGATTTGACGCTTCCTTCAGTCGGGCAGGGATTAAGCATTGGCAGAGTCTGCACTCTGGTGTTTTAACGACACAGAAGTGCTGGGAGATGATTAACCCTGTACTCAGCTGACAGCACCATTAATAATAATGATACAGGATCATATCCAGCCCCCTGCCTCCGACCATATTCACACGTGCACCCCCGGTGACGTGAGGCCTTGCACAACGGCTTTGCACTTCCTGGTATTTTCGTAAGAGTGTATGAGGTAGTAAAATGAGAGCTGTCTCAAGAGGGAGTCCTCGCTGGCTTCGCTACCAGGTTTCCTTTTTAGAAAACTTCACCAAGGGAGATGAGTAATTTAAATTGCTTTCTGCTTCCTTTTTGACAGTTCACCCTGATACAGGCTGAAACATAGCAGGAAACCTGGACGACATTCATGAGTCTCAACGTAATGCGTCTGATTTTTCTCTTTGTTCTTCTCTTCATCTCTCTCCCCTCTGCAGCTAACATCACGACAGCCAGAACAAACTCTGGTACTGGCACAGTCCCCCTGCCCTCATGTTCGGGAGGAGCTCTTTGCGGCTATTCGTATGTTTGCTGTGGAATGAAAATTGTGATTTTGCGACGTAACCCCGGCCTTTGGCCTGGAAAATCGTGGAACTAGGGACCAGAGCGGCGCCACAGTCTCTGGCTGGAAACCCTGTGCGGGGGGGAGAGGGTGCCAGCTGCTGACTGTCCAAGTCAACAGACTGACAGCTGGATGAGGCCAGATTTAGAGGGGGTCGGGCAGGGTGAGCAGGGTTGGGTTTGGTTTGCCTTTTACCTGAACGTCTCAGGCCTGAACTATAGGGCTAGGGACTGGGATCGTTTCCAAAAATAGCTACCCATCGCCTTTTTCATGACGATCTGTGCAAAGCCCCAGCTTGCATGAACAACAACACGAAGATGATTTTTGGTTTAATTTGGAGGCCTAGCAATAATCCAAACTAAGTCTCTTAAAGCTGCAGCCTTCCTCTCCACCAGATTATGAGAGCATCTTTAAAAATATCATCTTTAAAAATGTCCTGCTTATCAGCTCTCTGTCCACACACCTCAGCGGATTATGCCCATTGGACATGGCAGGTTATTACATTCATTATCACAACATGATCTTGTATTATTATGTTAATCTGTGTGTGTGTGTGTGTGGGTCTGTGTGTGTGTGTGTGTGCATGCATGTTTGTTTTTTTAAAAAAAACAAACAAGCATATGTTTTTTTATTGAAATAATCTGTTTTTGTGGATTCGAGAATTAAGCACTTAAAATTTTGCGCAATCAGGTATAGAATCAGGGCCAGATCTTGGGGAGATTTGCTGCCCCCTTTAACCTTTGACTTTGAATTATCAATTCTTTTAATAAAGATTTAAGTTAATATTTTTTACCTTTTCTAATTTCCCACAATTTGTCTGCTCAGGAGGTTTAGCCAATCATAAAAATGCTCTGTTCAAAATAACAAATAAATAGTTTTACTAGATTCAAAACATACTAGGGAAAACATTAAAAAAAGAAAACCTTTTAGATATTACCTTGGTTTGTAAAGTGCTTGTTGCTTACTTTCTTGCTGAAGACCTGAGGTTCAGTGTGGTAGCTTTCAATGATTAACCGCGTTTCCACCGCAGGAACTAGGAATCTTTTGAGGAACTCAGTGCATTTCCACCGCAGGGACCAGGTTCTGAATTAAGTTCCGGGGACATTATTTTACCCCCCAAAATGTCCCTGCTCGGGGGGTAGTACTTTCCAAAAGTACAGGAACTTTGGGGGTGCGGCTTGCAGCGCTGAACATTTCTGATTGGTCGAGCACTCGCAGCATTTTATTTCAACCGCCATTTTTAAAAATCTGTAGCCGCAAACCAGCGGAAGAACTTAATTAATTTCTCAGTTATTTGGAGTCGGCATTACTACGGTGTGTCACTGTGTACACGATTTCTGCTCCTCTGTTGAGAAGGTACTCATGGCAGAAGTTATTCAGTGCCCAAACAGTGAAAAGTTAAAGGAAATGGCGACATATTTTGAGCGCAGATAGGGGTTGCAACAGTGTGTAGGTGCAATTGATGGATCACACATCCCCAGTCTTGAACCAGAGGAATACCACACAGAGTATTTCAACTGCAAGGGCTGGCATTCGATCATCCTGCAGGCTGTTGTGGATGGAAAGGGTCTCTTTTGGAATGTTTTTATTGTTCTTTGTGAGCGGAGGCGCAAGTCCGTCTCAGTCATCTCACGGTCTCCACAATAGGTCGTTAAGGCTAGCATTTCGGGCGTTTTGAATCTTTGCTACTACTGCTCGTCTGTTTTCCAGTGTTGACTCTGTGACCCCATTTGCAAAGCAGTAAATCACAATCAACAGCAGCACGACTTGAACCTCCTCCATGTTCACTGTTGTTGCAGTGTCGCACAAAAAATTATGCCTGTCCGTCGCTTTATATGGCGTCGTCGTTGTTGGATAGTCACGCGCAAAAATGACGTGTAAAACAGCCGTCAGGTCAGCGTACTAATTTACCTAATCTTTACGGGTCTTTAGACCACGGTGAAAACTCAGACAACAATGGGCTGAAGGAACCTTTTAGTTCCTTGAAAAGTAGTTCCTGGGACAAAAAGTTCCGGGTACTTTGGGTGGAAACGCAGCTATTGATAGTGATGTACATCCAGTCCCTTTTATAGACAGCCATTCCACTGTGCTGCCATCTTGCACACACTCAGCCATACTTGAAAGTTTGAACATGTGGAGAAATACTTGCAAATATTGATTTTTGTTGTTATTTACCTGCAATAGGAAGTTGTGTTCCATGGTTCTTGTTATCTTTTTGAGAGGATAGGGTGGCGTTATAAATACTGTTACTTTATTATACATTCAGCAGCAAGAGAGTGTCCTGCACCTGCCTCCAAATACTTGGAATTGTCTACTTTTGCTAGTATTTACCAATAATATAAATTGTTTTCTATAGTTTCATGCTATCATTTGTGCTTTTGAGAGTAGATAATTGCTGGAAATTAGTCATGTTACAAGTGTATAATAAAGATGATACCATTGTTTAGCTAAGATGTGCTGTAGTGACTGTACATTGCTGCAGGAAACCCTGTATGCGGTTGCATTCTGTATATAGTTAGTTCATAATTAGGATATGATATAGTTATTGATGTGCATATAATGTAGCTCATCATTAACAGTAATAACCAAAGAGAGGAGGAGGTGGTAGGGTAAATCTCACTGAAAAAATGGAGCAAAATACAGTAGTGGCAGCAGTGTGATATTAACCTCTTGACCACAAGCATATAACTAGGCATGTACATAAATGGGAAAAGATTGAGTCAATAAACTTGAGTTAAAAAATAAAAATAAAAATCAATAAGCAATGCTGGCCTATACAGTTAGTTCAACATTGAGATAAAGTTGAGAAAAGAGAAAAATGAAAATGTGGGACTAAAAGGCTGTAATTCCTGCATGGATCACCAAAGATGGATGTTAATACCCTCACATTAGAGCTGACAGTGCACTTTAACACCATATTCATAGTTTCATTTCAGATCTAGTTTGTTGGTGTTCAGAGCCATAACAAGAAAATGTGTCACTGCCCAGATATTTATGGACCACATATAATATATATGTATATAATAGTATGTAATATCCTGAATATCCTTATTCAGAATATCCTATATCCTGAATGAAATCTTGTCCCCCAAAAAATCTGTGAACCGGGACTGTATAGAATTTAGATTTGGATAGGAGAAGAAGATTTCAGAGCTCATTTTTTATATACATGCATGTTCACATTGCTCAAAAACATGCATGTCAGCCCTTCAGCTAGAGTCATGAATAATGCAGCCAGGTTCTTGCCATACAGTTAAATGTCAAAGGAGACATTATAAAATGCATGAACTCGAATTAGTGCATCAGCATTATTTCATTTGAAAAATATGTATGTTTTGAACCCGCATTCAAATTCAGTAATCATCGCTTTAGCCTTCCTACTTTTAAAGGAATAATGCATATCAGTATGATTATTCTTGGAAATAACGTGCCTTGAGAGTTTCTCTCAAATGGCTTACATTTGAAATAGGCGCAGTGAATATTATTTAGTGAGCATCCTTGCAGTAATCTGTATTTCTGGAGGATATGAGAAATCCGATGTACAGTAAGCAAAGGCATTTTAGCAATATATGCATAGAAGAAACAATTTTAAGGCTCATTTTAGTCACTGCTTACTAACTGTTCTGCAGGCAGGTTCTTAGGGGGTTTTTAGGGTTGCCATCTCTTTCTAATGATTGTTTTAAACAGTGAGAAAGCAAGAGAAAGCCCCTTGTTTCTTTGAGACAGAGAGAGAGAGAGAGAGAGAGAGAGAGAGAGAGAGACCTCGGTGAAATTTTAAAATTCAGATCAGTCCATATTTTATTGCACTCGCATGCTTTTCCCTCTTGATTCATCCGTGGATTTACTTTGGTTCTCTCTTGTTGGATCAAACTACATTTTCTTAATTTAGGACTCATTCATAGCAATCAATGTAATTTTGGAATTAAGCCCAACTCTTAACAGGATGAAAGAAACAGAAATCAATAATCATCATAACAGTTGTGAGCCAGATGTCCTCTGCATAAAGAGTATTTGAAGTGTACAAGAGCTAAATGTAGCTCTTTCACAATGTGGCCCCAGTGTTATATTGGAATTCTCATTACATTACATTAGGAGCCACCAAAGCATGTTTGCAGTCTGGAAGCGGCGCATTAAATCTCTGGGGACCAAGCGACTACTTGAGTGTGTTATACAAGAGAGAATGAATATGATCTTGAACTTGTGGGAATAAGCGTCTCGTAGGACAATGCACTGCATTGCAGTGCTCTCCACAGTTCCACTCGTGCCTGTGGTTTATGAATGTCATTAATAATGGATACAGCCACACGTATCCATTCATGAGCTCATTGCCTCCTTCAGGAAAACATGTCACACGGCAATTTGTCGATCCCAGCGGGGTTTGCCACCCCGTCCATTATAAACATGTGACTTTAATTGCATTTCTGTTTTTTTTTTTTTTTTCCTGACAAAAAAAGGAGGAAATGAAAAGAAAGGGCATACGTAGTGCGAGGTTCACCGTTCCCTGGCTGGTCTGAGCATCTCGTTCTCTTCCCCTCCTCTAGAATTTCTGATGCAGCCTGCATCCTCTCGTAATTGTTTAGCCCGACCTTTGCTACTGTACCACTAATTATCAGTCGTGGAGGCGCTGTAAACCAGGCTGGTAATTATCTCTGACTTATTTGAAGAGACTGTTGCGGCATTCCTGGCAGGCTGGTCAAAGCAGCCATCAGCACGGGCGATCTGAAGCTATTTTCACGGAGGCCAGGTTAATTATGGTGATCAGTGACTTTTCTTCCCGGCCTCATTTCGCGAGGAGAGCAACAGGTGGCAGTCAAATGCATGACCCCTGGCGAGCCCTATCAATGCCACTAATGCCACATAAAAGAGTCTCTGACTCATATACCAGTCAACCGGCACCGTCGACTTGAACGATATGTGTTTCTCCTGTGACTAGATGAGGTCTGGGGCTGTGTGGTAGCAGATTTTCTGATGCTGGTTATCGTGAACAACAATGCTGTCATCTCTGGCGCAGTTTCACATGTGTAACCCGATGTTTCATGCATCAGGATGCAGCGAAGATTGTTTGCACATCACATTTAGCATAACGTTGAAGACGAAGTGAAAAGGCGTGTGTACAAAAAGCTGTCTGTCACAGTACAATTGCTGTAATTTTTGTTTTGTCAATACATGGACATTTACCCTGAAACAATATAAAATATTGCATAATAAGTGCATGTTTGTTTAGTGTCTGATGTCTTACATTTGACATTGCCTTAAAGTTATAATAGGAAAGGATGTTTTTCAAAGCCCACACATGAATTACTACAGTGGCAACCAACCCTGTTCCCAGAGAACTACCTTGTCGGTTTTCATTTCAACCCTAATTTGGCACACCTGACTCTAATTAGAAGCACAACAAAATCGCTATCTGTTGAATGAGGTGTGCTTTGTTAGTTTTGGAATGAAAACCTGCAGGACGGTAGATCTTGAGGAACGGGTTGGTTACCATTGAATTAGTAGGTAGGGGTGGATGTCGAAGAACTGTTTTGGCAGCCATGTTATACAAATACAGCCTCTTTTTTGCTTTTGACCGGCATATCTTCAGAAAGGTTTGTAGAAGTAGATCGTATTAAGTAAGTTTTAGCAATTTGATACCGTATGTTATTGTGTGGTTTGTAATAGGTGGTGCAATTACAGCTCTAAGATCTTCTTCTTTTTTTTAGGGCTTATGATGAAGAGCTTTTATTTGGGCAAAAGTATTACGAGAAGATTAAGTAAACAGACTCCCAACACCACCATCATCCATGCTTTATTACTGAAATAGTCTGATGCACTGAATTCAGTTAGGTCAGTGCCCACGCTGGACATGCATCAGTGTTACTGCCTGCAAGAAAAACCCAGATGACTTTGTTGAGCAACATATTTCAGGGTCTGATTTCAAGAGCAACAAGGTGGGCGGACTGCTGCGCCACAAGTGATTTTAGTATTATTATTATTTTTATTTTGTGAATGCGAATGCCTCAACTGAATACCGTAGGAAACACAGCTTGTGACAACATCATTAGTGTCTGTTGGGGTTTGACTTGACTTTGCCCCACATCTTTCATTGCTTCAGAGGCCTAGGTTTCCCTTTAGCAAAAAAATAAAATAAATAAATACCTGTTTGCCCCTAAAGATGCACTAATGCAAATTAAATGAAGGTTGGGCGGATAATCCCTGTGTATTTCAGCTGCTCTAGTCCCAGATGAAAGGGAGGGTCAAGCCTATTGCATCTGGCTCAGCTCATCTCAAGCTGCTTCTGTTTCCCTGTGCAGTGGAGCATACATTATGTGTGTGTGTGTGTGTGCGCGTGTGTGTGGGTCTGTGTGTCCAGGTTTTCGGAACAGTTTGTGCGCATACTTGTGTGTGTGTGACTAACTAGCTTTAGTGTAAGTATCACTTCACTAAAGTTGAGGGTGTTTTGATTTGGTTGATGAAAACAATAATTACTGGTCTTTTTGATCCTGCGGATGTGCCCATGATTTACTAGGCAGTAATCCGCTAAAGCCAATCCTGGTTTTGACAGCTGCTTAAAAAGACTGTCTAGTATTTATTGAGGACAGATGTGCCTCGCATTTTTAAATCAGCATGTTCATAGCTAACTAGATCGACTTTACTGGATCATGATTTACACCGACTGGCTAACCTCATTGAGGTCATAAGGAGGTTAGAGTCACCATCTGTTCATTACGTTGTATGTAATTTTACAGGACGCCTAAATAACACATACATAATGATTATCCTCAATTTGTGCTACTTGTACTACCTTTAACAGTATTTATCTTTAAGAACAAAGTCCATAGTAGGTCTTGAAGACAGAAGGCAGCTGCTTCTTGATTCAGATGTAGGGCTCAAACCGTGCTACTGTAGCTGTGGTTTCCAGCCATGGAGTGTAATAAACACTGTTCAGATCAGTGGTGCTGGTGTCTGATGAGACACGATGAGGTTCTACCGCAATCCTCCTTGTTCTGGCATTGTGCTGCTAAAGTGGAGCCTCATCTGTTGCCAGTTGTCAGAAGCAGGGGATGTCAGTAACAAGGCAGACTTAATCCATCTCCCCCCTGGTGAGACCATTTTGATCCGGTTTGGGAAGCTGGTAGGGACATCCGCACAGAATCTGCAATCAAGTGCCTACAGCCTGGTAAGGTGGCGCAGCACCATGATGGGTTGGTCTGGATGGGGTCCAGGCCACACTCGCAACTATTTTGACAGATTGCCATTCAGTAGAAGACTGAACCTATTAGCACTCAACCCTCTGAAGGTGATGAATGAGTGACGTGGCTGTTTGTTTTTAGAATTTTTAACAATTTATGTATAATAAATACTGTGATGTTTAACACTTTCTTCTAGATTCAATCTGCCTTTGTTCTTAACTCTTAAAGTAGAAACCAGTACTGCTTTGTCAATGCAAAGGCTTGTATTTTTTAGTGATTCATTTCAAATACTGAGTTGAACCCAGACCTTTATCTGATTCTTTTGGGCTTGACGCTGCACATTTAATGGAATCTGAAATGAATCTGGACTTAATGGATTTTATCACATTTGTTTTCATTTATTAACAGCTTCTGGTTCTTGCTACAAGATCAGTGAAAAAGATCAGCCTGTACTGAAGCCTAATGTTCTTGCTGTTAATTCACTCAGAAGGAGGTCTCTGATTATAGCTCTGCTTTGTAAAGCTTATTTGTGGGAGACTCATCTGCATGCTAATCTGCCTGTATTGATAAATCCGACTGCTTTTCCACCAGCCTTGGGCCATGTGGACTATTGGCAGTTGCTGTCCAACCACCTCAGGTGATACCATGGGGATGTCAATGATTTTGGGTGAATACTGAATAATGGAATGGTATTTTTTCTGATGGCTGAATTAGGATGAAACCCTTTGGGAATGCCCAGGAAAGTAACTGCTCTTTGTTTTTTTTTGTTTTTTTTTTTTCAGAGGCTTCTAGGCAATAATATGATTGATCTTCTGGAAATTCTATACATGTGTGGCCTCTCTCTCTCTCTCCCTCTAAATGTAAATTAACTGAAATGTAATGCCATTGCATTATTTGGAATTTCTCTGAAACAGGGAAGCAGATACTGTAAGCTGTAAAATGTAAAATTTTAAAGTACAAACTATGTGTAGCCAATTTGTCTGTGGTTGTTGGCATTCGACCTCTCCCTGTTTGATTGATGTCTGAGTTCTTTACCGAGCCGCAGCAGCCATATGTAGATAACCTGTGGTTCTCAGTGGATACAAGTGATTTCCATGCACCACAAAGACCAGTGGACAAAAAGGTGTTAGTTTTGTACATTCTTGGCTGACACAGAATTATTAGGTGGCTCAGTGATAATCCAGAAGCAAACACAGCAAGGACTAGCTGGAAGTGCTGGACTTAATATACACACTCTGACTCCTTTGATTAAAAGCCCACCCTTCATCTTGAAAGTAGCAGGTATCCCTTGCATTGATAACCTAATTTAATACCTATTTAATTTGCATTATCATATGCATAATTAATTACATCCTTGCCGAATGCTTGGTCGCAGGGGTGGATGATGTGCTGGAAGAAAACATATCCCAGTGTTTCTGGACCTTTTGTTGGAAAGCACAATATGTGCACGACAATGTTTTCTATTTAACAGCTTTAATTGTACTTATGTATGCAATAAAATGGTCTGTGTTAATCAGCTCTTACAGGCTACATATGGTCCCTGTTGGACTTATATGTACTCTGTTTGAGCTGAATTAACATTGGACATTTTATTGCGTTAGTACAATTATAGCAGTGTACGTGCCTTAAATGAAAGTGGGTAGATCTTACGTGGCATTTCTTATAATCTATGGCCAAAATCCTATTGATGTTCAGTGGAAGTGGGAATTGAATTGATTTTGTGGTTCCCCACAGGATGTGAGACATTAAAAAACAAAAGAGGAATCATAGCTATAAAAGCGTAATTTATGCTTTTTACCAGGTTGTGCATTTTTGACCTCAGGATAATTCAATCCAAGGCCTGGCAAGCCATCCCAGCTGTTGAAATAATTCACTGCAGTTCTACAATTGATTCACATTTCATCAAATTGTGTTTGCGGGGGCCTGCCAGGTGATGCAGTGTTAGAATGTGGAGAATGCGGCGTGCTATTTGTCATTTAGAACCCACCGTGATTGATCGCTTGTAATTTGTGTTTGTTTGCAACCAGTTGACATAAAATGTTAACACTGTTACCATTTCCACCGTCATTTTCCTAGTGGGACAGAAATAGAAACCTCAACCTTTTGCACAACTGAGGGCAGGCCTGAGGGACTCTTACCCATTTCATTCTTCGGGCCACTTCAGACCATATTTCTCGAAAGTAAAGTGAATCTATTACTTGGAAGGATCCATGCATATTCAGTAATCTACCGACCTTACTAGAATGAAAAAACTGTTTTCAGTCTTCTGAAGTGGTATTTATGCAGTGCCACAGAGGAACTTTCAGTGGTCTGTGTCGTTGCTTGAATATCCAGCACTAGAATGGAAAACATAAAGTAACAGCCCGAAAAAGGAGACATGCGTGGGGATGCAGACAGCACAGGAAGCGCATGGACAAGTGCATTTCCCCCAGATGCAGGTCAAGCAGAGCGGCTTATCCACCACATACGGGAGTGGCACACACAGGAGCTCTCCCACATCCTGACTGCCCGATTTATTAGCCTTTCACTTTGCAAGGGAAATCCTGAGATTCGAGTGACAGCGCTCCCTGTCCTGGCTGGAACCATGCACGAATTCTGATTTGAAAGATTCACATGGGAAAGGCTTGGCTCTTCAATTCCCCTCATCTCAAAATATTTTCCCCTATTCTCATACTGTACTGGCTTCTAACTGGCTTTGGATTGAAAGAGCATGATTTGTCCTTATTATTTTTTACATTGCCTTCTGAACTCAAGGGACCCCATGAATAAGACTTAAGATGACAATAACCAGACTGAAATGATGACATGACCAGAAACAATCTCTCATATGCAAAGGACTGTAATTCAAAATACATCCTCTATTTCATAAATCTACATCTCTCTTCAAACTTACCGTGTGATGAGAGTTCTTCCCACACTTAATGAATGTCACTGTGACAGCTGTTGCGCATAAGTGGCTTGCCAATGGCTGAATTAGGAAGAGCAAAATAGCTTGAAGTGCTCCTTTCAAAATGCATTTTTATGGCAAACACGCTATTCCAAGCCAACGTGAATTGCTCGATTTGCCTTTGTTGTCAAATTAACTTTTAGGCTGTTTAAAATAAATGAAGAGGAGAATTAAAAGGCCCTTTATCTCTGGTGCAGAAAAAATAAGAATACTTCAGTTTTGTAATTAATAATTCACTATTGTAGCGTGCTGATTAAATTATTTTTTTAATTTAATGCGTCCCACCATGTGTAATTGTATCGGTTTAATTGTATCAGTTGGTACATCTCTCTCTGCATAGCTTCTCCACAAATCACCACAGCGTTGGCACCTTCAGCTTGTGATTCACACTTGAGCAGACTGCTGCCTTCCTGCTCACATTACCTGCGCAATGAATACACTTGCGACTGGGACTGCAGAACCAATTTTCGTGCTGGGAGGAAGGCAATTCAAATCACTCGGGCAAGTACAGTAAATGAGGCAACAGCTCTTCCTCCTTCAGCCACTGTGCTTTTGAGAGTACAACTGCACAGGGGCCCTCGTCAGCCCCCACACCCGTGTTCGTTGCAAACCCATCGTGTGTACAATGTGAGGATCTGCGTGTGTGCTCAAGGGAGGTAGGTTGGAGGCAAGGTGCCACTTAATGAGTTTATGCCGTTTTTGTGGCTCACTCCTTACAATGCAGCCCTGCATACATTTAAATTTTGTGACTCACTCCTTACAATGCAGGCCCAGTGTCAAAACACAATGGCGTGCAGTGAAGAGCAATTATTTTTATGTAAAATATATGATGTCATGTCTGTCTTATGATCCGCCTTTCACAAGCCACACTTTAGGAAACGCTGCCTTAAAAATTCTTCTCCTTCCTTCCTTTCACAATGAAATGCCAAAGCAATCACTGGGAGTGCGGGGCCCGATTAAGCCACCGTATATGGTAATTCAAGCAATGGCCACACCTAGTCTTGAAATGGCATGCATGCGTACTCTGATTGGGGAACAGAATGGGGGACTGTGATACTTTTTCCAGAGTCCGCTGCCCTTTTGAGGCAAAATCCTTAAATGGTAGCAGTCCTACTGTGCATGTGCAAAGGGTCCTATCTTCTTTCTACTTGAAATCAGCTGTTCCTGTTTCTTTGAATATTGACTGGGGGCAAATGCATGTAGAGATCGGCCTTTGATCGAGCAGGGAAATGGAGTCTCGCGGCCAGTTGTGCTCTGAGAAGTCTTGCTGCGCGCCCCAGCCCCTACACACTATGGTAATGAAGCCTTTTCCCTCTAAACTAAGTACAGCTGGATTCAGAGTGGAATTCAGGGCGCATTTGTTCCCTGTCTCTTTAATCAAGTTTTTCCCTCCTGTTCCCTCGCTATGCCCATTCATTAA
Organism: Anguilla rostrata; assembly: GCF_018555375.3. Taxonomy (NCBI): domain Eukaryota; kingdom Metazoa; phylum Chordata; class Actinopteri; order Anguilliformes; family Anguillidae; genus Anguilla; species Anguilla rostrata. Next base: position 14,686,834 of record NC_057941.1, on the reverse strand, counting down.
GCTCTTTCTGGCCGCCAGTGTGTAGCAAAGGAAGCGCCATAATGAGTCCTCATAGGGACCAAATTGAGGCGCAGGTGTCATGTTCAATGAAAAAAGGACATATATATTTCTATTTATATATCCTGTAGGAGTGCAGAAATAATTGCCAACACCAGTTACTTTTGATATTTACGGAGTCAGGTCGGTGGAGAACAAAGGAATGGGCTGCTACATCGAGAGGCACGGGCAGAAGAAGCATTGCCATGGAAAGGGTGCTACGTGTTAATTAGAAGTGATTTCCTTGAGCTTTCTACCTTCACAACAAGTGAGTTACGGCTTAATTAGTGCGGGGTGAAACCTTTGGCATTAACCTGCAGCATGCTCGGACTGCACCATTGCACTGGAAAAGGGTGGCCCTCCCTGCTTTCACACTTAATGAACGGAAATAGCAAGTAATTTTGACATGATGATAATTAATGAATGGTTTAGGGTAAATGCTAAAAGTTGCCTTCTAAGCGTAATAGAAAAATTGTTTTTTTGTCCATGTACCGAACAGGATATTTTGACAAGAGTATGTCAGATATGCCTTATTTCCTTTGTATTAACAGGCCAGACCCTGGGACATGAAACAACTGTTGTCTGAAAAAAAGGGGGTGGGGGAACATTGTGTAATACTGTGGAATTATCTTCTAAGAGGCCTAAAACAAATTGCAGAGTGGGAAACGGAATGCTGGTGTTCATTTTCAAAGCATTAGCTACATTTTTTTTTTCCACAGTGGGTTGTTGGTAATAATTTTCAAGTGATAAAGATCAATCCACCACTGTCACATAAATGGTAAATGCACTTATTGCCCTGGCTTTAAGGGAGATGAGAGTACACAGGAAGTCATATCCCAGAGCACTTAAACGACCACAGGTTTTCCTGCCAGTGTAGAGGTTGTTGTTACATTCAAGGTCATGTGGACAGGTTGTCCGTTGGTGGAATACAGAGTGATCTCACTTGAAGTTAAATGAAGGAACATATGAAATATATTTAGTGAGCTCCATTATATTATATATTTGGCTCTGCCCTCCACAAGATTTGTAATCAAACTATTTGCATGCGATTAAAGTGCAGATTCTCAGCTTGTGCAGTATTCCTACACATTTTGGTATGGAAATCGTCGTACATCACTAGTCGTCTGTCTGAACGACTGTCACTAGCGCAAACATAATGACATCAAACGGGGTTAGATGAAACAGAATAGGTGACCTGGGGATGTTCTAATCACTACACGTCAAAATTTGATTGGCTGATGCATTTTCACTCGTTTTTTTAAATCCAGTATGAAATTGAGTGTAGCAGGCAAATCGTTGCTAGCCCTCAAGGGGCTGGAACAGCAAGAATCACTCAGAGTGGAAATTCCTTGCCAGGCATCTTTGGAAATCGCACAGTTATGAAATATGCTCCAATAACATGACAAGGAATCAATTCAAAATTTCCTAATAAACTGGCTATTTATGAACTCAAAGGTAGATAATTATTTCATTTATAAACACAGATTTAATCCTAGAAATTATATTTCTGCTATTTTTGTTGGGTTAACACAGCCCTGACGATCTGCCAGTGCGTATACTGTATATGTGTATGTATAAACCTATATACACACTCTGTACTCCAGCACATTATATTTGAAATTAAACAATGGCTAGGAGGTTAAAACGCTGTGACTGTCAGCTTAAATTTGGGCATTTACATCCATACCGGGTGATCCGTGTAGGAATTGCAGGCTTTTTATACATAGTTCCTCCCATTGTTAGTTTGCATACCTGAAGCCACAGTCATATCACTCGGCAGAATAGCTGGTTATATATGTGAAGTTGAAGTTGTAGCATTTTCGAGACTTTTTGGATCAAAAAAAAAAAAAAATAGATGGCCTATGGGAGAAATGAATGGCATTTTCCTAATTCCTTCAAAACTATGTATAACATTTGGATGTTTGTATGTTAAAAAGGAATTCTTTTCACCAGTTTTTACTATATAAAACTTTATGGCCGATACAATAATTGCAATAATTTCTGCAAATCACCTAACTTCTGCGTGCAATGGTAGAGCTAAAACAGGTGTATCATGACTTTGAACTAACTTACATTTCTGCAGTAGGCTTTGGTAGTATATGCATACCTATATGGTATGTGTACTTGATAAAGTGGGGCATAAACATCACTAATTAAATATGCCTTGAAGTGCGTGCTTGATGCTAGTCAGTTATCGGTGTGTTTAATAGCACGATTAATAGAACACAACCATGCTCTCATCCTGTCTGGACTTTCCTTCTCAGACGGGATTCTCCTGTTAATGCATCCGAGAGCACAACAACAGTCTGGCATTTTGTAAGAAGATATGGTGTGATAACGATATGGTACGTTGTCATTAGCCAGCAATAGTAATAAGCTTCGTTTTGCCTGCCAGGTGGGCGTTCCCATGACTGAGTGATGTCGTGTGGAGACTATGAATAGGAAGACAGAGCTCTTTTTGGCTGGCAGCTGATTGGACAACCCTTATGTATAACATTAGCTTTAAAGTATTTCCCCAGCAATGAGAATCCACATCAGTCCGCATTCATTTTAAATTACTTTTTATATGAACTCTGGCTAATAGGGATGCCTTCTGTGCAATACTCTGACAATTCATTTTGATGCATTTATACTTGATAAAACTTATTGGTGGTTTTGTCGTTTGCGTTTTTGATCATTGCAAGTGTCCCTTCAGTAATGTGTACAGTAAGTCCCTGCAGCAAGTGTCTCTACATTGTTTATTGCCTCTACAGCAATGGAGAAAGAGAAGTTGTTTGGAATAAAATTATTTTCTTTCTTTTCCTGGCCTTCCTGGCCAGCAGTATGGCAGAAGAGAATCAGACAGTTGCATGGGACAATAGGCAGGGGTTTCCCTGACCACATATTACCTTTCTTATCATTTGTAGAACTCTTTTGTCAATGATAGGATGATGTAAACCCCACATCGGCCAATTTACTCCGTTTCGGAAAAGACAAATATGCAGTGAGCAAAAAGGGTCATCTAAGTTTTCACTTATGAATCTGACAAGGTACTGCCGCCTACTTTCTCCCCTGTTTAATTTTGTTCTATACTTTTCTTTCCACTCCCACATCCTTTATCAGTGTTGTAAAAGAGACAGTTTAAAAGTTGACTGCGGTATGCCTTTGAACAGATCAGACGGATCTGTGGTATGCAGATCGCTTTTTTTTATCTGAAATTGTGAAGTTAAAAATTCCCTGCCGTGTCAGCCCTTTTTGGCTCACCATCGTTCAGTTTCTCTTATGCATATTAAAACATCCTGAAATTAATAAATCGGTATATTTTTACACAATTTCAACCTTACACTGTGTATGATTTTCTGACCTCCCTGATTTTGAAGGCTTAGGTCTGACGGCGTTGTTTATTTCTGGGTGGTGGTGGGGTCGGGGGGTTGAATTGAAGGTTAAAATCAGTGCTGTGCATGTGCTTTAATGCAAATTCTTCTTTTGTGCCTTTTGTGTAGAATGATATTTCCATTGCAAAAGCAACATGATTTTCCTTTCCGCCTAATTAAATGCCACTCTCTCTCTCTTTCTCTCCCACTCAGACGGAAAATTATTCCATTGACTCCAGCTACATGAACAGTAGAGCACACCTCATTAAAAGGTATGTCTTGATTAGAAAATCTGAATTGTTCATTTGTTGCAGCACAAAAATCTCCTCTATGCCGGCAGGCAGGTGAACCCACGCATTATGTAAAATAACTGCTTGGGACGTATTTGTCATACAATATGTGCACGACTAATCAGTTCTTTTTTGCACAACATAAACATTTTATTATATATCAAATACAATCAATTACGTTTAGTTTTTTACGACATCCTATTAAAAGATCAATCGGGACGGAATGAACATTTCAATACCAGTATGCCAGAGTGCACCTGGAGCCTTTGCAAGGACAAACGCATTAATGTCCGCCTTCATCGGTGCAGATATGGTATCTGGGCTGTGTTTGCAAAGCTGGAGGACTAGTCCAGATTCCTCTGTTTGAGCTGGAGATGGGGAGCGGTGGAGGAGCCGGCCTGAACGTGCTCGCCGGGCCACCCGCAGTTTTCCGCTGCTGATGAGACCTGCTGGAGGGCTGTAATTTGTGGCACAGCTGCAGCGAAACGTGCCGGCCTTCCTTTGCGCCAGGCAGACGTGTGCTTTTTAAAAGCCCGTTCCTGCAATTTTCCTTCCGAAAAAAACAAGATTGCCCGTGTTTATGTAAACAGCCCTGAGCCGCCTCTGAAAACAGCTTTCCCCCGCCGAGGCCCGGGCCCGGGCCCGTGTTTTGGGACAGGTGCAATTTTATTGATAACATCAGAAAGCTGGCATTGCCTCTGCCTCGGTCCTAGCCATCGTATGGCCAAATAAAGGCAAGGCAGTGAAATCTGTTCTTGTTCGGCATGTGGTCTGCAAAGCAACATGCTCGTGCTCACATTTATATTGTATTGTATTTCTCCACTCCTTTGAGAAAGAGGTTGTATTTGGGTAGGCGGCGGTGGTGGCAGGGGTTTGGGTTGAGGGAGTTGCATTCAAATTAAAGGAACGGCTTTTTTATTGCCTGTTGGTGCTGAGCAAGACATTAGTGCAGTCCAACGCTTTGCTCCCCAGATTTACTTCTGTAGCTGTCAGCACATGCAGAGCATTACACTGGAATGGCGACTGTGGCCGTCCCTGTACAGAATGCACCCAATCGCAAGCTGTCCTTCTTACACGGTTAACATGTTCCTCCTCCAATCACAGATGGTGGCATTTTGGTCCAGACTGTAAAACGAGCTACATAGCTGAATCTCCAAGTCAGGAGTCGCTCATGTTCCCCGGGTTTGATCAAGGGGTGGTGGAGAGCATGCAGTCAGTCAGGGCGTTGCTTTAGCTGCATTACTCCAACCTGTAATCAATCAGACGGCCGTGGCAACCCTGGCTGGGCAGGGGAGGAGTTAAAGTAAAGGGTCCAGGGATGGGAGGGAAAAGGACAGGGAAAGACAGAAGCAGCGGACATTATCTGATAGAACCTGATGTGACAGTAAATCAGCGTTTCTCCCCTTCCTTCCCCTCTCCCGAACGCTCCAGCACGTCGACGTTCAAGGACTTGGAGGGGAACAGCCTCAAGGACAGCGGCCACGAGGAGAGCGACCAGACCGACAGCGAGCACGACGTCCAGCGAGCCCTGTACGCTGACACCGCTGTCAACGACGTGCTGAATATGAGCGTGCAGCCCAACGCCAGCCAGGTGCCAGATCAAGGTAAGATGACCTTTCCTGTTCACGCACACAATAAGAAAATCGCAGCTGCCTGTTCAGCCATCTTACGCCACCCCCCGATTCTGCATCTGCGCCCTGTGAGATATTAATCATAACAGGGCCAACAGGTCTGTCCAAATAACTTCCAAATATGATTGGACAACTTCAGGAAGGAAAAGAAAAATGACAATGTATAATCATTATCTGTGATTTCCAAATATGGTACTCGCGTTTGGATACAGCCCTGCTTTATGCTGTTTCAGCTAAACAGAGATTGCTGTATGCTTGTTTGTGTCAGCAAACACAAACAATATGGAATTTTTTGGCATTTTGCAAATGCTTTTATCCAGAGCAACTTAGACTGTTTTACATTATATCCATTTATACAGTTGGATATGTGCTGAAGCAATTCAGGTTAAGTACCTTGCTCAAGGGAACAATGGCACTGCCTGAGGATCAAACCTTTATTTTCCAGTTTAGTTGGTACCAAACTGCTGCCATAATAGCAAGTATTTTAAGCAGATGCAGTAGGACACTGCTTTATTCTGTTAAAGAAGCACATTATGGGTCCAAACACTGACTTCTAGTTTCAGCTCATTTTATTGGGATTCTGCTTACACAAGCTTTTGAATTCTATGGGAAATCTATATTCCATACTGCTTCCCCTTACCTTTTTTTTTCACTGTCTACATTTTAATCCTCCGGCTCCTAAGAAAGAGAAGCTTAATGAGCGCAGGTAAAGAAGAAAATTAATTTTCACTTTTTTCCCTTCTAACTCTGCCCCCCGGCTAAGAAACACTTTATCAAATTCATTTCTAAAATAATTTATGAAAACAAATGCCACACTCTTGAAAGTGTGTATTGGCTTGAAAACCAATTAGGCACTTGGATCATGTGCCCCTGTGGCAAATCTAGCTGTCTAATTACCTGGTCATTTTTTTTCTCCAAGACATATCACTACAAAGTGGGAAAAAGTTTCTAAAAGAGCATTTGGCTCCCTTCTCACAGCTACTGTTCAAAACTTCAAGCACATGAATTACCATGCATTGCTGAAGAGCGATACAATCTTTATTTGAACTACTGTTTTGAAGTTATGTTTAATGCGTAAACCTGCAAGGCTCAGGCAAGGAGGTTTTCTGTGAGATACAAGCATGATTTCATACTGGGGTTTCCCAAATGTTGAATTTCAGAATCTGTCAGAAATTATTTAAACAGCTGCATTTTTAAAAATCTGACAATGAGACCCAGGCAAATATACACAACACAAGAAACAAAATTCTATCGAAGTAAAATACAGTAAATAAAAAAAAAAACATTTAAAAATTTCATAACAAAGACTTTTGGGTCTGGTAGGTTTATGCAATGTCTGTGGACAGCCCCACTCCCATTCCAGCCTCTACTTTTTACCTACTGCTGTATCAAAGGGAGGAGCAATTTATTTTCAAAGGGAGGAGCAATTTTATTTTTGAATGGAAGAGATTGGCTTTTGGCCATAGCTGTAGTGAGAGTTGTTTGTATATATGAAACTAATTTGTAAAAGACAAATTAGTTTCATAGCCATTACAGAGTGACCAGACTGATTATGTGTGAGAAGTGCAAGATGAAATGATCAGAGTTGGATGGAAATGACCTCCCGCCCTGGGCTCAGTGATTGCTTTAGTCTTTAGAAGTAACACACTAATAAAACACTTGCAATGCCTTTAACTCCAATGCATCCATCCATCCATCATTTTTCTAAACCACTCGTTGCTGGTCAGGGTCATGGGGGCGTGCTAGAGTCTATCCCAGCATGCAGTGGGCGAGAGGCAGGAATACACCCTGGAGAGGTTGCATATCCATAGCAGTGCCCACACACCATTCACTCTCACATTCATTACTACCAAGAATTTTTCGAGTCTCCAGTTAGCCCACTGCATGTCTTTTGACTGTGGGAGGAAGCCAGAATAGCCGATGGAAACCCACACAGACACAGGGAGAACATGCATACTCTATACAAACTCCTATTCCCTGCACCACCGTGCTGGCCCCTTCAACTCAATTTGAAAATACGTTTCAGGCAGCAGATGTTGAATACTAACAATGAAAAAAATGGTGCGTGATGTGAATTACTGTGTGTGTGTGTGTGTGTGTGTGTGTATTTTCAGAGGCGTGCACATCTGATACATCGGGGCATATGATATGGCATATGATGATTGTAGGGTCTGCTGTCAGAATTACTGTCCATTCAAAAACGGAAAATGAGACAATGCAGCTGATGTGCATTAATTATTATAAATCAGCAGGCATTCATCATTAGCATCATTCGCTGTCTGCTGGGGATACTTCAGAACCGAGGTTTGCTTCTCTGGAAACAGCAGCAGATTTTTAAACGGAGCAGTTGCCAAAGGACATGAAAACAAGCTGCTGTTATAAGGTCTTCCTTCTGCTGCTATTTGCAGTTTTTGTGCGTGTAAGGAAACAAACAATCAGGAGAAGCAGGTAATACCCCCTCTCATCCGTGCCCCAGGGCCTCTTTACAATGTAAATGTTGTTCTGACAGAGTCATGCAGAAGTGCTGTGTGCACAGAGGACATTTTGTTGCCTCTACTTGTAGAAGCCTCCTCCCATCATTAAACCCATCATTAAACATTCAGAGCAGTTCACATCTCGGAAGCCCTCTCATGTTTTGTTCCTTCGTAAGAAGCAGACATGTTTGCTTGCTATTTTCTCCATGCTTCCCTTTTTATTTTGACCATGTCCTGTACATTTTTTTCCCCACTCTGTCTTCAATATCACAAATCTAGCTCTGCAGCATAGCGTGAGTCATACCACCTGCCCATTAGATATGTCAAATCACAGTCCTTGTGGATGATTGTCGAGAAGCCTGTGACTTTCTGGCCTTGGAGTGCTTTGCTGTGAAGATGTGACACTAATGCAAGGGGTGGGAGAGGCTGACAGAATGAATCACATATCCATTGTATGTTAGTGCCCTGACAGATTTTTGACGGTGGACTGTAGAAAGGGGTACCAATAGCATTTCTCATTTCCACTGATTGCCCCACATCCTCCCATGTCCAGAAGATTAGTTGTGCTCATAGCCTCTTCAGAAATGGGAAGAAACAAGTTATTGAGGATGAGTTGAATTACATAAGATAGATATATAAGACATAATGTTTCAACAGCAGTGAAGTGATTCATAAAATTAAGTAAAGTTTTTTTCTTCTTTTTTGTAGTGAAGTGATATTCCATTTGTGAGAATGTGAAATCAGATTAATTTCACAAAAGCCGAAAGGATAAGTTACTCACTGTATCTCATCTTCCTGTTATGGGATTCATGCCAATAAAAGCTTGTTAGCTAAATCCTTGAGATAATGGTTAGAATGTTCAACACACTAGCTTAAGCACTGTGAAAGCCCATTACTGCTGTTGGAGACCATGGTGTCAGGAGCCATGGGGTGTTTTAACAAATGGGCTCCCATCTGTTGAGCAGCGTAGCTAGCTCAGGGTCGGGTTCTAGTACAGTATGTGCGGTTTGCCAAATCTCAAGTCTCAAGACGCATGTGCTCGGATGTCTCTCCTATGCCTTATTTGCATTTGATTTGCTGTACTTTTTTTGGGTTCAGCTTCGGGGGGCCCATTCTAAGTGGTGATTTTTTTTGGAGATGGGTCGTCAGTAGAGCACAAGAGTCGAAAGCCATCGTAGAGGACACAGAGAAGCTCGATTAACATCAGCTGGGTAGGAGCTTTGCTAGACCCTCCCCAACCACCATCCCCCCCCCCCTCCACCCCCACCGTTCCCTCGCTGCCTCTTTAATCAGCGGCCCCAGTCCTTCCCTTATTCCCTGCGCATATCGGGCTGCGTCTCCCGCGCTTCTGCCGCCCGGCGCACCGCGCCCCATTACAGCTCATAATCGCTGGGGCCTCGCTGCCCTTAATTGATTCCGAGTGCCTTCCATTTCCTCTCCCATGGCTGAATATCTAATCCATAAATACACACTTCTGAACGCCGCGCGATTCGCGCCGCCACTTCTCATCTGGAATTAGGGAGCCGATAAGGCGGCTTGGCGCGTCGGCGCCACAAACGCGCCCCAGATTCCACGTGGCGGCGTCTTCGGTCTGAAGCCCTTGTGATCTGCTAATGAAAATGCTGACAGGTGTCAACAGCAGGAGAGCGAGAGGAAGGAGGCTGCAATGACAGTCCTTCAGACAGCGCGGTTGAAGTCTCATAAACAAATCGAAAGGTCAAAAAGAAAAAAAAAGTACAGGAAATGAAATGATCGTCTTTCTGACAGATGTCTTGTTTATATACTTATTTATTTTTTTATGCTCTCTCCAGCTTTTAAAGGTGTCCCTGGCAGCTCTTGGTGCTCATGCTTGGCTGCGGTTGAGGCTGAAATAAATGTGAAAATGTTAATCACTGAACTTGGTCACAGCATTGCCGCATAAATAAACCTCTCTCCTCTGATCTGCTAGAAATGACACTTTCCCCAGTATCATTTTTGTGTATTGATTTGCTGTGTGTGATCTGATACCTGATCTAAAAGTGGAACACAATATGCATCCTGCATTTAAGTTATAGATTAAAATTAATATGCTTATTCCCTGATAATGAAGTGAAGGCAACTTACTATATCCTTGCGAATGCAATAATGCCATCACTCACTTATTAAAGAGGTCAATAGGAGACCTCTGTTGGTGCACTTCTTGATTAAATCTAATTCTTGTCTGAGGATATTTTTCCAGGCTCACGGCTCTGTAAAAATGCTGATATACGGTATTTGATTGGCACTCTTTGAGATGGGGTCAGCATGAAAATGACGTGTGCAGTAGGGAATTTCATTAAAAATGATTTATTTAACTCAGACATTTTCCCACGTCTGCACAAGTGTCGTCAGCTTGATAGTTTATCTTCAGTTTATGTGCGGCTATTTATCCATTATTAGAAGTGTTTGATTTAGGGTGGGTGTATGGTTCTGTCGTCAAAATCCACACACTTAAAATCTGCCTTTCCATTTTTGTTGAAAAACTCAGGGTTATCAATCTTTTATTACCTTTCACTTTATTTCTCATGGCTCATGCCTATATATTGTTTCATTTTCCAACCCTTCTAATTCATAATGCTTTAGTATCAGATAAAATTACTTTAGATATTTAGTGGTACTGATGGAAGGAATATAGGGACCCTCCTTTCTTTTATTTTTTTAGATAGATACTCTGCCCCCTTTATATATTTTCCCTGTTGTATTCAGACAGGGAAAGCAGAGAGGGTTACTGACAGGGATGGAATCACTCTCACAGTACAGAACTTTCCATGGCCGGGATTCGAACCCCCAGCCAAACAGGAGGATTCGTATATCGGCTGTGAGTCCAAAACCCTACGGGCTGCCCACACTTCTACCTTGACCCACACATTCTACGCAAACAAGTGCAGCCAGTGCCCACGTGTTTGACTGAGATGGTAATGCACAGTTATGCAGCATTGCCATTTCACTTCACCAAAAGGGCATCAGCCCTCCTACATCCACTTGAAGGGCCAACTGCAAATAACCATTTAGAAGGGATTTAAACCTCTAGAGCTTGAGACCACTGAACTCTATTAGTACTGTAATAGCAGCCTTTCCAGTTCTACCATAGTTCATTGCATTTACTGTGTATGATGTCTGAAATATATCAGAGGGGAAGTACAGAGAAACAGGTTATTGGGCTGGCAATGGGTCCTCCATTTTGGCTCTCTCCTGATAAATATATTTTGAAGAAGTCAAAATCTCGTTGGTCCAAATCAGCAGGTACAAGTAGTTCATTTATGAACACGACAAATTGTTAGATTTGTAGATTCTTTTTTGCTTCATGTTCAGCAGGAATGCTGCAAGGTCAAGCCCCTCCAAACACCATGAAAGATAGAAGAGAGATGGGTGGAATAAAGGCTTAAATGAAGGAATAAAGAAGTCCCCTTGTCTGGGGAAAAATAATGGATTAATGCTTTAACCCTCCTGTTGTTTTTGGATCAATATGACCTGAAAGTGAAAAAAGGCAGAACTCAAAGGTTTACCACTTTGATCTTCAATGACTTTTCCAAAAAATCTATCAATGATCTTCTGATTTGCCTGCACAAAAAATGTTACACATAGGTGCTTTGGGTCAGTATGGCCCATGTAAGACTTTGAAGGAAGTGTTTGGGTCAGTGCACTCACATTACATTTTTTTCTCAATGCTACACACACACACACACACACACACACACATATATATAATGGACAAGCCCCTTTGTGCCTGCAGAGGATGCTATGTTAGGGCAAGTATCTGAGATATCATGTGTTACTCACAAACAGTTTTTGGCTTGTGAGTGGCACTATTTTGAACCAATCAACTGTCTGAGCAACCTTCTGAGCAAAGTGTCAAGTATGTGAAAATAGGCCAAAGAGCTGATGTTCGGACCTCTACCCCACAGAATATCGTCTACTTTACATTTTACTACACATGTGACTGAACCTAAAGCCTGTTGGTGGCTCTAGAAGCACCAATAATGTGTTTGCATAGTTGCAAAATTTTGTTTGGCATATCAAAAATGTCATTTGATATCTTTTGATAAAAAGTGCCAGACTTGTTTTAAATTTACTTGTGAATTTACTGACTGTTCACAGCACACTTTGGTTGTAGATGGCCCTATACATCAAAATAATGTCTGTCTTTTGGAATTGAGTATTTGGCTATATACATTACAGGTGGATGAACAAGCATGTTATTTTTTTAGGCTCTACACCCAATAGCCTGCCTCCTGTGGCAGAATAAACAAAGACAAAATAGGCCCGATGAGATTCTAGGTTTAATTTTTTAGTCAAAGCCAGAAGTTGGGCACAACTGACTTATCGTAATGAGCTACGATAAATCAGCAATACTAGTGTAATGATCAAAATAATTGTATGATTGTCAGGTGAATGTCATAAGCTACTGTACATTAGATTGGGGTGATGTTTGCTTGATAGCAAGCCACATTTTCAAGCCACCTGCGTATTTGCGTGTGTATAATATGAGCAACAACAAAAAAAAAACATCTATCAAAACGGTTGCGTAAACATTTGAACTATAATTATTTTGGAATGTTCAGCCATATTGTTGATTGGCTGAGTGTACATCAGTCAGAGACAGTAAATGATTCTGTGACCAAATAACATTGAATCCCATTGCTTCTAGTCTGTAGATTTCACATGAATGCAGTTGATTTTCTTGTAAAATGATGTGGTTAGTCCCTGGTGGCACCAGGCTGTTCTGGCCCTGATCAACTGTGCAGACTGCTTAGGGTCAAAAGGGCACCCTGAACCATATGCATTCAGCTCTCAAACATGGGCAGACTCCATCATGGAGAAGCCTTGACTGCAGTCTGGCATATTCAGCAATGTGACAATTATGTGTGAATTTAAATTTAATTCAATATTACTCCATATTAAAAGTTATAGTTTGGCACAGAAAAATGGCATTGTTTAGTAAGTGCTGTTTTGCAGTTTATTAATCCCCAAATGGAAATAATTTTATTTTCATCAGCAGCTAACAACACATGAAAAAACACTGAAATGAGCCAAAACAAACAAAAAAAAGTAGTCTGTACAGATATGCCAGATGATGCTATGTAATCATTTAATCCATACCCTGCATGTTCTGGCTGCCTACGGTCTTGAAAACGACAAAAGACATGAATATGATGCTGACTTAGAATCATTAAAAATCCTTATTGCCACAAATCCCTTAGAGGGGAAAGAAATGACTCCCTAAAGTGTTAATTTGCTCTGCTGCGACCGAGTACCGAAATGGATGTCATTTTACTGTGGCTGACTGTGGAAAAGACTGAATTGCCTGTTAGAAGGTTGTGATGGAATATTGTGTCCATTGGCTGAGCGACCATGGCTGACATTGCCTTGCGTGTGCCTTCTCCCGAGACTGTCCTATCATGGGGATGCAGGACAGTGTTTGTAATTTGCCAGAATTCTCCACTGAACTAATTTGCTCAGAATACTCGAATGCAGGTCAGTGTAATAGTATGGAGGTTTCCTCACACTGACATGCCGACTCTCTGGACGGCCAGTGTCAGGGTCCCAAGCCCCTGCCTGTCTGCAAGCACTCTGCATGTCCCAAGCAACCCTGTTCACCATACTCCCATGACAGCAGTTCTCTACCCCCTCCCATTCCCTCCCCCCACCCCACCCCCTAGACTTCAGAGTCTGGCAGCTTTCCGACAGCGAGCGACAGCAAAACACCTTTCGCTTCAGCACTCTCTGAGGATATTTACTCTCTTAAGCTTGTACTTGTATTTACTCTCTTAAGCTTGGAAAGCACTTTGAGCTGCATTTTAATGTATGAAAGGTATTATATAAATAAAGCTATTATTATTATTATTATTATTATTATTATTATTACTACTACTACATAGCATTTATTGAACAATGACACATCCTTGGCCAAGCTGTTATTTTTAATAGTCATCATATATGCATGTAATTTTACTTCACTGGAAATGCAATAGATGCGTTACATGCATCATACAAACGTTCAGGCTCACGCAGTGGAGTCACGGAGAGCTTTCCTGAATGTGGCGTTTCATGGCAATATTCAATTGCTCTTCCTTTGAAGGGGAAGATTAAGCCCGCACGCCGCGCTGTTTAAGGAAAATCAGCCGCCTTCTGACAAGTACATTGTAGTCTGCAGTTTTCTGCCCAGAATACAAACAGGCATTTGTCACTGCAGCTGGGGAGGGAGCGAGGCTCCCTCACTGCGGCAAAGTGCGCGCGTTTATTTTCCCGAACCCTACCCACGGACCGTACGCAGGGTGTGAACCGAGACACAGACTGAGACGAGCTTGTGTACCTCATGATCGAATCCCGCGAGTAACAACATCTTTTTTGCATTTTTATTTATTTATTTTTTGCTGCATTTAGATTTTTTTTTTTGTTCTGTCACCTCTGCCCTGGGGCTTCATGCCTTATTTGTTACGAATTGCAGCGCTACCAATTAAAATTTGCTACATTAAATTCAACTCAAACTTTAATGTCCTGTCTCTGAGCTGTAATTACAGCGGCAACAAAAGGTTACCACCCTGGGTAGCTGGCATTTTCATATCCAGCTTCACTCATGTATATTCATACGGAATTATTTCTTTAAAGCCAATTTATTCGAAGTAGGGGACTTTTATTTGCATGGAAAGTGTTCCGTGACCTGCAGAAGATGGCAGACATTTTCTCTGCGGGATGAGCTGAGAGGTGGTGACGGTACTATGTACGGAGCCCTCTAGGAGCACGGCACCTGCCTTATCAGTGCCCCCTATGCCTCCAGTCTCTGCTGTATTCAGACATGCTCTCCATTTTGAATGTGGAAGCAGATTCCTTTGTCCGCTCACCACATATTATATGGTTGCGCTTGCGCTGAAATAAAGGTACAGTGGTACTTTTTTGTTCTTCACAGAACAAAATCTACCTTGAAAGTGCAATAATGTTCTACTTGGGTACAAACGAAAAAAGGTACAAATTAATTATGCATTTCTGGCTAGGGGGATAATTTTATGTACCGTAGGGTACCACCCCAGTCACAAGCGTTTGCTCCTTTATAGGCACTCTTTTATACATTTTTTTCTGAGTGAAAGGAATGGATGTAGGCAGATCATTAAACGTTGATGAAAGATTCAAATCAAAAATGAGGGCTATCAAGAAATTCCTTCGGACCGCTGAGACTTAGGAGGCTCCCTGGGTCATTAATGGTAGATCAGGCTCCAACTCCCCCAACTCCGCGCCGCACCTCCCTCTTTTTACCTCTCCTAGGCAGAAAGGAACATTTTGTCCTGGTTTTATGCAAGCACGAAGAAAGCATAAGGCGTTCTCTGCATTGTGCTTGGCAATGCCCCCCTCCCCCCTTCTCTCTTTCCTTTAGTTTCCTATTTGCTCCCTATGACTTCCTGCTTGTTGCAGACAACAGAAACTCATCTACTTCACCCAGGGCAGCCAATTAACCTTTATGTTTTCGACCCGTCCCCCAACCCCCATGAAAAAAAAAAGATTTTTAAAAATAACAGAAGACTGGGGCTGTAAAGTTTAATGGTGGACAGGAAAGCTTCAAAAGGAAAGCATTAATGATAGTGGTTGTCTCATACATTACTCTTTAAGCCAAAGACAAGACTACAAAACATGGAAGGGAGCAAACCAATTGTCCCAAAAACACAAGACCCTGCCTTCTGCAGTCGACGGCAGCCATACTGCTGTTAATCATTAATGATAAAAATCTGTTGTCTTGTTTGTGCACATCCACTGCTATTGTTTAACACCAACCAAAGTACCAAAGTAAATTAACTTCATAAATAGCCTGAAATAAGCCCTGTTCGATCCGGACCTTAAATGTCCCGTAGCACCAGGATATTTTTATACTAAATACGATTTTCCTTGGGGTGGTTTCCATCCAAATCCCCCTCAATATGAACCCTGCTGCTAACAAACCATTCAGCAGCATCTAATTGACACAAACCCCCAGAGCCTGCAGTGGCCCCTGCCTGACCTGCAGAGGGGGGTCTTTCCTGGCTTGTGCAGAGTGTTGATGGGTGCCGGGAAAAGAGCACCACCCCCACCTCCGATCCTAGTTCCACCTCCTGCTTCCACAGCTGATCTGCAAGCGGGGGGTGGCGCTAAGCTTCGGCTGGCTTCTGTCACTTTCTCTCCAGTCTGCCACGCTCCAAGGTTGGCCAGTTAAGGGCAATTAATGTCACACGTCCCTGGCTAGGAGATCCAGTCGCAAAGGGCACACGCCGGGGGACGCGATCCTGGGTCAGAACATTTTACAATGATTAGTGTTAAAACTCCAGGCTGGGTGAGATGATCTGATCTTAGGTCTGTTCCAGAGGGCAGAAAGCACCTGTGGGAGTGCTCAGGGCTCGGCATGTCCATCTCAATAGCACAAGGTCAGCGTCCCCAGAGAGTTTGATCCCTTCGGGGTAGCGTGTTCCCAGTCAGGTGTGATGCCAGGCCTTATGCGAGACAGCAAAAAAAAAAAAAAAAAAAGTCTGGGTGCCACAGTTACATCCCCACTGCTGTGATGGATTCTACATGCATGGATGACTGCCTGCATTTCAACAGCCTTCATTGTCCTATTTCCACAGATAGATTGTCGAAGGCATAAGAAATGAAATAGAGAAGGAAACGAGTGAAATGAGGAAAAGGGAATGTGTCTACCTTAGCATCATGATAAAACAGAATATGGAGCACTGGAGCCAAGGCTGACACAGAATGTACTGTACATGTCTGAATGACAAGGCACAGTACATTAATTATGTAGTGGTTCTGTATGAGCTGTCAGGAGCATTTCAGAGGGAGATGTGGTCTATTCGGTGCTGCACTTGTACTTCTCTTCACCCAAAGTAGTCATCTGTAAAGATTTTAAACTACGCATTTAAATATTTTGTGCTCATGCAGGACAGCGACCCATGTGAATCGTAAAATTTTAAATAGTGTGTAATTTTTAATTTTATAGATTTTGTTGTGAACTAACAAATGTATTCTATTATTATTATTGAAAAGTCATATATATATATATATATATATATATTAGGTGTCTAAGCCATGTTATAGATAACTTGCTGTTGTCTTTGTCACTTTGTCACAGTGCTCTGTGATGAAACATATGCATATAATACTGTTTTAAACATTCAAGTTTCACTGTAATGGAAAATGGTCTCTTGAAGGCTAATCACAAACTACCTATACCTTATGTGATGTTTGTTTGCATTTTAAGGACTAACAAATATCATAGTACAGTTTAATAGTACAACCCCATCCATCCTTACTGCTGAACAGTGTCACAGAGGGGCTAGAGCCTATCCCAGCATACATTTGGTGAAAGGCAAGGAAACAGTCTGGACATGGGAAGAACATGAAAAAGGTCCTCGGCCAGGATTTGAACTTGGTACTTTTTGCTGTGAGGTGACGGCACAGCTCACTGCACCACCGTGCTGCCAAAGTCCAGACCACACATAACATTATTTGACAAGCTTTCTTGCTTATAGGTTGCTACATTGCTATATTGCAAATAAGTTGTGGGACCAAAGTTCCAGGATTGGTTCCTCTTCGGCTGAACAAAATTACGCTGTGGTTTACAATGATACATTGGTGAAACAAGCCTCGCTACAGTATTGCAGTTTAAATTGGATTATTTTTCCCTTTTTTTTGGTAGGCTTTAAAGCACTTTGTTTTTGTTTGGTGCCCAGCTGCTGGAACAAGAGGCATTGATTCGTTGAGCTCAGGTTACAATACATCCGGAAGGTTCCTATCAGACTAGCAGATGTATTGAAATTATTTTTTAAAGATAAAACACAGGATACATTCAACATTAAAAACAAAACAAAGAAAACATAATAGTAGAATAATAGCAGTATAATGAGAAACTAAAATGAGTTTCAGTCCAGGGCATATTGTAGTATATCTCTTGGCTCATTTATGTAGCATATAGTGTACATGCATTGATACATTGATACAGTACATACACATGCACACACATCAGGCAGGGATGTATATGTAGCTGTGCCTCCTTCATAATTCTCTCGTGGTTTAATATGAGTGTGTGTCAGGTGAAATTTGCTAAGAATTCTGTAAAAAAAGAGTCTCTCACTTTTTTTACAGACCTCAGTAAAGCTTCACTCCCACTTTGCACTTTTATCGTTCTGAGATTGCTTCATCAGCACATTGCTTCATCAGCACAAATTCAAAAATATTTAGTATAAAAGTATTAATCTGGCTAAATACAAATGGTTGCTGACATTAGTGAATATCTTTCCTACAATAATGGGTTTTAGAGCCAGGAAGACTGGTCTTGGGGTTTCACATGTGGGAGATTCTTATTGCTTGTTGTCAGTGAAAGATAACTAATAACTACACATTAGAGTGTCATATTATTGGTCAACCTGAAGTAAAACTGCTGGCCAGGAGATTAGAGAGAGTATATGTATGTGTACAGCAATGTCCCAAACACAACTATTTTCTTCCCTGAAACTATTTAAGGTCTGTTTTGTCCCCCTACTTCTCATAGATTCGAGGCATTAGCTGTGAATTAGGTAGATTGCTCAGTCAAGCTTAAATACAGATTGTTTTTGTTAGAGCATACTAAGATTTCCTCAACAATGAAAGGCTTCGATGAAGCACATCACCTTCAAAGCATGCAGATGACATCCACTGATTGCGTTTGTGTGTGTGTGTGTGTGTGTGTGTGTGTGTGAGAGAGAGAGAGAGAGAGAGAGAGAGAGAGAGAGAATTAGTAGCCTTGCAAGGACTTATACAGTTAGCTCGAAAATTTTTGGGACAAAAACATATTTTTTCTTGATTGTACTCCACAATTTTGTCAAACTATTCATGTGTGATTATACTACATTGTCAGTTTTAATTCAATTCAATGGCATTTTCATACATTGTGGTTTCACCATAGAGAAATTACAGCAATTGTATACATAGCCCCCCATTCCAGGGCACCATAATATTTGGGACAAATTGCTTCACAGGTCTTTCTGGTTAGTCAGGTGTGTTCAATTGCTTCCTTTATGCAGGCATAAGAGAGCTTTCAGTATCTAGTCTTCATTAAAGGATTTTGATTGCCTTTGGGGTCTGTTGCTGGCTTTTATCAACATGAGGGTCAGAGTCGTGCCAATGAAAGTCGAGGAAGCCATTATGTGGTTGAGAAAAAAACAGTCAGAGACATATGCCAAACCATTGGCTTTCTAAAACCAACTGTTTGGAACATCATTAAGTAGAGAGCACGGGTGAGCTCAGTAATTGCATATGACCTAGTGGACCAAGGAAGGTCTCTTCAGTTGATGACTGAAGAATTCTCACCATAATGAAGAAATACTCTCAAACACCTGTCCAAAAGATTAGAAACTCTCTTCAGGTGGCAGGCGTGAATGTGTCACTGACTACTGTCCACAGAAGACTTCACAAGCAGTACTACAGAGGCTACACTGCAAGATACAAACCACTAGGTAACCACAAAAACAGGATGGACAGGTTTCTGCTTGATAAAAAGTATGTACCTTAAAGAGCCTGTGGAGTTCTGGAAAAAGGACTTGTGGACCGATAAGACCAAGAGTGATGGCAAGAGAAAAGTGTGGAGGCCAAAAGAAACTGCCTAAGATCCAAAGCACCCCACGGCTGCCACAGGTACTGGCTCACTTGTCTTCATTGATGATGTAACTGCTGATAGCAGCAGCAGAATAAATTCATCCAAAGTCTTGGGCGGCACTTCATCCTACAGCAAAACAATGATTCTGAGCATACTGCTAAAGCAACAAAGGAGTGTTTAAAAGCCAAAAACTGGAAAATTCTTGACTAGCTAGGTCATTCACTTGATGAATCTAATTGAACATGTGTTTCATATGTTGAAGAGAAAACTTAAAGCAACATGCCACTAAAACAAGCAGGAGCTGAAGATGGGTGTACAGGTCTGGCAAAGCATCACCAGAGAAGGGGTGGTTGGAGGGGAGCTATGTATAAAAAGTGCTGTAATGTCTATATGGTGAAACCAGAGTGTATAAATATACCCATAAAAAGGCTGAGAATGTGCATTTCAATCACGTGAACTGTATGATTACAAATCTAAAATTGGGGAATACAGAGCCAAATCTAGAAAAAAAAGTAATTGTCCCAAACATGGAAGTCACTGTAAATGTATATGCATGTGTATGTGTTCTTGGTTGTATGACTGAGTTTGTCTGCACATGGGTGTGCTCCTGGGTGAGTGTGCATCCATCCATGTGTGTACATGGGTGTGTGTGTGTGTGTGTGTGTGTGAATGCAAGCGTGCATGTATGTGAATGTGTTATTTGTGCAAGTGTGAATAAATCTGCATGTTTGTGTTTCTGTCTTGTGAATCTGTGTGTGTGTGTGTGTGTGTGTGTGTGTGTTATGTGTGTAAGTGTGAAGAAGTATGCATGTTTGTGTTTCTGTCTTGTGAATCTATGATTGTGTGTGTGTGAGTGAGTGTGTGTGTAAGTGTGAAGAAATATGCATGTTTATGTTTCTGTCTTGTGAATCAATGCTTTTGTGCGTGTGTGTGTGTAATCCCATCTAAGCAGAGAATGGGCAGTGGGTCAGGTTACGGTTGGATCTCTCCCCAAGATGCCGGGTGGGCGCGGGGGAAAACATACCTCTCTTCCAGCTCCCTCTGTTTTCTTCCATGCTTAATGAGAGCGTCTGGGATTTCCAAGACCCAGGAAAGGGAGAATAAATCACAAGTCTCCAGAGCTCTACGAGCTTGGCCTGACCCGCACGGCATGCCCTGCCAAGTCGGCCTTCTGCAGTCAAAGCAGCCCCCACAATACGGTGTCCATCTGCGACATCTTTGCCGTTTCCCCTCTGCTGAGCCTGGCTCCTCCTGCATTGCTGCCATGCATCAAAGTCACCCGTCCCGCCTGCGAAATGCCCAGGCTGGATGCTCATTGCTCACGCTGCTGCATAGCATGCTAATTGCCAGATAACTCTACCTGCTGGAACAGGCCTCAGTGGGTGGACTAATGTTCACTCATGACAGCTGTTTTTTTTTTTTTTTTCAGGTCAGTAAGTTTGACTTTGATGGATTTCCGCTTACTAGCTACAGCATGGAGCCTACCTAAAAGCGCAAGTCCCTGTATTTTTTTTTTTTGTATTTATGGTGGTAGTGCAACAAATGGCACCATTTTAAGACATTGACCTTAGCAAAGGATAGGCTAAATTTATGGGGTTGTTTGGAAAACACTGTGGTTAGAATTATGTTTTATGTGAACAGTTTATCAACATCTGATGCATGAGTTGACGTAATGTCTTATTTTGTTTACATTACGTAAATATTTTTAATGTTATAGAACAATAGCACTTTGGGATTCATCATTCCTGGTCTTAGCCCTTAGACAAGAAAGATATGCCTGTAGCTATTTTGCCGTCTTTGCTGAGAAACCTTCTGCGTGGCTCACGGTTTCCGTATTAACGGTAAAAATTGAGTTCTGATCTAATGCGGGAAAAGCTCCAGCCCCTGATAGCAGCACTTTGGATACGCAGAATTCACCTTCATCATCATGACAACAGGGTATATTCATTACCAGCATATCAAGTAGGCTGTGGGATTGTATTGACTCTGCATGAACTAAATTGTTCTCGCTGATGACAGGGTGATTTATAACACAACATCATGAACATGTTTGCCTCTGTGGTAAGTCATTAAACAGACGCTGGTTGTGCCAATTTAAAAGCGGCAGCAATGTTTATTACCACCAATTCCAGAATTCATGCTTTAACTGGAACCCTCGGCATACCAGTAGGAGGTGAAGGTTCACTAAAAGTGACATGATTTACAGTCTGGCTTTTACTGTAATTAAGGAATGCAGTGCCTGTCAGGGAAAAATTGGCTCGCTGTTGACCGGTGATTTGAGTTAGATTGTCGGACTGCGTTAGGAAGCTAAACACCATGACGCGCTTTCACTGGAGCGAGGTCCTGTCAGACACCACCCTTCCGCACATCCTCACCGTGAATCACTTCCTGATAAAGTGACCGGTACTAATGCTACCAAATGGAAGCTGTCTGCTGGCAGCTCATTCACCATCCGTAAGACTTTGTTCGCGAGGTTGTCTGGTTACACTAATTTCCTCTAAAATTAATAACTGTGAGAGGCCCGTCTTACACTATCAAGTCAGTATAAAAAATTAAATGGATGGAAATGATTTCGGGTAAGAGATGCTTTTTAAAGAAAAGGTCAGATAGATGAGAAGATGGGATTAAGGAAGAGGGAGTGAGGGATGGAGTTGGAGTTGGGGGTGGGGGGGTTGGGCGAACACGTCAGTGGGGATTGATTGTCCATCCGGCTGGTCTGGGATGCTTCTATGGTGTTTGTAGAAACGAGACCATCACACTCCATCTTGCAGCCCTTGAGGACTCTGAGCCCCGGGCTGATTTATGGGGCGGGAGTGGGGTGACTTGCCTGCCTGGGCTGACGGCCTATTCCACGCCTGCTCCCAGGCTTGTAGTGCCCCAGAACATGGCTGCTGCTCCTGTCCAGTAGGAGATATGGGGCACATCACGTGCGCTCCTCCCCTCGGGAGCAAAGTGCCTCATTTCTTCAGCAGCCTCCGGGTCTTGTCTGGTTCCATTCAGAGAAGCCTATCAGGTCCCAATGCCACAGTGAAGATATGATTTATCAGGACATCGCTGCACAATGAGGGTGGCTTTAAGGAACCCTCAATAATCACACAGCAGAGCTGATAAAGTGAAAATAGATATTGGGTGCAATGAGAAAACAATCTGAACTTTGGTAGTGAGGAACTTTCTGACGCCTTGCAGTGGTGCACCAGGGCGTCATCTTTACACCAAATTCTTACCAAAAATCAACATTCTTAATTGAAATTACTGTAATGAAAATGCAGCATGGTGATGGTTTACAGCAAATGCCTCTGCCACCAGCTTTAAAGATGTGAAATCACTGCAGTATCGTGAGACACATTGGATGTGCTGCCCCTAGGACAGAAACTGGGGGAAAACCTGGGCTGTTTGATCATTTTATTCCCCCTTGCAGGCTGCCACACAGTCTTTTATCAACTACTTACAGAGTCATGGACATAAAACAACAAACAGGCAACAAAGAAAAATGATGCTCTGGGTAAACTCATTAGATATTGAGTAAATAAACATTTCTGAATTTACCACTCCAATGTTGAATTATCCGCCTCCCTCTTTCTCTCCTATATATCTGCTTATGCTTTTTCCTTTTTCTCTTAGGTTCTCTTTGATTGACCCCCTATTCTTAAAGAATGTCATTTTTATTTAATTGCAGCAGACCATTCGTACGGGATAACATAATCCCTTATTATTATTATTATTATTATTAGAGGGAAGTATTCTTTAATTCAGTCCACTAGAACTCAATACCATATTTGAGAGTTTTATGGGCCTAGGACTCACTGTTTTCACACAATCCTTGTCCATCCTTGTGCAATCTAACGAAAAAGGGGTCAGAATAGGCTCCAACATCTCATGTCTTGAGGCAAAACTTTTATGTGAGTGTATTTCAGGCAATAAAGGAAATAGACCAAGGGCTGAATATAATCAGTTGACAATAGGCTGGTGATATGCTTGATTGATCGCCTGATATCACCAGAATGGAAGCGGCCTGGCTGAGACCAGTGTGAACTCAGCCGGAATGCTTGCACTCACACGATATCAGCTGATCAGTCAAGCATATCGCCAGCATATTGCAAAGTGATTAAATCCAGTCCAAAGAAAACTAGACACACAGGATGTTTTTTTTTTTCTTTTTTCTTTTTTTTCAGTTCAGAGATTAATAAAGGCACACGTGGGCATGTTAGTACATTCCTACTTTTATATGTGCATGCAGATTGGAGAGACCCCTCATTGAACATGATATGATCTTGCTGCAGTGTTTGAAAACAACCTTGAAGTTTCCTTCAGCATAATGAAGTGCTGCACAATCTTGGATCTTGTGCGTGCCACGGTATCGTGGGGTCAGGTGTGGGTCAGGAGCCAGGGAAGATTTTCAAACAAGCAGTGGTCGGGAGACAGGGAAGATTCTTGGAAACAAGTAGGGTCAAAACACAAGCAACTTCCAGTAACAACTCCAGTAACAACTGAAATGTGATTGGAGCAAACCAAATACCATGTTCTACCTCTCTTCCTAATATGGGCATTTTGTTAACAAGTTTCTTGTGTAAATGCGAGAGCTCAAGATATGACCTGGTGCACGACTAATAAAAATGGATGCGGTGGTTCTGTAACAAAAACATAGTGACTTGCTTTGCTCATGTCGAAGAAGATTCTTCCCATGAAGAGGACATCGCTAATGATCAAGAGGAAGATATGCAGCCTGTGAGTTCAACTGCTCTGGATGAAGCTTACTTTCTCCAGTATGAAAGGTGTTTCACTTATACATTGCCGCTTTCCATTAAAGATGGTCTGAAATCAACCGATCACCCCAACAAAGCCATCTCTGAAGCCTTAAACATCGTTTCCCACAACTGTAAATTATATTTTACACAGAATTTCTTGAAGGGTAGAGCCTTCAGCCAACTAAAAATGCTTCCCTCTGTTCTCAATGCTGATCGTGAGAAGTTGGATGAGTTTACCATCACAAAGCTTTCTACCTCGGAAAAATTGTTACAGATGCTGTGGTTATCGTAACACCCTTTGAAATAGCTACTGATTGTGTTCAAGGATTGGTTGTTGTCACTTCCAGCTACATTATTCTATGGGTCAGTGGACTCAATAACCACCTCAGTCATTGGTCCACCTGTTACAATGGAAAGCTTATCAAAGTTCTCAAGGAGGCAACTGTGAAGTGCCTGGCTGTGTGTGAGCAGAAACATCTCCAACACGTTGCCTCAGTCCTTGACCCACGCTTCAAAGTTGCATGGTGCAGTGAAACAGAAAAGCACTCTGAAATCAGAGGTCAAAGATGCTGCTGTAGAATTCATCACAGCAGAGGATGTCCTTCCTACTGACCAAGCTGTGCAGAAATGTCCCACAAACAGGCTGTTTGGTTTCATGGATCTGCCAAGCACATCCCAAGCAGACTTTCCTCCCATGACTACAGAAATGGAACAGTACCTCAGCTCCCCACATCTCCCACCATCCAGCTATTCAGCTATTCTGGAAAGCACACAGTAGTGAATTTCCAGTACTGAGCACACTTACATCTGAATATGTGGATGTTGACTGATGACCTTTTTGAAACGCTGATGTTTTCAAAATTTTATAAACAAAGTGAGCCCCCTCAATGATGAGCAAATGACATATCAGCTGAATAATGGTCACATTTTGTTGTGAAAGTTTACTGCGAATTGAATCCTATTTTAAAAAGGTAAATGAGATCAGTAAACTTTGTTGATTGTTTTTCATATTGCAGCAATTAAAGGCATAGAAACTATTTAAAAATGCATTAAGTAATTTTAAATCCTTTAGATACAAATTCTGTGTTTTATATATTTGTAACATGATCTTTCTGTAGTCATTTCAAAAATATTTGCAAATTCATTCTAATATTCAAAAGCAGTTTTTTTTTTTCCAATTGACCGTTTTCTATTTACCTTTATATACTACTTTGACTAAAAGTAATTGAAATATTTGAAATAGTATTTTGACACAGGTCTGTTATATCCAGAGTCGTCTATTATGAATATTATTAATGAAATATCCAATGCAAGGCAAGGCTGTGGTTTTTTCTGCTTTATCAGGAATTCCAGATTTTTCATGCCAGAGTGGTTGCGAATATGGCATTTAAAAAATATATATATCAGATCTCTCTGGCAGAGTCTCTGCAACAGCTTCCATGTTCCCGACAAGGACAAATTAGCAACGAGATAGAACAAATTGCATTTACAGAGATATTGATATGGGATAAGTATTATCTAAGGACCTCTGAGTTTGACTAAAAACCAGTAGGTGGGCCTAATGCTGACTGGAATTTTTTACTCTCCCGATCTGTAAAGTTTATGGGCAAGGATGATTCTTATGGGATTAAAATTACAAGAGTAATAGATAATAAATACAATTGCAGGGCCCCCCTGGTGTACAACTAGTCTTCTGCGAATAGAGCATACATCTCTGGGGATTTTTAAGACGGGAAATATACTACCATATTGACAGAACAGCCTAGTGCTACTTGGTTTTCAGAATATATAACATACATATTGTATAACCTTATAACCCACCAACCAACCCACTTGTTTTGCAAAGAGCCTAGTGTCAAGTTCTAAATTTTTCCATCTAAACCTACATATTCTGGTAGGCTCTTATCCCTGCAGGATAGCAGGAACATTTGAACCAGTTTTATCATTGTACTTTTTTGTTTTTCTTTTTTGTGAAGAAGCACATCTGTTTTTCAGGGATAACAAGGCCAAACATAATGTCTGCCAAAAGGGACCAGTAGTCTAGCAGAGGCTCAGTGGACTTTGGGATCGGTCTGGTGAAATAAACAATCCACCCTGTCCTGTTCAGGGACTCCTCTTCTTTATTCGCTGTGTTATTAACACAAAACCATTAAACACTCACCACAGAGGAATTGTGGAAGATGGCACACATCTGAAAGCATGGCTTTGTGGGTGTCAATGACAGTGACAGGTAATTCTCAGAATGGTAACTATGACTTGGCACCTTACTTTGATAAAATGATTAAAGCTGGTTACAGCCGATATACTTTAGTTTTGGTGACTTCCGTTTTCTACGGAGATAGAGGGGAGCAGAACAGGGGGACCTTACTGCTGGCCAATTTGCAATGATGTTATTCCTGGCAACTATAATCATTGAGAGTGGTGGATCATCAGGGGAAGTCCCTGCATCCAGAGCAGTGATATATAATGTGCAAACCCAGGGCATGTCTGACTGTACATATTAATAGTGTTCCCCAAAGAAGTGAAATTCCCTGAAACCCCTTGGATTTCATGTATATTGAATGTTGACAGGCTTGGATCCTCATTTACAGTGTTTTATGTTGTTTAATTTGAATTTAAAACAGAAGGAAAACATATCATCCGAGTCTTGTTTTTGAAGAACGTGGAACTGTAATTAGTAATGGTAATTACATGGAATGGGAATAAAATCCTGGATAAACAATGTTTGATGGAAAGTGTAATGTTTTGTACTGAAATTCATGATTGACTCGACTAACATGTTTATTTCATTTATGGCTTTCAGTTTTCAGGTAATACATACAATCTGTCATAAACAGAGACAATGTTGTGTGAAACTAATGACAATTTTGATGTCAGTTACAGCTCAGTTGTTGCCCCAGGAGAACTGTGACAGATTTCCACTCAACCTTCAGAAGCGCACATCCTCACATATTCCTCTCGGTGTAAATAAAGATTTAAGATTTTTGGAATTGAGTATTATATCTTCTCAGACAAGCCCAGATTTAATTTTCGATAGGGTTTTATTTAGCAGGCTCATATTGAACGACTGGATGCTGATAAATCCATCTTATGTGACATCCTGTGCGTCTTAATTAGACTGAAGAATTCTTCAAGGGCTTCTATGTGACTCTAGGTGTGCTACCTTCTGTGCGGATTACATATGTTGCCATGGTGATATAATTGACATGTACTGAAGAAAGGTCTTTGTGATACTTATTTGATGTAGGGGTCTGGCAATTTGTGACATTTACTGCAGTATTTTCAGTGGCTTTTATTTTATTTATAATTCTACATTAATTCTGTTTCCACTTTCTTGAGTCACTCTGTCAGATACATCTTTTGTGAATGTTTCCTTGTGTGTCTGTGGTGTGTGTGTGTGGCACTGATCTGTCTTGCAGAGAGCAAAGTAAGCTGACAGTTCATCCTAACTGCCACCACCCATATAAAAATATGAGAAATTCACAGCACATCATATCACAAAAGAAAAAATTAATCATATCTCTTGGCCTAAGAACCACTACTGTAGTGTATCCTGGATACAGAGCATCATGCCCTGGTCATATGTCTGTCATCACCTCCTGCAATGATATATGATGGATTGGCGAGACTGGCTCACATGCCTGCAGTCTCATCAGTCATACTCATCATACTGATTGAATCGGTTTGAGCTGGGTGTTGCTGGCAGCCACACCCCTGAAATGGACGCCTTCAATCTCTAATCAATATCAATCCAACGACATGACAAATCATGCCCCTCAGAATTCGGAGAGTGTAAGAAGAGGATAAAAAAAGGAAAGGGAAAAAATTATTAATTTTAATTGGGTGATATAACAAGGCCAGAATACCAGAAGCACATTGGGGTCACTGGGGTCAGTACTGCTTTTCCCATAAGCCATTTTTGCCATCATTAGCATATTGTGTCGAGCGGCCCACCACAAAACATGGGGTGCAGAATTTTCCTCCACATACCACAGCTGTGTGCGTTTTCAAGGGACAGAAGCGAAAAGTAGCAGCTTTCTTATAGTTCTCCTCACAGTCCTTGCCTACATGTAAACAATGCTTGTATAGCACAATGTCTACTATCTTAATTTGGTCCTTTGTTAATTCACCTCATTTGAAACAATGCCTGTTTGGGGACAGCTGTGCTTGCTTTGAATGCTGCGCATTATAATTAATGTCTAAAACCACGTATGACCACTCTGTGATCGTCTCTGACTTGGTTAGGAGTGCACTGTCGACACAGCTGTGTAGAAATGCATCTCTTTTGTCCTTGTTTAGAGGTTGTTTGTCCAGATGGCCAGAAATAAAATATTTATGGAATCAAAAGTCTCTTTGAAAAAAGTTGTTTTGGAAATGGTGTCGAAGGAGAAGTACAAAATGTAGGTCTTGAAAGTAATGGTGAAGGGGAGGAAATATGACAGCCCTATGCTTGGCACTGAAGTGTTTTTGCTGTTACAGTGATGCTGAAATCAGTTTTAAACTGTCTACCATGACACAAACTGGAAAAAAGGACAGTTGTATGTAGTAATGGATTGAGACAAATTTTGTTTTCATAACAATGTTAAACATCATTATGCATTTATAACTGCCATACAGCAGTGAGCCAGGCAGCAATCCCCATATTTTTCTTGTGTCTTTCATTCTGAAATATCCAGATTCGCTATTTAAGCCATCTTTCTATCTCCGTAAAAAAAAAAAAAAAAGTCCAGGTCACTTAAAAATACAAACGTTTGAGCTAGAAATTGGCTTTTAGTATTTCACAACACTACCTTTAATTGCTATACTTGGTTATTTTTGTTTTATTTATTTATTTTACTGTTCACAAGTAACAAGGCATGATTAGGCGTCAGAATGTTCCGTGTCGCGACGGACACTTTAAACTTGATAAATAGAAAGAAAATTGGTTTACCAGAATGAAGAGGGCCTGTTCACACTGTTCACACTTTCAACTTCCAACACATTTTTCAAATTCCAAGAAAGCAGTGTTGGACACGAGATAGAGCATTTGTTCAGTTGAAATAAGTAACAGCTGCCGTTTGTTTTATTTGTGAGCAGGACTGTTAAGGTTTCTCAGTATTTTCTTCCCCTTGGTTTTGAACAAACCCCATTTGTGTCCCCGTTTCCCCTGCAGACTCCGGTGAGACCTTCCACTGCCAGGAGGAGTGCCGCATCCTCGGTCACTCCGACCGGTGCTGGATGCCTCGGGTGCCTGTCCGGGTCAAGTCCCCGGAACACGGCCGCAACGTCATCGCCCTGCCCATCGAGCCCCCCACCGTGGACGTCCCGCACTACGAGGACTGCGGCGGCAAAAGGACTTTTGCCACCTTCGGCAAGGACGGGCCCGAGGAGGCGGAGCGGAATGAGGGCAAGTGCAGGAGGACAGCCGAGCCCCAGGCGTGCAGCCCCAAGGCCAACGGGACGGTCCGGGAAGCGGGCAACGGGCGGGAGGCGGTGAGCCCCGTCAAGTCTCCCGTGCACTTAAAGAGCCCCCTCTCCAAGCCCACCTCCGCCTACGGCACCCTGAAGCGGCGAGACGCCGAGAGGATGGCCAAGCATGCCCTGATGCGGCAACCCGAGGGGAAGGACAGCGAGCCGGCCAATCGGGAGGTCAGCCAGAGCCTGCACGACTGCCCGGGAAAGGAGTCGCCTGCCACCCGCCGCCTGAAGGACATTGTGCTGTAAGCCAGGCCCGGGGGTCAGGGAGTGCTAGCGGGGCAACAGCCGGAGGGGGGAGGGGCGTGTGTATAAAACAACAGACTTACTCCGATTTCGAATATGTGATGTGCAACTGCATGAGAGAGCACATCGGGAGCACAGCACATATAAGGAAGGATTTTTATCAGTGAACGAAATGTGTTTTGCTGGACATCTGTGGAAGAGGGGAAAAAAAAAACAGTTTCTCATCCACCGAACTAAGTGACGGGACAGCAGGGCCACTGGTTACTATGTAACATGCCAATCAGACAATCTGCAGTAGGAAACAAAAACGGATATAAGTAGAGTCATGCCTGTTTTTATTTTTCTATCTTTTTTTTCATATGGGCTTTTTTTGTGGTTACATTCAGCAGCCGGATTATTCTACAGTTTTTTGAATGCACTATCCCTCCTGTGACCCTCCACTACGTAGTGGGCAACTGAATCTGTACAGACATTTCTCCGGATCTTGTGGGCCAATTTCCTGTGTATGCCTCCACGAAAAGAAGGGAAAACAAATTGTTCTGCTGCCATTTTGTTCTCCTTTTTCCTATTCTCCTTTTGTCTGAATCTCCCTCCATGTACTTGAATATATTATAGCATTCCATAAGTGTGAGGTCGAAAATGACAGGATATTTTTCTTTGTTTAACTACTGGTGAAACCGATGGAACATTAAGCATCAATTGATGTCTTCTCAAAACAGCAAGTGGCAAAGTGGTCTTTCTAACTAAACTGAAATTATAAGACTGAATCCTGCTTTCAAATCTCCTGTGCCCATTCCTGATTGTAGGCAGTGCGGCAGAGTTTCCTATACTGTCATTATATGGTGTTGTACTTTCTTTTGGAAATCTGAGTATGGGGGCTAGGATATAGAAGGGACAGTCACTCACAGACATGTCTTGCTGTGTGGAGCTCGTTTAAGTTTTCATGATTATGATTTATAATAACCTGTTGTTATGTGACAATCCCTTTAATGTTTCTTTTCAAGAGAAAAATAAAGCATAGATATTTGTGTTCTACTGAAGGTGAAGTAGCATTTGTTACACAAACACGTAAAAGAATAAAAATACATATGCCAAAATCTATTTTATACATAATTTAAAATGTATTATGAGAAAATGTGATGCTGTCTGGTTAATTTGTCAGTAAGTTATACTTGAAATTAACAGGCTATTTGATTTGTTATTTTTGTATCTTGATTTACCTTTTGCAGACTGAACTTGGACATTTTGTTTAATATGTTACCCCTGGCAACTGTTGACTTGCAGTCTATCTTGTTGTAAAAGAGTTTTTTATTGGTCAGTTCTTGTGCCATCGATTTTCTGTGAGCTGTGTGGGCAAATAGAAAAAAAAAAAAAAAAATCAGCACCAACAGTAGTGTCAGTTAAAAGA
Source organism: Anguilla rostrata (assembly GCF_018555375.3). Taxonomy (NCBI): domain Eukaryota; kingdom Metazoa; phylum Chordata; class Actinopteri; order Anguilliformes; family Anguillidae; genus Anguilla; species Anguilla rostrata. Next base: position 14,655,589 of record NC_057941.1, on the reverse strand, counting down.
GCTTAGAGTGAGATCAGAAGAAACCAAAAAATGCAAACAAACAAAAACAAGAAAATAAAAAAAAAATAAAAAAAATAAAAATACAAAAACAACAGTTGACATCATGATAACAGAGGTGATTGTTTAGTCTTAATATTTAAGTGGAAAAAATGGTTCAAACCAGCTTTGTAAGCTGGGGAGATGGTTCCATAGAACTCTGAAAGTCTGTTTTTGGCAGGATTTATTCTTGGTTGAGCAATGTGGCATGGATATACAAAATGATTGTTAGCCAAGATCAACAGCTTACCTGGAATGCAAAATAATTCAAATTAATTTTAGTTGAAAAAAGTTGAATCCATCCTATGGAAGTTGATGATGCCAAAGCAGATGTTACAGATTCTTGTTTTGGAAAGGTCTGGCTTAAATCCTAAATACATCCTATGAAATTATACAACAAAACCGCACCTGATTGTTTGATATGGTTGCTTTTGCAGTGTACCATATCTATGAAAAGGACAGTTCATAGGATGGAACTTAACTTGAATGTTTGCAGGTCTCACAGACAACTTCTGGTAACATTACAATCTGAACAATCACTGAATGTATGCAGCAGCTTATTATTAAACTAAATGTTCTCCACTTTTGTCTTCTTTTACTTCTTGTGTCTGTCAATGCCGGCTGTCTTCATCACATAGTGACCTGTATCATATTAACCTTTGGTATGCAAAAGGAAAAAGCTAAATGTGTGAGAGACTAGAGTCTGGTAGAAAAGCAAGTACTGTGAAATGTTGTAATAACATTTTAAACCGCCAAAAAAGAATAAATAAATAAATTGAAGTTAGTTCATGGAAGGGAGGCCATTGTTAATATCGATGCAGAAGACTGAAATTTTTCTGTGATAAATTTATCAGGCATCTTCTCCATTACATTTTTTTTTTTCATGGACATTTTTTATCCATGATAAATATTCTATGACATCACTTTTTGATCACCAAGTAAATACATTCTCTGAATTAAATGGAAACTCCATGAAACAGAAAACAGGATTACATATATTATGGGCTGTCAAAGAGGCCTCTCTAGCCAAATAACTTCATTAATTTGAAATGTCAAAAGATGTTTTCACGCTGTGTGGCGTACACACTGTTCAAGTGTAATGAAGTATCATTGATGTCTTTGTCTATCACATTTAACCTGTTACTATTGGCCTTACAAATGCAAAAGTGAATAATTCATGATCTAACCCCACTTTGTTTTCTTTGAATGTTACTGACCTTGCACATGAATAAATAGCAGGTGAATGAATAAGCACATTTGCAGAACATTGAAAAAGAAGTGCCTTCAAATTTCACAGTTCAGCCAGACTCTGGGCAACGACGACTCTTGTTGCATTATTATTCCTGCAATTAGGTGTCTGAAGGTGGAGAGGGGGAGTTCTACTTTCGAACACAGGAGAAATTATTCTCAAACAAAGAGCCCTGTAAGTGCTAGGATGTTTTGCCAATGCTTGTTCGCTCAATACCCCCAAGTTCTCCCACGAGTCACAGGCAGCGGAATGAGCCACACTAATGGGGAAATGTGGGTCTCTGAGGAAATTCATTGGAGCCACTGGTCCTAGAAAAAAGTAAAGAAAAAAAATGAAAAGTGAAACCCATAAGCAGCTGCCACACAGCTGCCCTTTCTGATATGCAGAGGGGACCTCTTTTTTATTTTATTTTTTCTTTTCAAATTAATTTTTCAGCTCTTACGCCTTCTGGTTGAGAAAACATGAAAGTTTGCCCGTCTGTACACACACTCTGTCAATCTATAAAGAGGATCTTGTTTCCTCCAGCCAGGGCTGCACACATAATCTATAGTGCACTGACTCCAATGACATTGGAAGGGTGAGTCATTTAGCTAGAACAGTATTTGTATCCTGCAGATTGAGAATGCAGGCTCTTCTCAGCCCCAAGGCTGAGCACCAGTCCCCAAGGTTATTGTGAAATGAGAATTTCAGAAAGGAATACAGAAATATTGAAATAAACAGTATTTTTTTTTTTTTTCATTTTCAGCCTACTACAATCATATATATATATATATATATATATATACAGAATAGCCAGGTTACAGCTTGCTAAAAACATACTTAAGAGTCTGAAGAATTCTGCGAAAAGATTCACTTGTATCAAAGTGATGGTAAGAGTATGGAGGCCAAACGTGGTGGGCGTGTTGTGGTTTGGGCATTAATTGCTGATACAGGGACTGACTTACTTGTCTTCGTTGAGCAGAATGAATTCTGAAGTGCATAGAAGCATTAGGCATCTAGCCCCCAAAATGAGCAGGAGTTGAAGATGGGCACAGAATTTAAGCAGCCATTGCATGCATATATATTTGTGGAATTGATGGAGGCTTGCACCATGACTTCCTTTAGTGGAGAGTTGAACCTCTTGTCATTTAAAACTGTAGTTTTATCGTGAACTGAGTTTTAAAATTTACTGCCCTGTGCCCTCTGCCATCTTTGGTGGGAAGGAGAAGTGTTATGTAAGTACAGACCCTTACGTAAGAAGTGTGGCCTTCCTTAAGAAAACCGAGATTGACCCCTCAATAATTTCCAGTTTGCTCGCATCCATGCTGACGTTGACTAACAAAATTAGGTTGTGACAATGCAGTGATTCTATGGGCCTCTTAGGAAGGTAGTGTGGCACCACAACAATGACCTATGCAACTTCCCTTGGGAAAGTTTTATTCCAGGTTTACTTCTATCGGAAATGAAAATGATATACAGTAGCAGATATTGTGCAAATGGTGCAGTTTCCATCAAACTCCATTGTACAGGAGTCCTTAAATATAAAGCAGTAATTTTGGCCAGGCCTCGATACAGATTCCATGTGTGCGAACTGTGATCATCTTTCCAGATTTGAATTTTTATGAGACTGTTTTTTGAAATATGTCAGGCAAACAAGAAAGTATAATTCACAGAGAAATGACAAAGCTCTTAAAAAAGAAGTCCTTGCAAATAATTTCTGCTCTTATACATTTTGGGAGTTAGAGAAAATGATGCAAAAGGGCTTCAGAAGGGTCATGATGCTCATTCCTGTTTGCCATTATATTTTTATGTGGGTCAAGGGTGTGAAGGTTTATGAGCCAGACTGGATTGGTTGTTGCATTACCCCTGTGAAATGGCACCCTATCCCTTAATTGTGAGTGACACAAAGCATCCACATAACCCGCTAACCGCTCGGTTAGCAAACCACTCCTAACAGGATTGATTTGGAGCTGAGACTGTGTCAGTGTCACAATCTGATTTGAGGAATGACAACACAGTTCAACCCTGTTCTGTTCTCTTGAGATCTTGGCCTTTTACGTCCAGATTAAAATCAAACTTTTCTGTTTCTGAGTGTATGCGAAAACAAACTAAAATCCAGGGTAATTCTCTGTCTGTTAATCTGTTAATCTTGACGCTCCACAGTAAAGCCAAGCGAGCAACGCTTATTTTAGTCCACACCTTTCCATCTCAGATCTTGAGGCAATACCTTTGCATTAAGATTGTGATCTCCATGCTTGCAATATTATATCATCCAATGACAATTCAAGGTACAACGGGGCTATATTAGGTGGTGTTTCAGTGCAATTCAGTCCAAATGTGTGGATTTGGAAGAATGCTTTGGATCACTGTCCTGTTGGAAGATCCAACCATGACCCAGTTTTAGCCTCCGGACAGAGGCATCCAGATTTTTGTCAAAATCCTCTGGCACCTGGCAAAGTTCATGATGCCATGTGTCCTAATAAGGTCTTGGGAACAAGAAAAGTCTCATAACATCGCATACCCATCACCACTTCACAGTGGAGTTAGGTCCTTTTCTGCATGACCATTCTTCCTTTATACCAAACCCACCTCTATTGTTTTTGGCCAAAAAGCACTATTGCTGCATATCCAACAGAACCTGATTCCAGTCAAAGCCCTCCAAATAGCTTGTTAGCAGGCACCACAGGTCCAGTTGTTTTGAACTTTTAAATCATTGCCTTAGTAGTGGAGCAGGGTATTTTCTGGCATATAGCTATTATTTATAGCCAATCCAGGATTATTAAAGTCAAAACCTTTAATTTTTCAAATTGTTTTTGAGGATTCTCTGACATTCCTCATGTTCATGGATGACTAACGGAATTTGGCATGAGTGTTACCTCATATTTATACCCCAGTAAAACAGGAAGTAACCAGCTCCTAAAGACTCAGATGAACCTAAAAAAGTACAATATAACTGGAAATACATTTTGTTTATACGTATTGCTAGGGGTGCCAATAATCGTTACAAGTTTATGAAAAAAAAAAAAAAACATTTCTTGAACTAATTTTTTCTTTGAACAACTTTGCTTTAATTAAAAGTTAGACTTCTCTTATATTATGAATGCAAGATCAAGCAGAAAAATAACAATGACATTTTTGCTTAACTTCACCAAGCATGCCAACAATTCTGGAGGGCACTCTATATTATTTATTATTCATACTTGTACTTGACATTTTTTTCATTTTATTCCTTTGCCTTAGTTTCACCTACTGTTAATGCAATATAAAAATTTACGTTAGGGTGTTCCTGTTTTATACTGAGTATCAATAAAGCTCAACAGTGACAGATCCCTGATGAATTTTTATTGAGTGAGTACACCCAAAGTATTAAGGGGTGGAGAAGGTGGAAGGGGTCAGAGAGCAATGTGACAGGAAAGCAAGACTGGAAGATGCTGTTATTCTCCTCCAAACAGTAAATGCTTTGAGAGCAGAGAAACCCCCATAACAAATATGAAATGGCCCATGGCTTTTCAGCACCTCCCATATATTCTGTGGACATACAGAGCCACATTTCTTTCATCCATCTGAAGGATATGAATTATTGAATGGCTGATTGGGACAACTAAACTCTGTCAAATGGGTCTGTCTCAGGTGAGTGTTGGAGGGAAAGAAAAAGTGCAGCAATCAAGCAATCACACAGGTCTGAATAGCGCACCAGCAGAAAAGAGTTCTTTGCACGACCAAGAAGCGAAATGTGTGAAAACCCTCCCTTCCCTTCCTTTGCAGAGTTTATTTTAAGAACGGCACCAGTGATGTCTGGAGAAATGACCAGCAGCGCTTCCTCCCATGTAACAGTAATTCAAAGGGATGGGTCGTGGTCCACTGCATGATCAAGAATTTGCAAATAACTAAAATTATGATTGCATGTCAATTCAAAGCCAGTTCATAGCATTTCTCAAGTGAGAACAGAGGCAGGACTCACACACAATTAGGTCGTTGACAATATTTTATTTTAAACTGTTTTATCCCTTTTTACATCACTGAAAATAATTAATGGGGCTGCATTTCTTAGTTCTTCTTCTGTTTTAAACCACAGATCACCAGTGAGCTGGCACAGTGCTCAGCTTCTTTAATTGGGGTGAGAAACTGAGGTACTTTAATCACTGAATCCTTGACAGATATGTTGAGATGACCAATTAGCACCTGGGAACATATTAACACCTTGGCATATATTTAAGCACCTCTTTGCAGACCTCTGTCATATGTTTGCTTGTGAAAATAATGTGCAATATTATCACTTTGTGTATTCCATTTTCCCATCTTTATTGAGTAAATTGTCGTTGAAGTTCAAATATGTACCAACATTACATTCTCTTCAATAACGCTGCCAGTTGCAAGACTAAGATTCTGAAATGCCGACTCTTGTCATGAGCAGTGTTTAAACACAGGATATGAAGACACTGGCATCTGAGAGCGGTGATTCAGCTGTTAATATAAATACAATCCACCTCCAACTTAGCTACAGCATCACAGATGATTGATGTCATATCAACTTAAATATTGAAACAGCAGCATTCTCAACATTGTTTCCCCTTGTCTGTTATCATGTCATCTAAGCTCATTTCAACCAGAAGTGCTATTTGGTGTTGAGTGCATGAAAATCCATAAAAATACCTGGAAAACTGTATGTGTTGCTAAATGTCAGGATGCCCCACATATTGTTCTGAAAACATACCAGAATGCTAATTTCAGAGCTTTGAAGGACTGCCTGTCAGAACAATATCACATTTGACACATATATTGAAAATAATGGGATCCCCGGGTGGCCACTCTTGAGTGAATAGAAAAATAAATAAATGAATAAGCATTGCACTGTTGATCCCAAGTTTGGAGATAATTGCATGGCATTTAAATTCACATCTGATTTTTTCAAATATTGTTGCATTATTTAAATGCCTCATTATTTGTGAAGCGCATTAATCACTTGAGCTTAGGTTTATTTTATGTTACAGTTTTGTGGTACTCCCAGGGGTTTGCATGGGAATATTTCTGGACACAAGCATAACAATCGACTGAATTTACTGTGGCATTTCTTCTTGTTAATTAACAACCTCATTATCTACAAGAAAGGGTTTTTAGGCAGTCATGTTTATTGTGCAGCCAATAATATTGTCTGTATGGAAGAACAGAATTTATTTTGACTGACAGAAATGCTAGATGTGTGCGCTATTTGGTTTCCCACTCTAGTAACTGTATATAATCCAACCAGACCTCAAGTACACATGACAGGAACACTCACGGTGATCATTCACAAAACCATAACCTCAATCTATCCCTATGTGCTGAGCAGAGAGGTCAAACACAAATCTAATTTCCTTTAAGCTAAAGTTAATTGTGTTCTGCCACTGTTCTCACAGTTGGTTAATGGCATAGCCCTAATTACTGATGATTCAACCACAGAACTCAGCCTGTGTTTAAAGAAAGTACTTTTACAGACTGCACCGTTTGAGAAATTCACCTCACTGGAATGCTTATTCACATAACACATTGCATAAAATAATTGTCCCCAATGGACATTTTGCTAAATCTGCCAATAACATCTGATCAAAGCACTCTGATGAAAGTAGCCAGCTGCAGGATACTTGGATACACAGTCAAAATTGACATATCAAGACGTGTGCATGTGATGCTAGTTCAGTCAATAGAACACATTTTTTAACACTTAGTGATCACTGTTTTGTGTGATAGCTAGTGTGATATAAGTAATAATTCAGACAGTTCCGCTTTTGGCAATTTCACTGTTGAACATTGCCTAGCTTGCTAATGGTACCAGTGTCACAGACTGAGTCAAGAGAAAGTGTAACATTAGTGAAGACTGCACCAAAATTTGTATTGCGATTTGGTGCAGTAGGTACCGGTCGTAGCAGAACCATCGAGCCAGGGTGCTACAGAGTTTTGGTACCCAATCCTATGCATGACTCAATATAACAAAAGTTCTTGTATATTTGCAACTTAAAATACAGATTGTAAACTAGATAGGGTAGATAGATAGATACACTGATAGATAGAATACTTCATTATCCCCATTGGAAATTTTTTTCTAGCAGTAAACAACATTCACATTTACAAACTTTTATACCAACTAACATACACATTATTTACACTACAGAATGGGGGAAATGGATGACTAAATACATATAAAAATGACAAATATTTAGGCCCTATCTATATGTCTGCCCCACTACTGTACTCTAGGTGTGTCGGTCAGATAAGGTTTAGCCAAATAAGTACTGTCATGGAGTGAAACCATGACCTGTGAACATTTACAGTTTTGAGCATGCGCACATGGTCGAATGCATTTAAACCCCTGTTCATGTCCTTTTTAATTGCGGGAAACTTAACAACCATATAAAGTAACGTGAATGAAGGAGGGAAAAATGTACTTACCATTGTCTGTGTGTGTTCTGAAAGTGAATTGTAAATGAATGAGAACGAGAAAATATGGCAAAAACAGAAAAGAAACAATGTTCGTTTTACCGCGAATTTAAAATACTTTAAAAAAAAAAAAAAACGACCGCAATAGTAGCGGTTCCGTTGTTTGTCGTAAATTTGTGGGGGGGGGAAGTTAAATTATTGAAGGTAAAATGTAACATTCATGTTAAACATTGTTTTATTTTGCATTATATTAAAAGTTAGCAAACACCAACCAAACATACAGCCGGTTTTTCTGGAAGCCTTCCAAGGAAGCGCGGGCCATACCATAGGGCTTTTTCATGGGGGCGTTTGGGACACGTCATGTGTGAAATCCCAAGGGGGGAAGATGTATGCATTTGCTTTTGTTTTCTGTAATGGGCAATTCATTATTCACATTCATTTGTTTATGCATAGTAATTATTTATTGTTTGTTCTTCAAATGTAAATGTAAAATAAGACATTATGATAAAGGGAATAAACTTTTTTTTTTTTTTGTAATACGATTGCCGGGGGAGGGGCTTGGGCTATAAGCCAGAGGAGAAGTCCTCCTGGGGCGGAATTTTTATTTTCTGTGTGCTGAATGGTCTAGACACGCAGCTTATTTCAACAAGTAGGGCCTACTAGGCATAGCCTACTGTGTTTTGTTTACTCGTTTTTGTTTTGTTTGTGGTATTTGTTGTATATATATTTTGTTGTGTCATCACCTGTACATATTTTCCACCGGTTCTGGGTTTGAAGCACGTCTCCTGTAAATAAACCTGGGTGAACAGAAGTTGTCTCCTGCCACTCTTTTGCTGCTCCAACCACCGCCGGACTCCCTCAGAAGTATAATAGTATAATTTAATTTAAAATGTAAAATAACAGAAAATCTTCTTTGTGAAAACAATTTCCTGAACATAATAATAATAATAATAATAATAATAATAAATGTATTTATGATATGTTTTTCTTACAGCAAATGTTGTGTAGTCATCAAAATGTTTTTATGTGTAATACTATTTCCATTATAAATGGTTGGCATTTCATACTTTCATGTGACACAAACGTCAAAGGACATTTTTCTAAAATGAGAAAACACATGGCTAAGTTACATGAAACAATTTAGGAAACATTGGGTAGCATTGCTCTGGAATAGAGCTCGTTCAATTTGTATGAGCTAAGATAATCAATACTGTTTTAAATAACTTGGCCTCATTTTGGTATCAATACTTCTAACAGCAAGCCTAGACTTTGTAAGTTTTATCGAATTACTTATAGACAGTGTTTTGTATGTGTGGCACTTGGCACTTTTGAATGTTGAAAATGTTTTTTGTTGAGATTAATTATTCACTGTATTTATTATAATGAAGTAAAAGTATTTTCATTCAGTGTGGCAGACAGTGAAACCCCACGTTTACATGTCTGAGTGAGTCTTACACTCATCAATATCTGATCAAAGAAATATTGGACATGCCCCACGAGAGAGCAATCACAGATCCTCATCAATTAAACCCAGAGAAGTTCAGGAAAATGGCAGATCAATGCTTCTGACAGATATCTCCATGACAATGTTGGCAGAATATTTTTTTAGAAGTGAAATGCATTCAATCAGGACTATATCTTTGAAAATGAGGAAAACACCAAGTGAAATGCCTGTTTTGCAATGTTTGTCTCTTTATTTTTAGGCCAGTAACCTCACTTCACAATTATGAGCAATTGCCTGAGCTAGACAGCCAGCAGAGCACAAGTATGACAAAAGGGTAAATAGACCAATGCTAGATTCATATTATACCATTTATTCAACATAAATATTAATTTTCATATTGTGCCAGTACTTATTTCCTTGAGTACAGTGGTCTCATGTTGCATGTGTCATAGAAAAATATTTACAAGCAAAAAATAACACTGCACAAATTTTGGTTTAACATTGAAAACATTATTCTACCCTATTTGGTCCTCCAAACAGTGAATAATGTGGCTGCAACTCAATATAAATAGAATGCAGACATGGTGAAGACATTTACTTGTTGTTTGACCAAATATTAGAATGGCAAGACACATGATCTGAGTGGCAGTTCTGTGGGTGACAACACCTTGTCAATCAGAGAGGTCAGAAGAAAATGGGCCGAGTCCTTCAAGATAACAGAAAGCCCATGAATACTAAAAACCTCTGTTGTAAACAGAGGTCTGCAGAAGGGCACCTCTTTATGCAACATGCATCAAACCTTGAAACAGATGGGCTGCAGCAGCAGAAGACCGAAGCAAGTTCAGCCACGAACAGGAAGATGAGGCTACAGTGGGCATATGGTCACCAAAACTGGACGACTGAAAATTGGAAAACCGTCATCTGGTCAGACACGTTTCGATTTCTGCTTTCGAGTCAGATTTTGGCATAACCAGAATGAATCAATCTATGGATCCATTCAGTTGTGTCAACAGTGCAGGCTGGTGATTGTGGTGGTGTAATGGTGTGAGGAATGTTTTCTTGCCATGCTACACATTAGGTCCCTTAATACCAACTGAGCATCTTTTGAATGCCATAGCATTGGTGCTGACTATGTGCATCCCTTTATGGCCAGTCTACCCTTTTTCCTAATGGATACTTCCAGCAGGACACTGTGCCATGTCACAAAGCAGGCATCGTGTCCAGATGTTTCCATAAATATGACAGTGATTTCTGTTTACTCAAATTGCCTTTGCATTCCCCAGGACTCAATATAATAAAGTACCTTTGAGACAAGGAGGAATGGAAGGTTTGCAGCATGAATGTGGGGCTGAAAAATCCACAGGAACTGCATGATGCTATTAGTTCTACCTGGTACTAGATAGGTGTACCTCATAAAATGGCCTACAGAGTATATTGCCTAGAGTGAGTGTGTGTATGCATGAAGGGAGTGCGTTTGTGTGTGTGTGTGCTCCAAACAAGCTGTATGTAAAACTAATTTTCTACCCTTAATCCCAACATTTCACTACCACTAAAACCTGTTTCTGTAGTCCACTGCCTTCAAGTTCACTGCCATCACTATCTGAGGGAACAGTCCTAAACAGCCCAATTGGCCTCCTATCTTCCAGAGAAAAATTGTGTCCACTTTTTGTGAATAACAGTTGATATGTGGACAAAACTGACCAAGACTGTCATTTTACATTAAATTACATATCCTACAAGGAGCATGATGTTACCCTGAAAGGTAACCCTTGCAGCACAACATAGCCTGGAGGCAACAAAAAGAAAACTTCCTTTTTCCAGTATACAGCTAAACAAATAATATGAAAAATCTGTCATGCATCTTTAAAGGTTCATACACAAGAACATATTTAATATTGTAAAGTTATTTTCATCTAAACTGACTACATACTGAACATTAACCCACCATTTCACCAGACCATGTGCTCCTTCCTCAAAAAAGTCTCTCCCTCAGTTGTTCCATCAGGCCCATTTTAGCATCTATTTGGCAGATTGATTGTAGACATGTCATCTAACACTATGATGTATAAAAATAAAACACTTGGGGGAGGTGTTAGGAGCAAATGGTTTTTCTGTTTTTTTTGAGGGCAACGCTGTGCAGTAGAGGCATGATATTAATAATTTTATGAAAAATAATCAGGTAATATACACACATATAATCCCTGAAGGCACAACATTGCTATACAAGCTTCCTTGGTGCTATCTGAAGTATATTTTCTTAAATAGAATGAGCCTGGGGATTGCTACACTTCATAATTTAAAAAAAAACCTGAATACCTGTTTTCTGTGTCAGTTCCTGAACAGTGTCTGGAACCTTGGTTGGTTGTTAAAAAAAATAAATAAAAATAAACGTTCCCCATGCCTGCTGTGCATTGTGCACTGTCGGTAAGCAGGTCAAGCTGCCTGTCTTAAGGAGCAAAAGGTTATTGTAGTTAGGTTCTCACATGAGCTAGCCTCTGACTTTATTCAGAATAAATGTCCCAGAATACTGGCCATTGATATATCATATTTAATCTTATGTTGCGTTAATTATTGCACGTCAATTATTGCATGGTGTCTTCCCCCACTCTTTGGTTACAACATATACTGTAACCTCAAACCACATACATTTTCTTTCGGTTTCTGTTCAGCCTTTTTATCACCTTTACTGTGATGAGTAATACCATTCCCATTCTCTGTAGTATGCATGCTATAAATGTCTAGGGACTGTACCATACAATTTGACAAATGAAACTTCAAAGGATGCGTTTCATGTTTTTGCATTACCCCAGTTATCTGGGTTATGAAACGGTTACTGTCTTATTTTTCTTTTACACAACAGAAATATATTGCTCAATTGTTCATACTTGTTATTCTGATTTTGATTACATTACTGAACAAACGCCTGGTGCCTGTAGGGTGTTTTGTGAGAACATTCATATTTGTCACTACATAAAGTGGAGTGAACTCTGTTTCATATCTCCTGAGAGATTTTGCAAGACTGCCGGACAGCTTAGCCAAAGGAACAAACTTCAATATTAGCCTACAAGAATAATTCTAGATATTTTGGAGAGAATACAGATGAAGCTGCTAACCTAATCTCAGGGTTATTGGACAGCAGTGTTCAATGCATTCTCATCACCAGCTTTGAGAGGCTTTACAAACTCAAATGAAAGAGGTCTTATAACAGTAACATGCTGTTGGGAGTGTTTGCAGAGAGTTTTGTTTCTTGAAACTGGAGATCAGTGCAAAAACTCAGAACTGCAAATAATAAATCAAACCTCTATCAGAACATGACAAATTGCTAAATGAATCACTCACTTGGAAGGTTGCATAATGGGTTGAATTAATAAGAAAACTGCTTTGATTAATCTGGAGCAAAAAGTAAAAAAGTGAAAAAAAAACTAAACAAAAATCAGCATAGAGGATTAATATGCATGACGTAATTATTCTGATTATCCCTGCCATAAGAATACAATGAAAAGGAGACTGGGGTTCAGCTTTTGCAATTATGCATGCAGCATTAATGCAACCTGTGCCCTGCACTGAACCCAGATCCTCCACCTCTGTCTGCAAAGCAATGCAAAGCTCCTGTATTCTGGTACAGGGAGAGATGGTTTCCCTCAGCAGGGTAACCTCAGCCTCTTTGCTCAAGCTGTGATTCCACTGCTTGACCACAATCTGCTTGGATGTGGTCCTTCCTGCTGCAGTTCATCAGCTGAGAGACAATTCAAGAAGCGGTCAGCTGACATCATGAATTTTGGATAGCACACATGCTAGCCTTCAGTTGCTCCAAATTGATGGAGAATGTTTCCCATTAGGGGGAAGGGGGATTTTTCCTGATTTTAATAATGTTGACAGACATTCAAGTGCACTGGGAACCCAACCTATAAATATTTTCAAGGTGAACTGTGAATATTTCAAGAACACTAACAGATTTCATGTGAAAAAATGATTTAAATTGACGGTGGCTTCAGGCAAAGGGAATGTGGACATGATGGGGACAGAGTGAGTGAATGTGGCACAGAATGATTTAACTGCCCCAACCCCGTCATTTCACATTACTGACCATTCCAATGCACAGAGTGAAAACAGACAAATATATTGATATGCATACTTTAAACAGGCATATAACATGGAATGTACAGTTCAGTTATTTACAAGAGAATGTATGCATTTTGGATATGCATGAGTTTAAGGCACAGTAGAAAGGTGAGGGCCAGGTGAGAACAATGCATCTCATTGAATAACAGTGCGCATGCATGAATATTTTGTACAGCGTGCATATAATCTTGACACAAATATTAGAATTCATCCATTTCTTTTTATTTAGAATTGTTCCTACAATGCAAACAAATTTAGAGCTGCCTCAGACCAGTCATACACAAAATATATATACAGAAAATGATACAACCTGCTAATAACTCAATCATTACAAATCTAGGTTAAATAATATTCATATGAGAACAGAAAAGACCAATAATTTGGTATACAGTAATGGATTTTTATACATTTAACACGTCTTTCCCCCCTGATAGATTTTTTTTTTTTTTAACTGTGTTTAATAGGCTCTTTGTCCTATTTAATAGAAAAAGCATGCGTTTTAAGGGCTGAACCTTAACCTATATGTACTGTAGGCTACACAACAACTACAAAGTGCCTATTTAATTGGCAGGTAATGTTACAAATAATAAGTCATATATATATATATATATATATATATATATATATATATATGTCTGTGTGTGTGTGTTTATGAGATATACGAGATAAGTTTTGCAAGGGAATCCAAAAGTAATTTCTTTTTTTCTCACCCATGTCCCTTTAGGAAAAGAGGACTGAGACATGTTTGCAGAAAGTGATCAATCAGTTCTGCTTACTTTATGTAATTCATTGGAGCCACAGCTGAGGGGTCATACAAACTAATCACATCCCATTCCACCCCATATTCAGGTCCTCTCCACCACTGGCTTCCTAGCTACTGGGATGTTTCAGAGGGAAAGAGAAAGGATGACCTGGAGTATCCCAACCGTCCACCAGCCATGCCATACCGTAAATGCTGAATGGTATCTTTCAGCTGATGCCTGAACACATTACATTTCCATACAGCATAGAGCAGCATAAATCAGTTAAGAGGGGGTTCCAA